>NW_028270189.1:41117460-41440002 GCF_037043375.1 Chiloscyllium plagiosum
TCAAATGCAATATTCCCAAATCTGCTGCAGGCATTAAACGAGGTCGGATTGTGCGTGGGTGAGGAGGATGTAGAAAAGCTACAAGGTGATTGAGACAAGTGGAGTAAATGGGCAAATACGTGGCAGATGGAGTGCAATGGGGTTGGATGCGACGGTGTGTGTTTTGGTGGGAACAATAGAACAGCAACCTATCATTTGAAAAGGGATTCGTTGAAACATGTTGATCTTTAAAGGGATTTAGATTCTACTTTTGTTTCTTCCGTGCAGCCCTCCGAGGTCCATGCAGGGCAGTGAGTTCTGAACCCAGAAGTCAATACTGGGAATGGCATTGACACACTGACCAGTGAACACAGACCCAAAAAGAGGAGAGCTGTAACATTGAAAAAGGACCTGGACCTCCTTGTACACCAGTTACTGACAACAATATTGCAGGGAATAAAGCAATTAGGAAGATAAATGTTGTGTTGATCTTCATTTCAGGGAGATTTAAGTCCAGGAGTAAGGGTGTCTTACTGCAGCTGTACAGGGCCTTGGTGAAACTCCATCTCGAACATTGTGCAATATTATGTGCAGTTTTGGTCTCCATACCTCATAAAGGGAGAGCAGTGAAGGATGACCAGACTGATCACTGGCTTGTTGTGGGGCAGCTCTTGCATTGACTGGATTGGACCTGTAATCATGGGCTTTAGGAAAACGAAAGAGATATCAATGAAATATATAAAACCCAGACTGGGCGAGACAGATTGGAAGCAGGAATGGTAATTCCACTGGCTGGGACGTCTAAAACAAGAAGCCACAGTATTAGGAGCTGGCAGGTCACTCTGCATTGAGATGATAATAAATGTCTGCACTCACAGATTGATGAACCTGGGGAATTCTCTCCCACATAAGGCTGTGGAAGCCAGGACATTGAATATAAATAAGGATTTCTGGACACTAAAGGCATCAGGAGACAGCTGGAGTACAGCTGTCAGAGGATCTCAGATGTTAAGAAGGAGATCTCTGCAGTATCAATAGGACTGTGTTTCCTGTTCCCTTTTCCGATACCGAGTTTGCTGTCGGTTTTATCCTTCCAAATTCGGAGCAGTTTGATACATTTGAGTGTCTTGCTTGTGTGTTTTAGAGACCATTGAAGAGTTTATCACAAGTCGTGTGTCTGGAGTCACTTTCAGACCAGACCAGGAAAGCATTGGAGATTCACTTCCTGAAAGTACATTGGGCAAGGAAATAGATGTTTACAATCGACATTGGCTTCAAGGTCACTGTTACTGACACCAGATTTTAATTCTTGACATTTTATTAATTGTTTTAACTTCCACCAGCTGCCAGAATATCAACCTAGTATGGATTAGTAATTCAGTGACATTTCTCCAACAGCACCATCTCCACATGGGGACCTATCAGATACCACACTGAGCAGGTTATTTCTGTGCTACTTGACAGCTCTGTCAGAAAAAAACCCACTGATTTGACTTTTGTGAAAACACTGATCGTGTGATAATTAGTCAGATTGTATCTATTTCTCTCTTTGAAACTGGACATAGCTGAGTAATTTCCCGCATTCCCAGGGAGATGTCAGAGTTGTCAGCTTGGTGGAAATGGTCGACTCGGGGATTATCCCAGTCAAAAAGTTACATTGTGTATGAATATAATGCTGTTTCAACTGCGGCTGCTGCTGTGATGCACAGCACCGCCGTATTTACGCAAGTTCATCGAGTTATGTCATTGAAAGTATTTACAGAGGAGTTTTGACTTCGAAAATAATTGAGTGCAATGAAGAATTAGTGAGGAAAGAGGAGTTGTCGAGTCATAGACTCTTCGAGTCATATAACATGCAAACAGACCCTTTGGCCCAACTCATCCATGCTCACCAGGTTTCCTAAACTTCCAAACCTTTCCTATTCATGTACGCATCAGGTTGTCTTTCAATTGTTGTAATTGCACTCACCAATACCTCTTCCTCTGACAGCCTGCTACACATACACACTAATCTCTGTGAGAAACAGCTGCCCTTAGATCTCTTTTAAATCTCTTCCCTCTCAACTTAAATTTATCCTCTCTAATTTTGGACGCCCACACCCTGGGGCAAAATACCTTGTCTCTTTATCCTATCCATGCCACTCTTGATTTTATAAACCTCTGTAAGGCCACCCCTCAGCCTCCTACGCAAAAGGAACAAAATCCATGCCTCTCCATATATCTCAAAATCTCCCGTCTCCCTCACATCATTTTAAATACTTCGCCTCCTTTCCAGGTTATAACAACCTTCCTACAGCAGGGCGACAATAAGGATACTCAGTACTACAAATGTGGCCTTACCATCCTCTGGTGCAGCGACAACATGATGTCCCAATTTCTGTACTCAATGCTCTGACTGATGTAGGTAAGTGTGCCTAACGCCTTCTTCACATCACTGTCTACCTGCGACTCCACTTTCAAGGAACCATGTACCTGCACCCTGGGTCTTTCTGTTCGAATACACTCACCAATGCGCTACTGTTAACTGTATAAATCCTGCCCTATTTTGTGTAACAAAAAGCAATACCTCACAGTTATCTGCATGAAGCTCTACCTGTCAATCCTCAGCCCACTTTCCCAGTTGATCACGATCTCATTTTTCTCTAAGATAACCTTCTTCACTGTCCACTTTTAACCCCAATTTTGGGGGATTTGTCTACGAACTTATTATCCATGGTTCCTGTATTCTCATCTAAATCATTTACAAAAACAATGAAAAGCAGCAGACTATTCCTTGTGGCACACCACTGGTCACGAGCCTCCAATTTGGACAACACATCTCTCCCAGCATAATCTACTTCCTACTGTCAAGCCAATTTTGTGTCTAATTGGCTAGCTCTCACTGATCCCCTGTGATGTAACCTTATGAACCAGGCTACCATGAGGAACTTTGTTGGGCCTCACTAAGGTCCGCATAGGCGCCGCATGCTGCATTAACTTCGTCTATCTTCCCGATCACCTCTTCAAAAACTGCAATCTAGTTTGTGAGACATGGATTCCCAGTCACAAAGCCGTGCTGAATATCCTTAATCAGTCTTTGCCTTTCCAAATGCATGTAAATCCTGCCTCTCAAAATCTCCTACAAACACACACCCACCCTTCACATGAAACTCACTGGTCTGTAGTTCCCTCGGTTTTCCCTGCAGCCAAATTACAAATAATGGAAAAACATTAGCTGCTTCCAGCACTTCAACCATGGCTGTCAATGATACACATAAGAAAGTCAAGAGAACTGCAGATTTCGTAAATGTGCTGGAAAAGCTCAGCAGGTCTGGCAGTATCTGTGCAGAGAAATCAGAGTTAATGTGTTACAACACGGGGTAACACCCCAACCCCCACGCCATCCCGCACGCTAATTTAAACTTGCAAGACAGAAAAGATTTAACCCGTGCTGTAATCTGTAAAAGTTTGGAAGGCCAAGAACCATCCTAAAGGTCAGTATTTAACGTAAAAATTAACAACTTTTTTTTTTAAGTCTAACAGGGAATAATTACCTTCAGCTATTAGCAACGCCTTTCTCTGACCTATCTTTTACTTTCTCTTCTACAATACTGGTCCGATAACACCCCCAATTCAGATTTACCAAAGCAGACAAATTTCACAACCTGCCAGCTGTCCAATCTTCTCTTAGTATCTTCCTCTGTCTTCTTTTATTCTCCGTAGTGTTTCTGTTTCACAGGTCATTGATAAATATAGATTAATTTAAGAGAGCAATTCTGCGGGCAGTCTGCAGATGTTGGTGGCGTGGCAGTTCTCCCCCAACTGATCATTTTTTTTCAACTTTATACCTCAAAGCGTCGGGTCATTTCATTTTTTTTATAATATTGCCAAATGCCAAATTTAAACTCGATTGTAGTTTAGCTTCTTGGGACATAATTTAAAAGGATTGAATTTGATTTTATTTTTTTGTCTCATAGCAATCCAGGTACGGCCAGCTGCTGAACCAAATTCTAAATTTTCCAGAACTCACTATGCGTGTAATCCCTTCACTCTCCTAAAGGTACAATACCCTTTACACATTCATAACACCTTCTCTCTCAAAAAAGAAGCATCATAATGAAAACACGGTCTCAATTGTTTTTCTATTCTTTAAACACATTACCATAACATACAGATAACTGAAGTCTAAGATCACCTTAACTTTTCCCATATACCTATATTTTACATTGGATAAATACAAATCTCGTCTAAATTTTATCAGTTAAATCTGTGAGAACGTATCTGTGATTACATTCTTATGACATTCTACATGTCTATTTTTTAAATGAAAAGACTGTAACATAAGACTCCAATTAAATAGTCTTTAAAGCATTCAAAGACTGTAAGTAGATTGGGATCCGTGTACACAACCGTCTCCAACACGCTGAGTGCACATTAAAATGTCGTAAGGCTAGTGCCAAACTCAATAGTTCTTTCTCAATCATGGAACATGTTCTCTGGTGGATGTTGAGTTTCTTTGAAAAGTACAATCCCATCTCATCATCCTGTAGCAATATAGCTCCAACTCCTATGTCACTAGTGTCGATGGAAACTTTGAAAGGTTTTGAAACGTTTGGTATATCTAAAACTGATTTGGTGGTCAATATTTCTTTCTAATGGTCGAATGCCTCCTGGCATTGTTCTGTCCATCAATACTTTGTGTTCTTCTTCAGCATATTGGTTAATGGTGCCACTACACTGCTGACGTTTGGAACAAATTTCCGATAGAATCCGCTGACTCCTAAGAATCAAAACACCTTTTTCTTCGAGGTTGGTCATGGAAATTCCTGGGTAACTTTTGTCTTTGTGTTCCATAGGGTCAACTTTCCACGGCCGATGTTTTATAACAAGAACATCACATCTGCTTTCGTGAATTCAGTTTTTGTTCATTTTTGTCACAAGTTTTGTTTCACGTATTCATTCAAAGAGCTCTGCCAACTGTACCAAGTGATCTTTCCACGACTTAGTAAAGATTACTACATCGTTCAAACGGATTGCACAGTTTATTAATCAGGCCACAACTCTGTTCATGGTTGTGTTGGTTGTGTTGTTCACTCCAAAGGGCATCACTTTGAATTGATACAGTCCATTTAGCGTTACAATTCAGAAATTTATTTTACCGTCTCTGACAAAGGTACCTGCCAGAAACTACGCATCAAGTCAAACTTTGTGGTGTAACTGACTTGTCCAACTTTCTCGATACAGTCTTCCAATTTCGGTATTAGATATGAGTCTGATTTTTTAACAGTGTTGACCTTATAATAATCCAACCAAACTCATTGGACTGTTTGGGAACAAAGATAATCGGCGAGTTCCACTCGCTCTGGCTTGGTTTGATGATGACCTAAATGAGCATAGCCTCCACCTCCTTCTGGACCTGTCTACTTTGAGAGGATTAAGCCGTTAGGGGTGTTGATTTATCGGAATAGTATTCCATGCGTCGACTTCAGGTACAATGGCATTAGTTCTCCCCATATGGTACTTACATAAGCCCTCATATTGCAATAACAAATGTTTCAACTGCGTTCTATACTCCTGAGGCAAATTGTTTATGAACCTATCCCACTGCTCAAGGACATCTACATTTTTAACATATTTTGAAGCACATCAAAATCCACACCATTTGGAATTGATTCCTCACTCTGTGGGGCAGAAACTAGCACCTGTTTCTTCAATTCTTTCCCTCCTGTACTTTTCCGGAGGGCACACTAATTTATAAGCCGCATGAAGGGGTTTCTGAATGTGGGAATTGGTGACAGAGGTCCTAGTTTCATTACTGTCTGTGGCCTACCTGCTATTCGGCATGTATGACACGTATGCCAGAAGTTAACCATATCTTTGTGCATTCAAGGACAATAAAAATGTTTTTGTCCCTTAACCTGAGTCTTTTGTACCCCTCAGTGACCTCCCATAGGTAGTTCACGTGCTACCCGTAACACTTCCTGTTTCTATGCTACGGGCAACACAATCTGGTGCACTTCAGCACACTACTCCTCTGCCCTAACCTGCCGTAGTCTCCATTTCTGTTTTAGGATTCCATATTTCCGATAATAATCCTCAGGAATAACTCTGCCTCACTTTCAGAGTACGCATCCACATATATATCTTTTACCATCTTGCTTGTCTGTTGCAAATCCCTTCGCCTTTCAGGACTAAACACCTTTGTCTGATCCTCTCTATGTTCATGTTTTCCCTGCACCATTACGTCAAACAGGATGTCAGCGAACAGAACCTTAACTCCTTCGTCGTTGTCTTTAGTTTGTGCTTCCTGCTGTCACTTATGATAGTGGGATCTGGTTACTGTACAGTCTGGGAAAATACCAGTATATTTCTGTTTTAACTCCTCAGTTTCCTGGTCTTCTTGGGGTATCGCTCCCAACTTTGACCCTGCTAAATCATTCTCGAGAACAAACCGGATTCCTGGAACTCATACTCTGTCAGTCACTCCCACGGTTACTTCGCCAGACTTGAGGAGGCATTCCAACCTCATCTTATGGAGAGGAAAGCTAAATTTCTGTCCATCTATCCCACAAGTTATAACACTCTCGGGTAACAGATCAGAAATACTGCGAAGTTGCTCATCTCTTACTATTAGAAACTGGTTAGATCCTGTACCTCTCAAAATTATAACTTATTCTCATTCTCCCCCTGTTGTTTCTGAGTAAGTTTTATTCACAGAGGCGAATTCTTTATTGAGATCAGGTACTAACCCCATACCCAGCCTCTGCCGGGGCTGTGTACTTTCCTGCAGCTCTTCGGTTCTTGTTGGGGTTTCCTTTAAGACTTTCACTAATGCCACTGGCTTACCTTCTTTTACCACATCTTTTCCCACAGTCGCTTTCTGAATGATCAGCACTGTGACCATACATACCCCTCCTTATGGCAGTGAAAACATCTTTTCCCAATGCCCTTCTGAAACGACCAGCACTGTAGTTTTCTGTGCCCCACTCTATTAAGTGAAAGCACGTGAGGCCTTTCATCTCCTTTATATCTTCTTGGGTATCTTCGTTAACCTGTGGTAAACTCTTATTCTCTACTGTTTCTTTTACAGTGTAGCATCTCCACATCTCCCAAATGCGATCCTTCACAGGACGAAATTCTGGTTGGAAGCTTGTCTTATGCAGCAACATGTATTCATCTGCTAATTCTACTACCCTTCTCAATTTCTGAACTTTCTGTTCCTTCACGTGAATTCTTATCATCTCTGGAAGTGAGTTTTTCAATTCGTTCAGCAGAATAATCTCCATTAGAGCCTCATGGGTCATATCTATTTTTAAAGCAAACATCCATCTATCAAAATGCCTATGTTTAATTATTTCAAACTCAACATAAGTCTGAACTGATTACTTCTTTATGTTTCTGTACTGCTGTCTATATGATTCTGGTACCAATTTGTGAGCACGTAAAAGAGCTTGTTTGACGTCTTGAGAATCTCGTGACCCTCATCTGACAGCGGAGAAAATACCTCACTCACCTTGCCTACCACTTTAATCCGAAGTAGCATTACCCATAAATCCTTGGACCACTCCCAATGCCTTGCCAATTTTCCAAACGAGATAAAGAAGGCATCAACATCTTTCTCATTAAAATATTGCAGAGTATTGACATAGTTGCATATAACACGACCATCTCTTTTAATCTCCATCTTTTTAATGTGACATTGCTGACTAAATTGCAACTTCTCAAGTTCAAACTCTCTCTTTTTTGTCAGCTAAGAACTTTCTCCTTCTCTCTTTTTTCTCTCTCTCTGTTCCGTCTTGCTTTCTGTTTCTTCTCTCTCTCTCTTTCTCTCCCTTTGTTCATCTTTAAACTGCATTTTCCTCAATTGGAATTTACGTTTTGTTTTTCTCACTCTACTGCACCTGTCTGTGTTTCTGACACACCTTAGAATGTGAGAAGTTCCCGGACAATTTCAGCTTTACTTTTGTCCTTGGTTAAATCCAAATCGAACTTTCTTGCTAATTCTAAAAGTTTGGCCTTTATCTTTCCTTCTAAGATTTCGTGGCAAATTTGAGAATCATCTTCAAACCCCTCTTAACTTTTTTTAACAGCCATTTCTATCACTTTTAATTTAAACAGACATAAGACATCGGAATTAAACAAGTTGTCTCACTGACGTTTTAATTAAAGATCTCAGACATGAACGTGCAAATGTTTAAACATGCTTTGTTTTCTTTTCATCCCACAAATCTATACAAATCTGCTCAAATCTCAGACTGGATCTGCCTCAACCTGTTCATATCGTGGACGAAAGCCCCCAAGCTGTTACGAACACAGGGTTAACCCCTCTCCTAAATTAAACCAGCCACACAGAAAGAATTCACCTCATGCCATAATCTGATAAATTTCGAGACGCAAGATCCATTTACAGAGGTCACAATTTAAAGTAAAATTAACAATGTTGTTATTTAAGTCCAACAGAGAATAATAAAACAACTATTTAGAACTCCCTTCGGTTAAACGTATCTTTGACCTCCCACTCTACAATACAGGTCCGATAAAACAAAAAAAAACGATTAAGGTTTACAAAAAATTAACACATTTCAAAACCAGTCAGCTTTGTCGATTCTCCATTGTATACTTTCCTCTGTAGAGCTTTCTCTCGATTGGCATTGATGTTCTGCTGTGCAAACCTCTTATGGACAGGTACCTTTCAGAAAGTCCTTCAACTCGCTGTCTATCTCTCTGGATGTCCTTAACAGTTCTCCCCATAAATGTTCAAAATGTCCAATTTTATACCTCTAAACATCGGACCATTTCATTGATTTTGAAGTCATCAAGTATTTGAAACTCAATTTGATTTCAGTTTGTTGGGGCAAAATTTAAACTGGCCGAATTTCGCGTTTCGTGGCAACTCAGCTATTGATTTCACAGTCAAATGTAACATTTAACTTATTTCAGAACACGTTGTGCCAGCTTCCAATCTCTCTAAAATGTAACATATATCTCTACACCTTCATAACAGTAACTCTTATCTGCCTTGCATAGCTTTCCATAAATTTGATCAACTTAGTAAGTTCATATGATAGTCTTTTGTGTTCCAAAAAGCCCCATTTTATCTCATCCTTTCTTTACCTAAATCCTTCTTTCCAGTTATCATTCAACTTACTTACATTGTTACTGGTACTCTTCGACAAAGAATTACATTGTGTGTATGCGTGTGTCTGTGTATGTGTGTGTATGTGCTTGCATGTGTGTATGCATGTGCGTGTATATGTGTGTATGTGTGTGTGCATTTTGTGAATAATTTTCTGTAATTGGACTGAGATGAAAGAATGAAATATTATCACATTCCCATATGAAAGATTAAATGTGCAACGTTTCCAAGCTTTCTGATATCAAAGAAATATAAAAACCTCCTTTATTCATGGATTGGGAAAGTGAACAAAGTGTCCATGGAAGGAACAGCAGTAATGTAATGAACCTTTACAGGGATAATTGAACGACCAAATAATTAGTTTTCACTTGAGAGTTTAAATTCACCTTGTTTTTTTTTTTCAATTCTGTGTTGCACACGTTTTTATCAATATGCAATCAACATCGGTGACAAAACCAGAAGATGCTGGAAATGCTCGGTAGTTCTGTCATTATCTCTTGTGAGTAAGCAGATTCAACATAATGTAGAGGAATAGGTCTGGGTTGTTTGTGTTTCGCCAATAGTTGTCAGCGATGTGCCGCTTAGGTGCATTAGTCAGGGGTAAATTGAGAGTAACAGAGTAGGGGAATGGGTCGGAATGGGTTACTCTTCAATGGGTCAGTGTGGACGTGCTGTGTGAAATGGCCTGTTTTTCCACCGTCGGGATTCTATGATTCTATGATTTCTTCAAAAAAAGGGTGGTCGGCGCCAAGATCAAGAATGTCTCCGAGCATGCTCAGGGCATACTCAAGTGGGAGGGTAAACAGTCAGCGGTCGTGGTTCACATTGACACCAATGACATAGGTAAGAAGAGTGAAAGGTTGGAAGATCCTGCGAAGAAAGTTAAGGGAGTTAGGAGTGAGTTTAAAATGAGGATCTCGAGGATTATGTTTTTGGGAAGTGAGACAAGGAAGAAAAAGATAATTGCTTTGAATATGTGGCAAAGAGCTAGTTTGGGAGGAGGGTTTCTGATTTTTGGATGATTCTGATTGCGTTCAGTGCAGATAGGAACTGTACAAAAAGGAAAGTTTGCACTTTAACTGGAGGGCCCCAACGTCCTGGAAGGGAGGTGTGATCGTGCAGATTTAAGCTAATGATGCAGGAGGATTGGAACCAAAGCAGCAGGTTAGAAAATGAACAGAAAGTAAAGGTTTGTCAATTAAACATACAGAACCATTGTAATGACCATACTAAGGGAACAATTTTAAAAACGTGAGTTGAAAGTTGGAGTAAATGATCGGCTCACTATTATCAGGGATTAATAAATAAAGATGGAGCGCCTGTGCACACAAGTATTAAAAGAGAAAGATAAATAGATAGAACTTATGTTAAAACGTTTTCTAACTAAATGTGTGCAGTATTTGGAATAAAATGAATGAGCTGATAGCGCAAACAGGTATAAATAGGTATGGCATGGTGGGCATGACTGAAATGTGGTTACATGAAGGTCAGGACTAGGGTGTTAAATGTCCAAGGCTACTCAGTATTCAGACAAGAAGGAACAGCAGGTGGACTGCCTGTATTCGTTAAGGATTATGTCAAGGTTGTATTAAGAAATGATATTGGCACGTGGGACAAATCTGATGAATCAGTCTGGTTTGAAATAAAACACATTGAAATAAACCTATTGGTAGGAGCATTTCCAGCCCACAAATTACACCCCCCACGACAAATTACTTTCAAAGTAGGGAATAGCATGAACCAGAAAATAACGATGGTTTGAGACAAGAGCACAAGAGTGATGATGGGAATGTAAGCATGCAAATTGACTGGATTAATTAATTTGGCAAGGGGAGCCTCAAAGAACGATTCGGCGAATATATGATGGATTATTTCTTTGATTAATATGTAATGGAACGAACCAGAGAACTGGCTTTGTTATTACGTAATGAGGAAGGAGTGAAAAATCATATTGTAGCACAGGATCAATTTAGAAAGTGTGACCACAACATGTTGGAGTTTCATATTCAGACTGTAACAGCGAAGACAGAGTCACACAGGAGAGGTTTAGTGTTGGACAATGATAATTTTACTGGCCTGAGGAAGGGCTTGGCCTGAGTGGACATGTCAAAAAGATTAAAGTGCAAGACATTTGAAGAACAGTGGCAACTACTTATGGAGATAGTCAAAACCCTTCAAATAAAGTGTAATCTTGAGTGCAAGAGGAATTGTAAAAAGGTGAAAAGCAATCCATGTCTTAACAAGGAAGTCAACAATAACATGAAGGTTCTTGCCTGGTGGTATTATCGCTGACTACTAATCCAGATAATGTTCTGGTGACATGGCTTCAAATGCCACCACGGCAGATGGTGGAATTTGAATCCAATATGAACCTGGAATTAAGAGTCTATTGATGGTAATGAATCCATTGCTCATTGGTGGAAACACGCATATGTTTCATGAATGTCCTTTAGGATTGGAAAACACCCTCCTTACCTGGTCTGACCTACATGTGATTTCAAACTCACACAAATCTGGTGGACGCTTAACTGCCCTCTGAGCAATTAGAGACAGACAATGGCTGCTGTCTAACCAGTGACACGCTCATCCTTTAATGAATGAAAGAAAAATACTTTACTTGTCAGCAAATGGTTACTGAAAACATAATCAAACGGCTATGAAGGAAAATGAGATGAAAACATAAGAAATGATAAAGAATACTTCTCTGAGTAGTCAAAATGTTTAAAAATGCTGAAAGCAAATGTCGGCCTTTGACAGGATGAAAATGGCGAGGTAATAATGGGAAACTCAGAAATGGCAGAGGTAAAACCAACACTTCCTGTTTTCACAGTGCAAGATAACTTCTTCCCAAAATTTAAAACAACTGCAAAGGATCATGATGGAACTATGATGTCGAGGAAGAAGATATTAAATGCATTAATGGGATCATACGCAGGTCAGACCCTCGGCCTGCAGTATATCATATTCAAGGATGTAACAGCAGAAATAGTGGATGTGTTAATTAGGATATTCAAAAAAATCCTTGAATTCTGGAACGGTACCTATGTATTGGGAAATTAATAATGTAGTACTCATTCCCAAAACAGGAGATAGGCAAAAATTCACAAACTGTCGACCAGTGAGTTTAACCTTTATAGTGGGGAAGTTTCTTCAGTCAACCGTAAAGTATGAAATAACTAAACACTTGGAAAGCAAAGATCAATTCACCAGTGTCAGCACAGTTTCATTATGGGCAGGTTGTGTTTGACAAACCTGCTGGAGTTCTTTGAGAATGTAACCAGCAAGGTGGATAATGGGGATGCAGCAACTGCTGTACATCTGAACTTCAGAAGGCATTTGACAAGGTGCTGAATAAAGGACTGATCTAGCCGGTTAGATCCAAGGAGTTAAGGGTAGAATATTGAATTGGATAGAGGATTGACTGACTAACAGAAAGCAGATCATCGGGATAAATGGTCTTTCCCTGGCGAACTGAAACTATTGAGGTGCTGCAGGGTTCAGTTCTCAGACCTCAGTTGTTTACAATCTGCCCAAATGAGCTGGAAGGAGAGACAGAGTGTAGCAATTACATTCACAGATGGTATTAAACTAGGTGGTAAAACAGGCTGTAATGAGGAGCTAAAGAGTTTACAGATGAATAATGGTAGGGTTAGAAAATGGGGCGGATTGCTATATCTGGCAGATGGTGTTTAATGTGATTAACTGCACAGTTGAATTTCCTACGGTCACTCACAATTTCTATTTTCTTGTGTTTCACCATCTACAGTTCTTTGGATTTTATTCACCGTTGGTGGCTGGGGTCACAGGAGTCGAGAGGTTTGGTTGAGGGAGATGCAGGTTGCTCTGTGTGTCCTGAACAATACATTAACGTGGAGAAAAGACCACAGTCAGGCCTTGTTGATTCTCAAAGCAGGCCTGGCAACCAGATGGCCTATCCCTGTTCTTACCTCCTGATGTTTAATTGCCTGGAGTAATCCACATCAAAATGTTACAGTCAGACAGACAGTCCGTAATTAATATGCCCATTTCATAATAAAGGGACAAATGGCGACTTAGATCAGAAGTAAAGACTTGGCAATTCATTTGAGATTTAATGACTATTTGCTGCAACTGCAGTCTGGGAGCTGGGTGATGGGACAACAAAACAGTTCTGCATTGTTGCAAATTTATAGGTTAAATATTGAGTAAAAATATTATGTTATCAATTCTGTTAGAAAGTGTCCATAATCTATATCTTATGAAAAATGTGTTGAAGGTATTGTGGGAGAATACAAATATTGAATTGGTTAGAAAAGGAAGATGTGAAGTGGATATAAGTCATTGAACATAGAACATAGAACAATGCAGCGCAGTACAGGCCGTTAGGCCCTCGATGTTGCACCGATCTGTCATACCAATCTGAAGCCCATCTAATCCATGTACGTCCATATGCTTGTCCAATGACGACTTAAATGTACTTAAAGTTGGCGAATCTACTACCGTTGGAGGCAAAGCATTACATACTCTTACTACTCTCTGAGTAAAGAAATTACCCCTGACATCTGTCCTATATCTATCACTCCTTAATTTAAAGCTATGCCCCCTCGTGCTCGCCGTCATCATACTTGGAAAAAGGCTCTCCCTGTCCACCCTATCTACCCTCAGATCATTTTATATGTCTCTATTACGTCACTTCTGAACCTTCTTTTCTCCAATGAAAACAGCTTCAAGTCCCCTCTGTAAAAGACAATCCAACCACTGCCCCGTGGCTTTCAATGGTGTTACCATCACTGAATCCCATAATGTCAACATCCTGCGGGTTATCATTGACCAGAAACTCAACTGCACTTACCACAAACACAGTAGCTACAACAGCAGGTCAGAAGCAAGGAATACTGCAGCCTGTCTACCATCTACAATGTACAAGTTGGAAGTGTGATGGAATACTCCCAACTTGCCTGGATGGGTGCAACCCCAGCAAAGCTCAAGAAGTTTGACACCATCCAGGAAAAGCAGCCCAATTCCACAAGTGTATACTCCCTCCACCACATATGCTCAGTACACACTGCTGCTACTATCTACATGATGCACTGCATAAATTCATCGAGGATCCTCAGACAGCACCTTCCAAACCCACAACCACTTCCATCTAGAAGAACAAGGGCAGCGGATGTGTGGGAACTGCACTACCTTCAAGTTCCCCCCCAAGTCATGCACCATCCTGACTTGAAAATATAATGCCGTTCCATCACTGTCACGTTCAAAGTCCTGGAATTCCCTCCCTAATGGCATTGGGGTTAACCCACAGCAGGTGGACCACAGTAGTTCAGGGCGGCAGCTCACCCCCACTTTCTCAAGGGCAACTAGGGAGACACATAAAATGCTGGCCAGCCAGCAACACCCACAACCCATAAAATGAATAAAAGATAATAGTTCATTCTGTGTGAGAGAGACAGAGATCGAGAGATTGAGAGAGAGAGAGAGATCGAGAGATCGAGAGAGAGAGAGAGAGAGAAAGACCATCTCTCTCTCTCTCTCTCTCTCTGTGCGTGAGTGTGTGTGTGTGTTAGAGAGAGAGAAATATTATGCCTGAGAGTTTGTGTGTGTGTGAGTGAGTGAGAAAGAGAGAGAGAAAAATACCATGCCTCTGTGTATGTGTGAGAGAGGGTGACAGACAGAGAAAGACCATATGTGTGTGTGTATAAGAGAGAAACACTATGCCTGAGAGTGTGTGTGTGACTGAGTGAGTGATAAAGAATCACCATGCCTGTGTGTGTGTGTGTGTGTGCAAGAGAGAGAAAGACCGCGTGTATGTGTGTGTTTGCGTGTACATGAAAGAGAGAGAAATCATGCTGGCGTGTGTGTGAGAGAAAGAGAGACAGACAAACAAAGACCATGTCTGTGCATGACAGAGGGAAAGACCATGCGTGTGTGTGTGAGTGCGTGTGTGAGGGAGAGAGAGAGAGAGAGAGAGAGAGAGAGAGAGAGAGAGACTGTGTGTGTGTAAGAGAGAGAAACACTATGCCTGAGAGTGTATGTGTGTGTGAGTGAGAAAGAGAGAGACAAAAAGACCATGCCTCTGTGTGTGAGAGAGAGAGACAGACAGACAGAGAAAGACCGTATGTGTGTGTGTATAAGAGAGAGAGAAACACTATGCCTGAGAGTGAGTGAGTGAGTGAGAAAGAGAGAGAAACACATGCCTGTGTGTGCGCAAGTGCGTGTGTGTGTGTGTGTATGTGTGTGTGTGAGAGAGAGAAATCATGCCTGTGTGAGAGAGAGAGAGACAGACAAAGACCATGTCTGTGCATGACAGAGGGAAAGACCATGTGTGTGTGTGTGTGAGTGAGAGAGAGAGACTGTGTGTGTGAGAGACAGAGAATCTGTGTGTGTGTGTGTTTGTGAGTGTGTGTCAGGGGGGCAGGGGGAGTGGGGTGTGTGGTGGTGTGAGAATGCTGTCACTTTAAAAATGTTACTTTGGCCTGTATTTTTTTGAAGAGGGATTGTAAAGGCAGAGGTGCCAAAGAGTCTAGAGTGCCTGTAGGTTTTTCTTAAAAACAGTTTAACAATGGAAAAGGAGTGGCCAGTTCAGGTTCTTCTAGTTTTGGTCTAGCTGCAGCAATTCCAAGATGTTTTGAGTATCAGAAGGTTGCAAGCTTCAGTAAATGATTCCTAACTGAGCACTCGGACATTTCTCTGGATGTTGTTCCCTCCGCCTGTAAGAATACGAGTTTGAATTTACCTTTTTGCCAAGGGGTGTGTTTATTAGATGTCACAACATTGGATCAGGAAATGAGTAAGTTACTGTAGCAAGTACTTGGCTATGTTTTCCAATCGTTTAATTATTCTTAATGCCACTTTCTTTTGTTTGTGTTTCAACCGTAGTGTTTAAATAAATTTGGCTTAATGCAGAGTGCTTTAACCAACAATCACACCTGGAACATCAATGTTACATTTCCTTTAAACAAAGAAAACCTTATTTGCCCTAACTATGCCCCTCATGATTTTCCAAACCTCTATAAGGTCACCCCTCAGCCACCGACGCTCCAGGGAAAACAGCTGCAGCTTCTTCAGCCTTTCCTTGCCGCTCAACCCTGGCAACATCTTTGTATATCTTTTCTGAACCCTTTCAAGTTTCACAGCACCCTTCCTTTAGGAGGGAAACCAGAATTGCACGCAATATTCGAACAGTGGCCTAACCATTGCCCTGTATAGTTGTAACATGACCTCCCAAATCCTATACTCAATGCTCTTACCAACAAAGGGAAGCATACTCAATGCCTTCTTCACTATGCTGTCTTCCTGGGACTACACTTCCACGGAACTATGAACTCCAAGGGTTCTTTGATCAACAACACTCCCCAGGACATGACCATGAAGTGTGTAAGCCCAGCCCTGATTTGCCTTTCCAAAATGCAGCACCTTGCATTTATCTAAATTAAACTCCATCTACCAACCTTTGGCCCATTGGCCCATCTGATCAAGATCCCATTATACTCTGAGGTCACCTTCTTCGCTGTCCATTACACGTACAATGTTGGTGTCATCTGCAAACTTACTACATATACCTTCTATGCTCACATCCAAATCTTATAGCAGTGGATCCAGCAATGATCCTTGTGGCACTTCACTGGTCACAGGCCTCCATCCGATAATCAAACATCCACCACCACCCTCTGTCTTCTAACTTCAAGCCAGTTCTGTATCCAAGTGGCTTGTTCTTCCTTTATTCCATGAGATCCTACCTTGCTAACCAGTCTCCCATGAGGAACTTTGTCGAATGCCTTACTTAGGTTCATATAAATCACGTCCATCGCTCTGCCTCACTAATTCTCTTTGTTACTTATTCAAGAAACTCAATCAAGTTTGTGAGACATGATTTCCCAAGCACAAAGCCATGCTGACTATCCTTGCCTTTCCAAATACATGTACATCCTGTCCTTCAGGATTCCTTCCAACAACTTGCCCACCGCCGAGGTCAGGCTCACTGGGCTGTAGTTCCCTGGCTTGTCCTTACCACCCTTCTTAAACAGTGGCACCACGTTTGCCAACCTCCAGTCGTCCAGCACCACACCTGTGACTATCGATGATACAAATATCTCAGCAAGAGGATTTACCCACCTTTATGTATTTTAAGACATCCAGCACCTCCTGCTCTGTAATCTGGACATTTTTCAAGATGTCACTGTCTATTTCCCCACATTCTATATCTTCCATGTCCTTCTCCACAGTAAACATTGATGCAAATACTTCGTTTGTATCGCCCCCATCTCTTGCGGTTCTACACACAGGCTGCCTTGCTGATCCTTGAAGGGCCCTATTGTCTCCCTAGTTACCCCTTTATCATTAATGTATTTGTAGAATCATTTTGGATTCTCCTTAACCCCATTTGCCAAAGCTATCTCTTGCCCCCTTTTTGCCCTCATGATTTCCCTCTTAAGTATACTCCTACTGCCTTTCTACTCTAAGGATTCACTCGATCTATTCTGTCTATACCTAACATATGCTTCTTTCTTTTTATTGACCAAACCCTCAATTTTATAGTCATCCAGCATTCCCCACACCTACCAGCCTTGGGCCTTTCACCCCAACAGGAACACTCTGTCTCATTATCACATTTTTGAAAACTTAATCATTTTCCAGCCATTCCTTTACCTGCAAAACTCCGCACCCAATCACCTTTTCAAAGTTCTTACCTAATACTGCCAAAATTGTCCTTTATCCAATTTAGAATTTTAACAGTTAAATCCTGTCTATCCTTTTCCATCACTATTTTCAAACTAATAGAATTCTGGTTGCTGGCCACAAAGTGCTCTCCCACTGACACCTCACTCACCTGCCCTGCCTTATTTCCCAAGAGTAGGTCAAGTTTTGCACCTTCTCTTGTAGGTTCATCCACATACTGAATCAGAAAATCTTCTTGTACACACTTAACAAATTCCTCTCTATCTAAACCCTTAACACTACGGCAGTCCCAGTCTACAGTTAGAAAGTGAAAATCCCCTACCATAACCACCCTATTATTCTTACAGATAACCGAGATCTCCTTACAAATTTGTTTCTCAATTTCCCGCTGACTTTGTGGAGCTCTATAGTACAGTCTCGAAAAGGTAATAATCTCTTTCTTATTTCTTACTTCCACCCAAATTACTTCCTGGATGTATTCCCAGAAATATCTTCCTCAGTACAGCTGTAATGCTATCCCTTATGAAAAACGCCACTCCCTGCTCCTGTCTTGCCTCTTTTTTATCCTTCCTGTAGCATTTGTATCCTCGAAAATTAAGCTGCCAGTTCTATCCATCCCTGAGCCATGTTTCTGTAAATGCTCTCATATTCCAGTCCCATGTTCCTAACCATGCCCTGAGTTCATCTGCCTTCCCTGTTAGGCCCCTTGCATTAATGTAAATGCAGTTTGGTTTATCGGTCCTACCTTGTTCTCTGCTTTGTCCCTGCCTGCCCTGACTGTTTGACTTGCTTTTCTTCCCAACTGTACCAGTCTCAGATTGATCTCTTTCCCCACTATCTCCCTGGGTCCCACACCCCCACCTTATTACTTTAAATCCTTCCAAGCAACTGCAGCAATCTCCCTTTAATTTCCTCCCAATTCAGGTGCAATCCATCTTTCGTGTATAGGTCACTCCTACCCGAGAAGAGCTTCTAGTGATCTAAAATGTGATCACTTCTCCCATACACCAGCTCCACAGCTATACATTCATTTGGACACTGCCCTCCCTCCCCTTCCTGGGGCTCTCCATCTCCATCAACAGTGACCGACTCAACACAGACATCTTCTACAAACCCACCGGCTCCCACAGCTAAACAAGGACAGAATCCCCCTGATCTTCACCTTCCATCTCACCAACCTCCGGATACATTTCATCACCCTCTGCCATTTCTGCCACCTACAAATGGACCCCAGCACCAGAGATATATTTCCCTCCACACCCTTATTTGCTTTCTGTAAAAACCATTCCCTCCGCAACTCCCTTGTCAGGTCCACACCCCATACCCCACCAACCCACCCTCCCCTCCTGGCAACTTCCTCTGTTACCACAGGAATTGCAAAACCTGTGCCCCGAATTCCCTCTCACTTCCCAAATGCCCCAAAGGAGCCTTCCACATCCATCAGAGCTTTTGCTGCATTTCCACACGTCATTTACTGTATCCGTTGATCCAGATGCAGTCTCCTTTACATCGGGGATACAGGTCGCCTACTTGCTGAGCTCTTCAGAGAAAATCTCTGGGACACCCGCACCAACCAACCCCACCACCCTGTGGCTGAAAACCTCTCAACTCCCCCTCCCACTCTGCCGAGGACATGCAGGTCCTGGGCCTCTATCACTAAACCCTAACCACCCGACACCTGGAGAAAGAATGCCTCACATTCTGCCTTGGGACATTGCAACCACACACTATCAATGTGGATTGGACCAGTTTCCTCATTTCTCTTCCCCCTCAACATCCCCCCTCCAATCCCAGCCCCAACCTTCCAATTGGCACCGCGCTCATGATCTGTCCTACCTGTCAATCTTCCTTCCCACCTATCCACTCCACCCTCCCCTCCAACCTTTCACCTTTACCCTCAACTCCATCCAGCTAATGAACCTTCAGCTACCTTACCCCAGGCCCACCCCCTTCCATTTATCTCTCCACCTCCTTGGCTCACAGCCTCATTCCTGATGAAGGACGTTTTCCTAAAATGTCGATTCTCCTGCTGCTCAAATGCTGCCTGACCTGTTGTGTTTTTCCAGCACCACGTTCTCGATTCTGATCTCCAACATCTGCAGTCTTCACTTTTTCCTAGACGTTCATCTGCTCGATCCTCCTATTCCTAGCCTCACTAACTCACAGCATCGGGAGTAATCTAGATATTACTACCCTCGAGGACCTCCTTTTAAAATTCCTGCCTAACTTTCTATCTCCTCTCTTCAGCATCTCATCCTTTTTCCTTCCTGTGTCATTCGTTCCAGTGTGCACAGTGACCTGCTGCTGGTCCCACTGCCCTTTGAGAATATTCTGCCTTGATCCTGGAAACAGGGAGACAACACACCATTCTGATTTCTCGCTGTCGGCCGCAGAAACATCTGTCTGTGCCTCTGACTAGAGAGTCCCCTCTCACAATCGATCGCTTGGTACCTGACATACCCCTCGTTACATTACAGCCTGTCTCGGTCCCAGAAACCTGGCCGTTCATGCTGCTTTCTCCTGAAAGGCAATCACCCCCTACATTTTCCAAAACAACATACTTGTTTGAGATGGGGTTAGTCACAGGAGACACCTGCACTACCTGCCTCCCTCTCCTACTTTTCCTGGTTTTTCTCCCTTCCTTAAAACTACCATCCGTCAGATGCCCCTAGCTCCTGTAAATTCCTCATTGCCTCAAACTGCCGCTCCAACTGATCGATGTGATCTGATACGATTCAGAACCAAACACACTTACTGCTGACATAATCATCAGTATTAAGTAAACTCTCCCTAATCTCCAACAGCTGACAGGAAGAGCACAACACTCCACTCAAGGCTTTCTTTGTACCTTAACAACCTCCAGAAAATAGCATAGTCTTATGCACTAAAAAAAAACACTAATCCAGTCTCACTTAATATCTATGTTTCATATTTTTTTAATTTTAATCAAAGGACAGATCTAAAAAAAACAAAAAATAACCAACTCCATTCACTATTAAAAATGACAGCAATATTACACTTAAAAACCATACACTTATCTGCTCCTGTGCTGTGTGCTCTCCAACATAGTTTCTTCGGATGTCAGCTGTGAATTTCACTGTTTGTCAATTTTTCTTCAATGCACCCCAATGTCCGGAAACACTTGAACTCAAACAGCAAAGGCAGTAACTGTGCAGATTCACTGCTGTGTCAGTCAGCAGTGTAAGTTTCTTTCTCTCTGTCTCTGTCTCTGTCTCTCTCCCTCTCTGTCTCTCTCCCTGACCATGTGGTCACTACCTTTGTTCACTTCCTCCTTTTTAAAGTGTCATTGTTTTGATCTTTTCTCCCAAACTTCCAAAACAATGCAGCAGCTTAAAAACAGTAATCGTTGCTTGTGGAATTCGATAAATTCACTTCCAACATCTAATATACCCTAAAAGCGAGCAGTTCTTCCAGCCAAAACTTTTCCCATCCTCCATCTTGGATTACCCAAATCCTGATAGTTTTTATTCCACCTCCATGTCAATCCTTATCACTCATCAATTGGTTTTCCCTGTTTCAGTTTGCTTACTTGTCTTCTAATCCTGACGAGTGCAGGGCAGAAATGTTCAATTTTGTTTTTCTTTTAGCAACATTTCGGTTTTGTTCAGTTCTATAACAATAATTCACTACCTTTTTTTAAAAGATCTTCCCTCTTCTCTAATGGCTACATTTATTGCCTTCAGTTGTGAGGAATATTTGTCCTATTCTCGAAGAAACTGAGCCCATCTTGTACCAACCTGGTTGAATGTCAGACAGATCAGGGAGTCAGGTATCATTCTCCCCAGACGTACACTGACAAGGAAAGCCCAGACTTCAGTCAGGTTTTCTCTTATTTCTCACCAGCTATTCCTTAAAATACTGAAACTTGACTGTCCTCCAGTCCATTTCTGGAGTTCTTAATCCATGAACCTTCAACCTTCAGTAGGGCCAATGGTGAAATGCCACAGTGTGGGTGATCCCTTCAAAAAGGAACTAACTTGCGTCAGAGATGCTAAAATGGCTCATTATATCTAATGCAAAACTAATTTATTTGACTTTTATCCAAAATATTAAACCTGTCTCACACAGGTTAATTAACCTGAGCAGAAACAGACTCAGTGAACATGGCTTGGGCCTGGATGCGGTTAAAAGCACAATCTCATTGCTGGAGTTCGTTATGAACACGTCGATGTCTCAGCAGGTGGAATGAGTGAGCAAACCCTTCTTACACACGGAGCAGGTGAATGGCCTCTCCCTGGTGTGACCTCACTGATATTTGATGTCAGATGATTGACTGAACCTGGTCCTGCAGTGAGAGCCCTCGAAAGGTTTCTCATCATTGTGAACATGTGTTGGTGAACATCAGTTTCCTGGAACCTTTAAAGCACTTCCCACAATCTGGACATTTAAAAGGCCTGGTCTCAGTGTGAACTCACTGGCCTCCCAGTAGGGCAGAAGAGTGAGTAAATCCCTCCCTAAACACAGCGCAACGAAATGGTTTCACCCTTGTGTGAACTCACCGGTTCTTGCACATAGGATCTAGTACAGAATGCCTTCTGATTCGGCTCAGGGGAACAGTCTGGGTTTGCCGATATATCTGCAGCTGGATGACTGAATGAATGCCTTGCCGCAGTCAGAGCAGGTTCTCAGCCTCTACCCATTGTGATCTCGCTGGCGTGTAGTGAGTTGAAATGATTGCCTGAACTTAATGCCACAGTGAGAACTCCTGAATGGTCTCTCCTCTGTTCGAATACATCAATGGCACATCATTTGCCCAGAATTTCTATGGCATTTTCCACAGTCTTGTGATTTTAAAGGTTCTTTGATCTGGGTGAACTCTATGGTCTGCCTGCAGTTGAGAAGACTGAGTGAATCCCTTCCCACACTTGGAGCAGATGAATGGCCTTTCCTCAGTGTGAGTGCATTGATGAATTTCCAGTTGAGGTGGGGATTTGAATCCTCCTTCACTTTCCTCATATTCCCATCCTTTCTCCCAGCGTGACTGTGATTATATCTTGACAGTTCAGATGATTTCATCCACACACAGGACAGGTGCACAGTTTCTCCTCACTTGATCTTTTCTCCTTCCAAGTTCAGAGTTGAACAATATTCCAATCATAAAATAAAAATCAATCTTTCGAATTCTAATATGATACCTGGTTCTGTTTCCTGACCACAGACTGTCCCCTTCACATATTCTGTGAAGCTAATTAAAGAAAAGGAGAGTGAGTGAGAGAAGCCCACAGTCTGACTGAATGGTCCTCCCTGAGACCTGGCTGCAGGATGAAGTTCTAGGACATTCCTGAAGAGGGCGCGTGATGTCAACCCCAAAGGACACAAGTGCGCAGGCGCCGATTGAGCAGATTGGAGCATGCGCACATTGACTGAAGGCCCCTTTTTCAGTCTCCAGATCATGGCGGGGAGGGGGTGGTTCCGGAGGAATAACAGAGCCAGCGGTGGGAGAGGTGGTGCAATCCGTCTTGGTAATTTCCAGTAAAGGCCCCGCGAACCGAATAAGTATTAGCGGGTCCCGCGGTTTCAGCCCTGAGTTTAATTCCCGGGACCTGGGCCGTGGCCGCCATTTTGTTAGGGACGAGGCGCATGCGCGGTCATTCTGGTGACGCACAACCAGTGGGGGGGCCTACGGCCCCAGTGACGGAGACAATGGAGACTTTGGAGACGGGGCGGGGCCTGTGGGACTGACCCGGGGGGTGGGGGAGACAGGCATTCACAGCTCTGGGGTACCGGCATTCACAGCTCTGGGTGGGGGGACAAACATTCACAGCTCTGGGGGAGGGGGGCCGGCATTCACAGCTCGGTGGGGGGGGGAGACAGGCATTCACAGCTCTGGGGGGGTGGCATTCACAGCTCTGGGGGTGGGGGGACAGGCATTCACAGCTCTGGGGGAGGACGGGACAGACATTCACAGCTCTGGGGGGGGACAGACATTCACAGCTCTGGGGGAGGGGGTGACAGGCATTCATAGGTCTGGGGGGACAGGCATTCGCAACTCTGGGGGTGGGGGGACAGGCATTCACAGCTCTGATGGGGGACAGGCATTCACAGCTCTGGGGGTTGGGAACAGGCACTCACAGCTCTGGGGGGGAGGGGCACAGGCATTCTCAGCTCTGGGGGGGGCAGGCATTCACAGCTCTGGGGGTGGGGTGACAGGCATTCACAACAGTGGGGGAGGGGGGAACAGGCATTCACAGCTCGGGGTGGGGTGGGGGGGGAACATGACAGGGAGAAATAATTCACCAATACTGGAAATGGTCTGAACTTCTCTCCTGTCCTGACAGTGATCACTTTTATAAACTTCTTTTACAGGGGATCAGGAGAGGGCCAGAGAATGGAAATTCAAACCAAACCAAAAACAGTCAAAATCTGATCCAACACAATGAATCAGGAACTGAATGCTATCGGTCTTTGAACTTGGAAGCAGAATGTTACAACCAGATGCACAGCCTCGGAAAAGCTTTGCACCATCCACAGCAGACAGGACCTGGACAGCATGGAGTTACAGAGATCTACAGCACAGAAAAAAGATCCGTGAGCCCTTCTGCAAATTAAACCAAACGCAGAAAAACTCACCTTGCCTCGTAATCTGGTAAAGGGACAGAGGACTCCCAAATACCACTATTTTAAAAAAATATATCAATTTTATTCTTTAATCCTAAAAGTGAACATTAAACATTTTAAAAAGTGAATATTTTAACTGGGGAAAATGAAATTATGACGCGATCAGACAGGAGTTGGGACGTACAGACTTGGAGCAATTGTGCCAGAGAAAGGGCACAGCAGCCATGTGGGGCAGTTGTTGCGAGTGATGCACAAATATGTTCCTCTGAGACGGGTAAGAAGGGGTAACGAGAACAGAGGAGCTTCTCCTCAAAAGGAAGAAAGGCAGCTTACGTAAGTTGGAGGAGGCAAGGATCTAGCACAGCTTTAGAGGATTACAGGCTTGCTAGAAAGGAGCTCAGTAATGGACTGAGGAGAGCCAGGAGAGGGCATGAAAAAGGCTTGGCAAGAAGGATTAGGGGGAATCCAAAGGCATTTTACACATACGTGAGGAATAGAGAATGATCAGGGAGAAGGTAGGGCCAATCAGGGATAGCATAGGGAACTTGTGCGTGGAGTCTGTGCAGATAGGGGAAGCCCTAAATGAGGTTTCTTGCTTTGGTTTTCACTAAGGGTGGGGGAACCTTGTTGTGACTGAGAACTTTGAGGAGCTGCGATACAGGCTTGAACTGATCAGGATTGATGAAGTTGATGAGCTGGAAATTTTGGCAAACATTAAGATTGATAAGTCCCCATGATCAGACCTGATTTATCCCAGGTTACTCCAGGAAGCAAGAAAGGAGGTTGCTAAGCCGCTGGTGAAGATCTTTGCATCCTCACTCTCCACGGGAGTCGGACAGGAGGATTGTTAGGAGGCGAATGTTGTTCCTCTTTTCACGAAGGGTAATAGGGAAATCCCTGGCAATTACAGACCAGCCAGTCTTCCGTCTGTGGTCAACCAGGCTTTGGAAAGAATACTGAGTGATAGAAGTTATGACTATTTGGAAAAGCATAGTATGATTAAAGGCAGTCAGCATGACTTTGTGAGGGGCAGGTCATCCCTCAAAAATCTTATTGAGTTCTTTGAGGAAGTGACAGGACAGATTGATGAAGATCGAGCTAGTGGATGTGATGTGTAAGGACTTCAGCAAGGCATTCGATAAGGTTCCCCATGGTAAGCTCATCCATAAAGTCAGGAGGTATGAGTTTTGGTAGATTTGGCTATTTGGATTCACAATTGGCTAGCTGACAGAAGGCAGAGTGTGGTTGTAGATGGCAAGTTCTGCCTGGAGGTCAGTCTTGAGTGGGGTCTCTGCTCTTTGTAGTTTTTATAAATGACTTGGATGAGGAGATTGAGGGGTGGATTAGGAAATTTGCAGATGGCACATAGGTTGGAGGTGCTGTTGATAGTATCGAGGGCTATTGCAGGCTGCAGCACAACATAAACAGGATGCAGAGCTGCGCTGAAAATGGCAGATGGAATTAAACCTGGATAAATGCGAAATGATGCAATTTGAAAGGTTGAACTAGAATGCTGAATACAGGATTAAAGACCGGATTCTTGGCAGTGTGGAGGAACAGAGTTCAAGTACATAGTTCCCGCAAGTATGCCACCCAGGTGGATAGGGTTATTAAGAAAGCAGTTGGTGTTTTGGCTTTCATTAACAGGGGAATCAAGTTTAAGAGACGAGAGGTTTTGCTACAGTTCTACAAGCCCCTATGAGACCACACTTAGAATATTGTGTCTGGTTCTGGTTGGCTGACTATAGGAAAGATACAGAGGCTTTGGAGAGGGTGCAAAGAATGTTTACCAGGGCAGCCTGGAATGGAGGGCTTGCCTTATGAAGAGAGGTTGACGAAGCTCAGACTTTTCTCTCTGGAGAGAAGGAGGAAGAGAGGAGACCTGATCGAGGTATACAAGGTAATGAGAGTAACAGATAGAGTCAATAGCCAGAGACTTTTCCATAGGGCAGGATTGATTGGCACGAGGAGACATAGTTTTAAGTTATTAGGAGAAAGGTTAAATGGGTCGTCAGAGGTAGTTTCTAAGGATAGCTGGTCGTGTCGTTTCGTGGAACACCAACTCGCCACGAAATGACACGACCAGCTATCCTTAGTAGCCACACACACAGATGACAAGCAACACGAATTCGACTGGGGCAACACTACCATTATAGGCAAGCCAAACAGAGAACAGCCAGGGAATTCCTAGAGGCATGGCACTCATCCACAGACTCTATCAACAAACATATCGACCTGGACCCAATATACCGGCCACTGCAGCGGACAGCTGGAACAGACAACGGGAAGCGGCAGATACAAACCACTATAAATACCGGAGGAAACAGCACCGAAGCGCTTCACAAGAGGCTCCCAAGCACTGAGGATGTCACCTAGACAGGGGACGAAACGTTTGCAAGACAAATTCCCCGCTCGGCAAACAGAACCACAACAACGAGCACCCGAGCTACAAATCTTCGCACAAACTTTGAACAAGTCTACATGTAACTGCAGAGGTTGGAATATTCCATTACTCCTGTTGCTCGTGACATCCAGCATTGAATCAAGTACATTCTTACAGTTAGGATTTGTTTCTGCTGAAGTTACTTCCTTATCACGAGAGTAGAGTTGAAGATTCTTGTCATTGTAGCTGACAGCTTTCTTCAGGGTATCGCGACCCTTTAAAACCAGCTCTCTGTGATCATTCTGTCAAATTCAGAAAAAATTCACAGGCAATTAGTGTGCAACTAATATTGAATTTCTGCTTCAAATGGAACTTGCTCCCTGGGCAAAGAACTGAAATTTGATGTCTGAAAAATTCCCCAACATTAAAATCTCCGATAAGAAAGTGTTGATGAATCCTTGCTGACAATTCTAACTGACTTGAACATTGAAGACATGGCCCTACTTTCCTACCAGGAAGAATGGGAATCAAAGTTTATGTCAGACCCGAGGAGATTGGTGTCAGTGACTGTGGGGCTGGTTTATATCAGACAGGAGGAGATTGGCGTCAGTGACTGTGGGGCTGGTTTATATCAGACAAGGGGAGATTGGTGTCAGTATCTGTGGGTCTGGATTATATCAGACAGGGGGAGATTGGTGTCAGTGACTGTGAGGCTGGATTATATCAGTCAGGGGGAGATGGGTGTCAGGGTCTGAGGGTCAGGTTTATATCAGACAAGGGGAGATTGGTGTCAGTATCTGTGGGGCTGGTTTATATCAGACAGGGGGAGACTGGCGTTAGTGACTGTGGGGCTGGTTTATATCAGACAAGGGAAGATTGGTGTCAGTGTCTGTGGGACTGGTTTACATCAGACAGGGGAAGATTGGCGTCAGTGACTGTGGGGCTGGTTTATATCAGACAGGGGGAGATTGGCATCAGTGACTGTGGGGCTGGTTTATATGAGACGGGGGAGATTGGTGTCAGTGCCTGTGGGTTGGTTAAAATCAGATAGGGGATATTGGTGTCAGTCACTGTGGGGCTGGTTTATATCAGACAGGGGGAGATTGGTGTCAGTGACTGGGGCTGGATTATATCTGGCAAAAGGAGATTGGTGAAAGATTTTGTGGGAATGGTTTAAATTGGACTTGGGGAGTTTGGTATCACTCTCTGGGGGACTGGTTGAAATCCGGAGAGATTGGTGTCAGTGAATGAGGGGCTCGTGTATATCAGACAGGGGGAGATTGGTGTCAGTGACTGTGGGGCTGGTTTATATCAGACAAGGGGAGATTGGTGTCAGTGACTGTGGGTTGGTTTATATCAGACAAGGGGAGATTGGTGTCAGTCACTGTGGGTTGGTTTATATCAGACAAGGGGAGATTGGCGTCAGTGACTGTGGGGCTGCATTATATCCGACAGGGGGAGATTGGTGTCAGTGACTGTGGGGCTAGTTTATATCAGACAAGGGGAGATTGGTGTCAGTGACTGTAGGGCTGGTTCATATCAGACAGGGGGAGATTGATATCAGTGACTGTGGGGCTGGTTTATATCAGACAGGGGGAGATTGGTGTCAGTGACTGTTGGGCTGGATTATATCAGACGGGGAAATTGGTGTCAGTGTCTGTGAGATTGGTTTATGTCAGACAAGAGGAGACTGGTGAAAGATTTTGTGGGAATGGTTTAAATTGGACTTGGGGAGTTTGATATCAATCTCTGGGGGACTGGTTTCTATCAGGAGAGATTGGTGTCAGTGAATGAGGGGATTGTTTATATCAGACAGGGGCAGATTGGTGTCGGTGACTGTGGGTTGGTTTATATCAGACAATGGGAGATTGGCTTCAGTGACTGTGGGTTGGTATATATCAGATAGGGGGAGAAAGGCGTCAGTATCTGTGGGGCCGGATGATATCAGACAGGGAGAGATTGGTGTCAGTGACAGTGGGGCTGGTTTATATCAGACATGGGAAGATTGGCGTCAGTGACTGTGGGGCTGGTTTATATCAGACAGGGGGAGATTGGTGTCAGTGACTGTGAGGCTGGTTAATATCAGACAAGGCGAGATTGGTGTCAGTGACTGTGGTTTGGTTTATATCAGATAGGGGGAAATTGGTGTCAGTGTCTGTGGGTCTGGATTATATCAGACAGGGGGAGATTGGTGTCAGTGTCTGAGCGTCTGGTTTATATCAGACAAGGGGAGATTGGTGTCAGTATCTGTGGGGCTGGTTTACATCAGACAGGGGGAGACTGGCGCCAGTGACTGTGGGCTGGTTTATATCAGACAAGGGGAGATTGGTATCAGTGACTGTGGGGCTGGTTTATATCAAACGGGGGAGATTGGTGTCAGTCCCTGTGGGTTGGTTAAAATCAGATAGGGGGAGATTGGCGTCAGTGGCTGTGGGGCTGGTTTATATCAGACAGGCTGAGATTGGTGTCAGTGACTGGGGCTGGATTGTATCAGACAAAAGTAGATTGGTGAAAGATTTTGTGGGAATGGTTTAAATTGGACTTGGGGAGTTTGGTATCACTCTCTGGGGGACTGGTTGAAATCTGGAGAGATTGGTGTCAGTGAATGAGGGGCTCGTGTATATCAGACAGGGGGAGATTGGTGTCAGTGACTGGTGCTGGATTATAAAGACAGGGGGAGAATGGCGTCAGTGACTGTGGTGCTGGTTTATGTCAGACAGGGGGAGATTGGTGTTAGTAACTGTGGGCCTGGTTTATATCAGTCAGGGGGAGATTGGCGCCAGTGACTTTGGGTCTGGTTTATATCAGACAGGGGGAGATTGGCGTCAGTGACTGTGGGTTGGTTTATGTCAGACAAGGGGAGATTGGTGTCAGTGACTGTGGTGCTGGTTTAGATCAGACAGGGGGATATTGGTGTCAGTGATTGTGGGGCTGGTTTAATTCAGACAGGGGGAGATTGGCGTCAGTGACTGTGGAGCTGGTTTATATCAGACAGGGGGAGATTGGCGTCAGTGACTGTGAGGCTGGTTTATATCAGACAGGGGGAGATTGGCGTCAGTGACTGTGAGGCTGGTTTATATCAGACAAGGGGAGATTAGTGTCAGTGACTGCGGGGCTGGTTTATATCAGACAGGAAGAGATTGGTGTCAGTGACTGTGGAGTTGGTTTATATCAACGCGACCTGTGCTTTTCAAGCACCACTCTCATCTAGACTCTGGTTTCCAGCATCCGCAGTCCTTGTATTTACCTCGTTGGTTTTAGTCCTATTCAACTTCGACATAACATACCAACTCCAACGCTAAAACGACTGAGCAACGAAGGCAAAATGACAATTTTTTAACCATTCTGTCAAATTATGAAGCAAACTAAAAAGAATTATGAACTTGCATTCCTGGCCTCCGTGTTCCACTACACGATGCAACGCCCAATCACTAATTGTATAAGCCCTACTCTTATTTGATGTAGCAAAATGCAATACCTTCCATTTATCCAGATTGAACTTCATGTGACATTTTTCAGCCCAAAGACGCATTGGATTAAAATCCTTCTGGAATCTTAGATCACCTTTTTTACAGTCTCCAGTTCTGCTGTCCTCTGCAAGGTTATGAACCATGGATTGTATGAGTTCCATTGTTTTCTCATATAGATGAATAATCATACTTATTTGTCGTGACCATCATTTAGTAGTTTTCAAATCTTGTAACAATTAGTCATGTAGTTAACCATGAGGAAGACAGCTATAGACTGCAGGGAGATTGGAAACAATTGGCAAGAAAAAGTGCTGAAAGGAATTCAATCCAGTGAAGTGGGTGATAATGAATTTGGGGAGGAACAATGATAAACGTGTGAACACTGAGTGGTTTACAGTAATAAAAGAGAAATTGGAGTAGGCATTCACGAATCTTTGAAGGTGATTGGAGAAGGGATCAAGTGGTCTCGCGGGGTAAGAGATACTTTCTGTTCTTGACCGCAGGTGGGAATATAAGAGCAGGGAAATGATGCTGGAACTTTAGCAACTGCCTGTTCAGAGAAGAGTCAGGGGACCGGCCACAAGTCTGGTCATTGCAGTAATCACTTTTTTTTCAGACGAATGATAAAATAGAAGATGGAGGGCGGAAATAGACCATTTGGCCCATCAAGTCTAGATCAGCACTCAATCAGATCTTCGCTGTCAATGCTCCAAGTCAGGCTGGCACGTTCCTTGGAGGGGAACTTGCAGATGGAGGTCATTCGATGCATAAGTCCAGAAGACAATGGAGCTGAAATTAAACCATTCAGCGCAGTGAGTATGCTCTGCCATTAAATCATGGTAGATACTTTCTAAACCCAGTTCTCATGCTTTCGCCCCATAAACCTTGATCCCCTTGAAAACCACGCTGCTCCATATCTCAGTCTTACATGTAATCAAAGACTTAGTTTCCACAGCCTTATCTCGCAATGAATCCCATAAATTCACCACTCTGTGGCTGAATATGTGTCTCTTAGTAGTGCTCTCAAATGTCTTCCCTTTTCTCCAAGGCTGTGCCTTTGCATTCTAGTCTCTACTAAAAATGGAAACACCTTCCCAGCATCCACTCTATCCAGGATATTCACGATCCTCTAAGGACCAATTAGATTTCCTCTTATCCTTCTAAACATAATCGAATATAGACCCAGAGTCGTCAAACGTTCCTCAAGTGTCAAGCTTTTCATTCCTGGGACCATAATCGTGAATCACCACTGAACACACACACCAGGACCAGTGCATCCTTCCTGAAATTTGAGGACCAAACGTACACACAGTAATCCAGATGTGGTCTGACCAGACCCTTCTAGAGTCTCAGAAGTGCATCCCTGCTTTTATATTCAAATTGTCCCAAAAAAAGTAATCATTGCAATTGTCTTCCAAACTACAGATTCAACCTGCAAGCTCATCTTGAGAGAATCCTGGGCTAAAACTCTCAAGTATCTTTGCACACCAGACAGGTGAACTTTCGCCCCATTTAGACAATAATCCACATCTTTATTCTTCCTACCAAAGTGCATCACCTCACACTTTCCCACAGTTTGCTCCATCTGCCATTATATTTTCCGATGCTCCCGACATGTCCATATCCTTCTGCAGTATCCCCGCCTCCTCAATGCGACCTGTCCTTCAACCTTTGCATTGTTTGCAAGTTGACACACGTTGCCCTCAGATACTTTATCTAGATCGCTAATGGAGAAAATGAAAAGTTGTGGTCACAATACAGCCTTGAGGAAGGCCACTTGTCACCAGCTGCCATCCTAAGAAGGATCCTTTTGTTCCCAATCACTGCTTTCTGTCCTGCAAAGTGCACCTTGCCTCCGACACCATGGGCTCTTATCTTATTCAGTAGCCTCCTGTGCAGCAAATATCAAAGGCCATCATGACGTCCAGACACATAACATCCAATGGCTCTCCTTGGTCTACCTTCCTCGGTACTTCCTCAAAGAGGAATTCTTGCAGATTTGTCAAGTACGGCCTCCCCTTATTGAAACCATGCTGACTTTGCCTTATTTAAACATACACTTCCAAGTATTCTGAAATTTCTTCCAACGCAATGGATTCTGGGGCCTTATCCACAACGAAGATTCGGCTGATTGGTCTGTAATTTGCCAGCTTTTGTGCTGTTTCCTTTTAGAATCGGGTGTCACGTTTGTGATTTTCCGGTCCTGTAGCATCCTTCCTGATTCTAGCGACTCCTGAAAGTTCTCCACTAACGTCTCCACTGTTTCTTCAGTTGTCTACCTGGCGGGTACTCCACCTGATCCAGATAATTTATCCAACTTCAGGCCATTCAGTGTTTCTTGCACTTTCTCAGTGATGGCCACTAGACTCACATCTGTTCCCCCATTCTCTTGTATGTTTGGGTATAACTCATGTTTTCCACTGTGAAGACCGGCACAATATAATTTTTTTTCAGTTCCTCAACCATTTCCTTGTTCCCCACTGCTCTCTGTCAAGTGTCATTTTCCAGTGGCCCATTGTCCACTTCTATCTCTGTTTTGCGTTTATTTGAATAAAGAAACAGCTATAGTCTTTCTTTATATTAGTAGTTTTCTTATATTTAATCTTCTCACTCCTCATTTGTTTTGTTGTAGCCCTTTATGGGTCTTTGTGAGCTTCCCAATCCTCTGATTATCCACTGCCCTTCATTCCATTATATGTTTTCTCTTTTGCTTTTATGCTATCAATGACTTCCTCAGTCAGTCATGGTTGCTTCATCCACCATGCACCATGCCTCATTTTCCACAGGATGTATCTCGGATGTGTCTGCTGAATTACGCTCAGACAGTCCTGCCATTGCATTTCCACTTTCCTGCTTTCTTGATAGTCTCCTCTCCCCACCGATTTCATCCAGCGCCCCCACCCCCTCATGCCTCTGTAATAGCCTTTATTCAACTTTAGTACCGTTACCTCTGATTGAACATTCTCCCTCTCAAATTGCAGGGTAAATTCAATCATATTATCATCACCACATTCTAAGGGTTCCTTCATCTTAAGCTCCCTTGTCACGTCTGCCTCATCGCACAACTCTAAATCTAGTATTGCCTGTTCCCGACTTGGCTCCACCACAGGCTGCTCCGAAAATCCATTTCGTCAACACTCCACAATTGAATTGAATTGAATTTATTGTCACGTGTCCTGAGGCACAGTGAAAAGCTTTATCTTGCGATCAATACAAGCAGATCGCAGCGTTAAGTAGCAAAGATGTATCAATAATATGTAAACATATAATAGGTTGGCCTTTGTGATTATCTGGGCCGAGTTCATCACTCGCTGTAACGGTCTCCGATCTTGAATGGTACAGATGCCATACCAGGTAGTGATACATCCAGACATAAAGCTCTCAATTACGCACCTATAAAAGTTGGCTAATGAATTCACAGTGGTGACTAAGTGATCATCGATTTTTTAAAAATTTCGACCACCTCTAGCGAGATGCCATCATGAGACTTATATCCCTCTCCCGTCCCTGTCCACCATCCACAGCGACCATTCAATAGACAATAGACAATTGACTATAGGTGCAGGAGTAGGCCATTCAGCCCTTCGAGCCTGCACTGCCATTCAATATACTCATGGCTGATCATTCCTAATCACTATCCTGTGCCTGCATTATCTCCATAACCCTTGATTCCACTATCTTTGAGAGCTCTATCCAACGATTTCTTAAATGAATCCAGAGACTGGGCCTCCACTGCCCTCTGGGGCAGAGCATTCCACACAGCCACCACTCTCTGGATGAAGAAGTTTCTCCTCATCTCTGTCCTAAATGGTCTACCTCGTATTATAAAGCTGTGTCCTCTGGTTCGGCACTCCCCCATCAGCGGAAATATGTTTCCTGCTGCCAGAGTGTCCAATCCTTTCATAATCGTATACGTCTCAATCAGATCCCCTCTCAGTCTTCTAATCGCAAGCGTATACAAGCCCAGTCGCTTCAGTCTTTCAGTGTAAGGTAATCCTGCCATTCCAGGAATTGACCTTGTGAACCTATGCTGCACTCCCTCAATAGCCAGAATGTCTTTCCTCAAATTTGGAGATCAGAACTGCACACAGTACTCCAGGTGTGGTCTCACCAGGACCCTGTACAGCTGCAGAAGCACCTCTTTGCTTCTATACTCAATTCCTCTTTTTATGAAGGCCAGCATGTTATTAGCCTTCTGTTTCCCTACAGGAAACTCTGTTGCACTGTGCCTTCACTCCCAACACCTCCCCCAACACGCCCCATGGAGTCTTCCCCCTGCATAGCTGCTTTTGTGACACATAAATGCATAGAACCTAAAAGCCCGAGCAGGAGTAGGCTGTCCGGCCTTTCAAGCCTGCTCTGCCATTGAATGACATCATTGCTGATCTTTCTAAAGACTCAAATCCGCTTACACACTCTTCCACTGTATCCCTTTTTTTCTTTATTGTTCAAAAGAAGTATCACTCTTAGCTTCAAAAAAAATGGTGAACTAGCATCAACTTCTTCGCTGGGCACGGTATTCCATATAAGAACATCCGTCTGGGTGAAGAAGGTCCTTCTGAACTGAGTCCTAAATCTGCTCCCTCTAATCCTGTGGCTATTCCCTCTTGTCCGAGTTTCACCCACAAGTGGAAGCATCTTTTATAATTCTCTCTAATCTATTCCGTTCAATGTTTCATGTTTCAGTGAGATTCCCCCCTCATTTTTCTAAATTCCAAAGAAAATAATCCTAATCCACGTAGTCTCTATTTATAGGCCAACCCCCTCAACTCCGGAATCAACCCAGTGAACCTCCTCTGCACCCCTCCCCCCACCAGTGCCAGTACATCCGTTCTCAAGTAAGGGGACCAAAAGTAAACCAAGGATAGCCTCACCAGCACCTTGTACAGCTGCAACATAACATCTCTGCTTGAACCTTCATGAACCTACGTTACATCTGTCTAATTTCTATCGAGATGTCCTGCTATTTCTTCCTTGATAATGCACACAAGCATCATCCCCACTGCAGTAATTAAGCTAACTGATCAATAACTCTCAATCTTTTGTCCACCTCCCTTTTTAAACAGTGGTGTCACATTAGCTGTTTTCCAATCTGCTGGGACTGCCAGGCAGTCTAGTGAATTTGAAAATTGCCACTAGTGCACTTGCTGTTTCTCCCGCCATCTCCTTCAATTCCCTGAGATGCATTCCCACACGGCCAGGAGACTTGTCCATCCTCACCTCCATTAGCTTGCCTAACACTACCTCTTCCGTCATCATGTTTGTTTCCAGGACCTCACCTACATTTGTCTCTTTGCCACTTACTGGCATGTTATTCGCATCCTCCACTGTGAAGACTGACACAAAATACTTGTTCAATGCCTCTACCATTTCATCACATCGCATAACTAAATGTCCCTTCTCATCCTCGAAAGAGCCAACCTTTACTTTAGCCACTCTTTTTTCATTTTATATTTTTATAGAAACTTTTGCTATCCGTCTTTGTAATCTTTGCTAGCTATTTTTCCTCATGTTTATCTTTAATGTTTTCCCAACCTTTCAGTTTCATGCTGTTCTTGGCCACTTTGTATGCCTTCTTTTTCGCTTTGATCGCCTCCCTTATTTCCTAAGACACGCAGGGCAGATTACCCCTTTTCTGGCAGTCCTTCCTTTTCACCGGAATATACTTTTACTGAGCACTTGTACAAAAAATTCTTTTTTGGAAGTCCTCCACTGTTCGATATCTTTCCCACCATATAACCTTTGTTTCCAGTCGACTTTAGCCAGGTGCTCTCTCGTTCCATTGTTGTGCCCCCCTGAACATGCACAGGATCCTGGTATTGGATTTTATCTTCACACTCCCCGTCTGAATTCTAAGTTCTGCCATACTGTGATCCCTAACTATGAGGTCATTAATTATTTCTGTTCCTTTACACAGGACCAGATCGAGGATTGCTTTCTCTCTCGTCGGTTCCATTGCATACTGTTCAAGAAAACTATCACGGGTACACTCAAAGAACTCCTCCTCAAATATACTGTGACTGAGCTGCTTCGACCAAGCTACATGTAGATTAAAATCCCTAATGATAACAGCCGACCCATTTTTACAGGCATTGCTCATTTCTTTGTTTATTGCATTCCCCAATGTGATGTTATTATTTGCTGGCCTGTAGACTATACCTATCAGTGACTTTTTCTTCATAGAATTTCTAGTTACCACGCAAATTAATTCAAACTCATTCTCCATCGAACTTATAGTGTCTCTTCACACTGCCCTGATGTCGGCCTTGTATAACAGAGAGACGCCACCTATTTTTACACTGCAGTCTGATCTTCCAAGTAATCTCGAACTCCTGGATATTTAACTCGCAGTCGTGGCCATCCTTTTGCCGTGTCTCTCTAATGTCTACTAAATCATTTTCATTCGTGTTGATTTATGCCATTAGCTCTTCAATCATGTTACAAATGTGACGAGCATTCAGGTGAAGTGCTTTTTGTTAGGTTTCTTGTCCTCATGATTTCTCTAATAATATCTCCTTTTGCGTCTTGTCTCTCGTCACCTATCCATTGACGTCTTCTCTCCTCTATTTCCAATGGCCCAACACATCTTCCAGGTGAAGCGATACATGAACTGCACTTCACGCAATACACTCTACGACAATCACTGCTCGCAATGTGGTTTTCACTATTTTGTGAGACGAAGTTTGGACTGTGTGACCACACTGCAGAACATCCAAGTTCTGTCTTCAAGAGTTACAGCGAACCTCAGCGCATGCTGGCAGCACACCACCTCAGTTTCTATTTGGGGATTCTGGCCTTCCAGGCCCCATATCAATTTAATTTTTGGGGGGGCCTGAACTCTCCCATGTCCTATCCCCCTATCCCACACGCCAGGCCTTGTTGTCACGTAGTCTGCCATAACACATTACATATGGATCGCCACTAACAGTCTCCATCAACAGCAATTCACCCTGCCAGCCACATCATCATCCATTCATTTGTCCAACTGTTCTTCTCTTTATTTGAACTCTATCCCTACCTATCGTTTACTCCTTTCCCTCCCCCAAATCCCACTATATCTTCTGCAGATAGACTAACATTTTTCAAGCTATCGTCAGTTCTGCGGAATGGTCACTGGAATCGAAATGTTAACTCTGATTTCTTTTTTTAGATGCTGCTAAATCTGCTGAATTTTTCCAGCACCATCTGGTTTTGGTCTGGTTAGTGTCGGATACTGTGAATGTTCGAGGAAGAATGACTGTGCATGGCCTGTAGAAGATTGATACTGTGCTTGTGCAATGATCCCCTGCACAGAAGACAGAACTGTGTTCCTGTTGAAAAGTTCTCTTGTGGGTAGTTCCCATTACAAGGTGAGCCATCGGCATCAACTTCTTAGGTCAATGAAGACAGAAATCATTTCTGCCGCAGTTCTCTCCTGGGTGTGATGAACAGCAGAGAGAAAAACATTCCTCATTTCAGATGTGAACGGATTGGAGTCCACGCAGGAGATAAAATCAAGTGACTGTTCTTTTTTTTTACAGATCGGGAACGCTTGAACGCTTTCTCACTGTAACAATGTGCCATTGGGTATCAGAGATAAAGGGTTTATAGGCGCAAAGGCTGAAAACAGAGTCTTCCAGTTAAAATACGTGCATGTGTTCCCTCCAGTGTGACAGTGCAGTTGAGTATAGTTGTAAACAGGATAACTGGATGAATCACTTTACACATTCAGCTCGCGAACAGTCCTGTTGTGGGAAGACATCTGTATAGAATGCAGGAAGATACACTGAGAGGTTCTTGATCAGTTTCATCTAGGGACTGAGACAATACTGGAGGTTTTGAGAATCTTAAACGTGGACAAATCCCCAGCTCAGAGTGAAGTTGTATCTCACGTTGCTCTGTGAGAAAAAGGAGCAATTTAAGGGGTTCGGACCAAAGTTTCACATTCCTCTTTGGCCAAAGGGGAGTTCCGTCGAGGACTGCGGGACTACTAATGGGGTTCCACTTTTTATCAAGACTGATAGAAGCAAAGCAGGGAAGTACAGCCAAGTGAGTCTCACAGGAGTGGTCGGGAAACTTTTGTAGAAACCTCTGAAGGAGAGAATTAATTGCTACTTGTCCAGGCAAGGTTTGATGAAGGAATCAGCATGGTTTTGTCCGAGGAGGTAATGCCTAACAGATCTGATTAAATGTTTTGAGGAAGTGATCAGATTTGTAAATGAGGGGAGTGAAAATAATGTACTGTATATGGGTTTCAGCGAAATTCCACACGGGAGACTGATAACAGGGTAAATACATAAGCCATTCACGATCACGTGGTGTCAGAGAAATTCATTCCAATGGATCAGAGACCAGATACGAAGCTGGCAAATTGACAAAGTGGAAAAGAAATTGACCAGGCTGACACAGAATTGATTCTCCGCACAGATTGCCAGAATGTTCTCCCATAAGTCATGGGTGCAGACAGATTTCATAGGGGTACATCACAAAGGTGATAATTGTAAAGCAGTAACAGTACAGTGGTGAAAATTGTATAGCGATTAAAACAAGAATAAACTGAATGGAATTTAAACAAACGTCTGGCAGTAATAATTCATTTGTAATTGACACTGGATATTTCAGCCATCTGCTTGAATAGGTGAGAATGTCTTCTCGAGTATTGCCTGTCTGCACGAGTATGTGTAAATGTTCGTTTTCCTGGTTTTCAGTTCTGTCCATTATGTTCCTCCTGGGAGCAAAGTCTTCCGGGGTCTCTCAGTCTGCCTCTTTGTTTATGTGCCATCAGTTTATATGGGAAACGAACTTGCGCTTCGGGTATTCGGACTGAAGTGATGATCGAGGCTAGGAGCTTACTGTGAAGACTGTTTGAGAAGTGTATTATCCGGTCTGGGAGTAGATTATAATGTCTGGATTCTATATTCGCCTCTTTGGTCAAGACTGAGGCATTGTTGGTGTGTTCAGTGTTTGTTGGCAGGCATGATTTCTATGTTTTGCCGACATGCTTCTGTGTTTTTTATGTGGTTATACTATGGGTGGACAGTGTAGCAGATTTTCTCCCAAAGTTCGCCCTTCTTTTGTTAAGAGCATTTTGAAAAAGTGCAAAGTAGCCCGGATCGGGGAGGCTATCAGGTGGTCGGGATTTGATGTCAGAGAGGTAGTAGTCAGTGTCTGAATCTGACCGAGGGTAATTTTTGTCAGGGGAGGCGATCTCACTCCAGTGAATTTGTACAAGCTGGGTTGTGAGGAGGGCAGGTATAACAGTGCTGTACATAACCGACAGGAGCTCATACGGAGGCCCAAGACCAGGGTAATGGTACCCACAACCGCAATACGGGATATCAGTTCCTCCAGAAGTTCAGTGCCCCGTGAGCCAAGCCAGGAGGTTGCCCAGGTCCACAAGTCTCAATGGCACTCCGGTTCATTTGGGACAGCAGCAGCCCGTGGAAAGCGGTGTGTCATGTCCGTTATATTTTCGCTGGGGTCAGGGATGTAGGTACAGCAGTCTCTGCCAATGAAGACGCTAGTGCCCCTTTTGTGGCCAGCTAGTATTCCAGGGCCATTCTGTCTTGTAGGGCGACAGTACAAATGGTGACAACCTCTGCATTCAGCTGGGCAAGCACTTCAGCCGTGGCATGTTATCTCCTCTGGCGTGGTGGCCAGCTGATGTGCCTCTATGTCGAGGCGCAGAGTTTCATAAGTGGACACAAAAACCCTGGGGGGAGGGGGCGGTATCTCGTCTAGGGCAGTGAGGGTGCGTTTTCTGTGGAAATAAGCTTCTGGAAGGGAGACGGCTTGGAGTGGTAATGGAGTGGTACCACATACCACGTGCCAGCCCATGACAACGCCAGCCGGGGTATGCCTTGTGGCAGCAGATAAAATAAGTGCCATTGTATGTTCTTAGGTTTGGGTTTCTGTCCAAATATTGTTGAAAATTGAATTGTGGGCAGACATGTTGTGGCCAAGTAAATCCAGGATGCTGCACTCTGCTACAGACCAGAGTGCTGCAGGGCTCAAGAGCAGTGAGTTAATGCACCAGCTCCATCCAGCCACCCATGCAGATGGCTGGCATCTCGTTCGGCACATGGTTTCTCTGCATGACACCCGTGCGGTGGTGTCAGTGATGGTCAAGGTTGGGTGTTCATGTGTGAGGTTCTGGGCTGCGCGTTACCATCCTGTGAATTTGTCGAAGTGGTATCCTGTGGATTTCCAGCAGGGCACATGAATGGCCGGTCAGGTTAGCAGACTGAGCGTTGTGTCCCTGGGACATGTCCAGTTTCAGCCACAACTCTGCCATCCCTGCGGTGTTAAAAGGGACTGCGCCGTGGGGAATGCCCCCGTGAGAATGTTCAAGAATACGGGCACAGACCCAGCAGCTGGTCTGGTTTTCCTTTGGGCACAAATGTGGGTCATGTCAAAGAAAATGCTCACCCATGGCTCACGGTGGATTAAGTGCCCTGTGTGTGCCCTGTTACCGATCAGTGGTGGTGTGCAGGTCAGACCAAGAGTGATGATCCCGATGGTTGCAGCAAGCAGCTGGATCCCTCTGTGGTGTCTGGAGCTGCATCCTGTTCTGCTTGGTTGTCCTTCTGTGGAGGTGGAGCCCTCTTTCACTGGGTCACGTTCTGGTCTCCCTTGGAGCGTGACAGCTGTCGTGATCGTGAGACAGACCAAGAGTGGTCCTTTCTATCTTGGGGAGAAAGAATCTTTCGGCAGGGACTGTCTCATTACATAGTGCCCAGTTTAACGGGGTGAAGTGGTTCGTGTCGTGGTGTGGACACGACAGCTTTATTTTTGTTTGCTTTTTTTTGTACCCCCACACTATTATCTAACTGCTGTAGTGCTTATTGTTTCCTCAGCACCCATGTTATGTGTGTGCCGGTTTGAGACACAGTGAAAGACACAAGGTGCACGAATCTTTATTCAGTTTCCACCAGCAGGAAGATAAGCAGCGCTCAAGTTCATCGCAGCTTTTAGCAAATCTTGGTTTACAGTGATCCTTCTACTAATGGCTTGAACGTAATCCATGAGAGTTTCCTGTGTTAAGAGTAGCGCTGTGTCATTGGCTAGTTTTGGGGGTCCGGTGGCTGTGGGCATGGATCATTCCATTAGCACTTGAAATTGTGTAATTTCCGTCGTTCGGTTTCCCTGTCCACTTACTGTGTGAAGCACCAGTGGCCAGCCGTCAGGCCAAACCACTCCTGTGTCCAGAGTGATTTTGGGGAGGGTGGTTTTGAGGGTGCTGTTCATTCTGTCCACCATTCCTGATGACTGGGGGGGCGGGGTACAGAATGTGGTATCTCCAGGGTATCCCAAGGGTGTCACACTCAGCAGTAATGAGCTTCGTGGAGAATTGGGCACCATCCCCCGTATGTTTCTTTGTGCCCTGGGATATTAAACTCATGTAATAACGTCCTGCAGGATACACTTTACCACTGCTCTGGCGTCTTTTTGTTTGATGGGGAATGACTCTACCCATTTTGAAAACATGTCGACAATAACTAGGACAATTTTTTATTCCTCCTTCTGAGGCATGAGGCCAAGGTCAATTAGAAGGTGGTTGAATGGACCCTCAGGAACTGGTATGTAGTCACCTTTGGCCATCGGCTTCCCCGTATTTTTCGGTAGACAGATGAGGCACTGTGACAGCAGAGCTTGGGCAGCTGCGGCGACTCCCACTGCATACCAAGAATGGCTGGCAGCATCTTGCCTGTGTGTCCGATTCCGTGTACCACCAGGGCCAGTAAGTGCAGGTGGGCTTTCAGTTAAAAGATGCAGGGGTGGGTAAGAACCTGTAAGAACAGTCATTGTATGGCACCAATGCGGGCCCATGCGGCCCTCTCTTCTGGCGTGGTGGCTTGCTGATCTGTTGGTACTGCATCGAGAGAGTCGGGGGACTCTGGCGGTTTCACCACCCTGGGGGCTTGCAGGGCAAAAGTGGCCAGGGGTAGCGCAGATTCCCGGGTGGCTGCATCAGCTGATGCATTTGCTTGGGTGACGGGATCGGTGGCAGAGTTATTGGCGTCACATGTTATAATTGCGACAGTGGCAGGTAGCAGGACTGCTTGTTGGATGTTGGCAATGAGTGCAGCATGTTGGAGTGGTCTCCCTGCTAAGCTGATGAACACCCTCTGTTTCCATATTGTGCCAAAGCCCTGAACGACTCCAAAGACACATCTGGAGTCTGTGTAGATATTGGCTGTGCTACCCTGTGCCAGGAGGCAGGCTCTGGTGAGAGCAAAGAGCTCTGCCGCCTGTGTGGACACCCCATCTGGTAATGCAGCTGATTGGAGAGTGGTGAAGGGGGCGCAGATGGCATGTCCTTCTCATGTGTATTGGTCTGACGGCCGGAAGGAAGAGCTACTGGTGAAAAGAATCTGGTCAGGGTTTTCTCAGGCCGGTCAGGACACCTGCTAAACCAGGCAAAAGTGAGGACTGCAGATGCTGGAGATTAGAGTCAAGATGAGAGTGGTGCTGGAAAAACACAGCAGGTTAGACAGCATCCGAGAAGCAGGAAAATCAACATTTCTGGCAGGAATGCTAAACCAGGTCCAAGCTGTTTTGATTGCCTGCAGAATCATGTGAGGTGTGCGGAATTAGTGTGGCGGGGTTCAAAGCTAGGGCGCGGTGTAGGGAAAGGTATGCTGAGATCATAAAGCGGTCTCATGACCAGTTCTCTGAGTTGGATTGCTGCTGAATTAAGCAGCAGGGAGATTGACAGTGAAACCAAAACAGGACACGGGTGATCTAGCACAGTGGAGGTGGCCTTATCCACTGTTACTGTGGCTGCTTCCACCGCGCACAGACATGCAGCATTCTCGTAACTAAGCATTATAAAACGCAACAGGGCGACGGAGATCCCCATAAAGCTGTGTTAAAATGCCACACGCGAACCCTTCTGACTTGATTACATAAAGATAGAAGGCCTGTGAGTAATCTGGGGCTCCCAGAGCAGGAGTGAAGATTAGTTGTTGCTTCAGGTCAATGAATGCCCGTTGCATTTCGGTTGTCCACTTCACTTTGACTGGCTGTTTAGGGGAAACTGCCTCCCACAGAGGTGCATCAATAGCAAAATGGACAGGAATCCGGGGCCTGCAGTAGTTTCCAGCCCCAGAAACACTTGCAGCTGCCTGTGTGTGGCAGGTAGGGGAATCTGGGCAATGACAGCCAGTTGTTCCGTGGACAGTGCTCTAAGGCCATAGGAAAGATTGCACCCCAGATATTAGACATTTTGCTGACACAACTACATTTTCTTGATAGACACCCTATGCCCATCATGTGCCAGACTGCAGAGCAAGGCCACCGGAAACTGCTTGCATGCAGTAGCGGAGGTGGAAGCCAATAGCAGGCCATTCGCAAATTGGAGGAAGGTGCTGTGGCATGGTAGGTGAAGGGTGAGCAGGGTGAGGAATACTGCAGCAGCATAAGCTGTGGGGGTCTCCGAATACCCTTAGGGAAAACCGGTCTATGTATTTTGGCAGCCGCCATATGTACAAACATAAAGTTTCAGGGGCCAACTTAATGGAGAATGAGGCTGAGCAAAGGTCGATTACAAGAATATCAACTGGAGGAGGCGGGGATACTGGTCAGGATAGCATTTGTGTCCGGGACTACTGGGAAGCAGGGAACAACAATGGTATTGACAGCCCTAAGATCTTGCACAAAACACCATTTTTGTGGTTTTCCAAGCTTCGGGATAGTAAGAAGGAAGTGTTACATGGGCTGGTTGTGTGCACGAGGATTCCTTGCTGAAAAGGTGATTCAATAACTGGTTTGATTCCCAATACTGCTGCGGGTGATACGGGTGTTGTGTTGATGGCAGGATTTCTCCCTGTCTGAGAGTAACTGAATGTGTTTGGGAGGACAATAGCTGGCCTGTGTGGTTCTATTGCTGTGCCCACAGTGATTATGGGAGATCAGCTAATAACAGTTGGCTCTCGGAGGAGAGGCAGCGTCTGTGCCTTGTTTTGTAAAAGGAGCTTGTAGTAATGCGGGGGAACAGCGCACACAAAACTCGCCCTGTCCAATTAGTGTAAGCTCTACTAAGGGGTTTGTGTCTTGCCCAAAGTGTGTGAAATGTATTGTTGGTTGTGCGACATGCGACACGCCCTATCATGGTTGTGAGATCTTTGAGGTGCCACGTATTCTTAATTATAAAGGGTCTTTGCAGGCCAGTGCGGCCTCCTCTGCGCTGAGTTGCACGTCTGTTGCAACACCCTGTGATCTAACTACGTATCTGCCAGTCATGGTTAGTGGGGAATTGAGCTCTAGATGTGAGTGCCTGAGTGGAGGAAATGTTGATGCTGGTTCCGAGGGGTGGAAGATGGACAGTGAAATTGACAGACAAAACGGCCTGGCAACAGCACCCACCAGAGAATGGGTGGAGGATGAAGGGGTAGTTGCTATCAAGGAGCGAGGGTCAAGAAAGGCGAGGGTAGGTTCTGACTGGCACAACCACGCGCGTGAGCCATGTACTAATCTCACAACTAAAAGCAGGGAATTTCCAGTCTGCTCTTGCAAACATCCTGGAGCCTTAGTGCACCGCCACTTCCCAGAAAGTGCTGAAAAGAGAGAAAGAAAGAACACAAAAAGAATGGGCCATAAAAAGTGAACTTCACCAATCACATTCTCGATTAGATTACCTTTCCCTTCCGCCGCCTCCAGGACAGAAATGAACGAAATGGGAGAAATTTAAGAACATATGACATCGAAATTCATTGGAATTATTTTCTCATTCGCCAAAACAGAAAATAATGGTGAGTCGAGTCACCGTAGAACGTTGTTTCACTACAGCGATGAAATAACAGTCTCTCTTCGGTTCCAGTGAAAACTCAACTTGTCTGGAACAAAACAGCAGCAGTAAAGATGCTTGAGCCTACAAGTGAATCATAAATAAGGAGTTTCACCAGAGCTGCAACTGCCTCACTTTGTTATCCCGCTTCCCCCCCTCCCCTCCCCCTCCCTGTTTACATTTTCCTGCTCATCCATGATTTAAAGAAAACCAAATGGATGCAATGGCATTCGGCAGCTTGGCTGTTATTTCAGAATTCCCACTTCCAACATGGCTTAGATCTCGGGGCACACCTTAATATTAGTGACGCTATGACAGCACAAATCCAGAGGTTACTCTGAGAGTGTAAATTCATTCATTGCTGTTGCTGATGGGATGAGCTGCTAACGGGCAAAAATATGATTTAGGATTTCTGGTGCTAATTCTCGCACGTTGAAGAACGGCAGACAGCTTCCAAATGAGGCCTTTCAGAGAATACTTGGGGGTACATTTGACAGAGGAGCTACATTAGGAATCCATGGTGCACCGTGACACCAGCACATCAGCTTTCTCCTTGGCTTTGAAATGGGCCATCTGCGCAAGGAATGCAAATGTCTTACTGTTTTTTTGTGGAAGGATTAGAACGCGGGAACTACACTCTTAAACGGAATGGTGTATGTTCAGAAGCAGGTTGGAGAAACACTTAACAACGTTTCGCCAGGGTTGTTTCTGCCCAGTTTCAAACTGGTGATCTTTTCGTGAGTGCGGAGCATGGGACAACCACTACACTATAGAAACAAGCTGCACTGGAAGCAAAATGCTGGGAAATGGCACTTGTTGAATTTTGGCGATGTGGTCAGCATGGACGAGACGCACCGAAGTCTCTATTGCCATGCTGTGTACATCAATAACATTGTGTTGCTTACACCCCCTTTAAAGGATTACTATTAGCGGGGCTAGCCATCGCTCGCTGTGGCGCAATAGTTTAGTCTATTCGACTGTTCAACGGAAAGGTAGCATTGTGAAAAACTGCAGAATTGGAAGACTTTCTTACTTTTGTCCCGACTGACCATACTTCGTGAAATATTCCCGGATCCTCAACTGAGGATTTTTGCTGCAGGAAATTATCTCACAAATTGTGTTATCTCGAAATGTATTGAGCGAATCGCAAAACAGTCACGATTTAACACGGAACACAAACAAAACTGGCAAACCAAATGCATTTTCAGACCCAGCGAAGCATGAATGCAGAATTTGAGACAGTCCGTGGGCATGAGCCATAAACTAATCTCACAACTAACAGCAGGGCAATTCCAAATTATTCTTTCAAGCATACTGGAGCCTTAGTGCACCATCACTTCCCAGAAACTGCTGAAAAGAGAGAAAGAAAGAACATGATAAGAATGGGCCATAGAAAGTCAATTTCATCAATCGCATTCTCGATTAGATTAGCTTTCCCTTCCGCCGTCTCCAGGACAGAAAAGAAGGAAATAGGAGAAATTTAAGAACATATGACATCGCAATTCATTGGAATAATTTTCCCTTGCGCCAGAAAACCAAATAACGACGAGTAGAGTCACCGCAGGACTTTGTTTCACAACAGCAATGCAACAACAGTCTCTCTTCTGTTCCAGTGAAAACTCAACTTGCCTGAAACGAAACAGCAGCAAGAGAGCTTCTTGAGCCGGCGATTTACCGTGTGGAAGGCGAACACGTCATGACAGCACGGACACTGACCCCTTGCAGAAAATCTGCACTCTCCCACACTGCAGTTTACTCTCCAAGAGACAGATCCTCAGTTGTCCTTTGACCACGGCACTTTAAGACATTGCAGCTGATGCGACGAAATTGTAGCAGTGGAATTCTAACCTCCACCACCTGTCAAATTGGAACCTGAATCCTGTCGCTTAGGCTGCTTGGCCACGCTACAGAGCCCTGACCTTCTCTGAGTAATGAAGGGTGCTGTGTCTGATCCGCAGGGCACCCTGCAGGATTATCAGGCAGCGCCATCCTCCCTGTGACATGTACGTGCCGGCTAAGATTCTGTTGTGTAGATGTGTCCCGGCTTTGCCAATATAAACGTTGTTTAACTCCCTACATTCCGTTGGTCTAACTATGATTCCACTCAGAATCACAAATGTGTCACAAAACACCTTAGCTGTGCTGGTTCTCCACAGAGATAAATGTGTTTCTCTTTTGGTATCATTCTCTTGCCTTCTCCCTGTAACTCGCCACCCTTTTACTTTCAACATAAACATCGAATTAGTTTTTAAGTAACTCGATTGAAACTGCGTCTTTGTCAATGTCAGGCAGTGGTTTCTCGACCCTAACCACTGCCTATGTGAAAACGTTTCTCCTCATGCACATTTTTCTTCTTTTACTAATGACTTTAAATATCTGCCGAATCGTTCTCGATCCTTTCAGGCATAGGGAGCATTCTCACTTCCTTATTTCCTCTGTCTATCCCACTCATGTCTTGGAAAGGTTTAACAAGGCCAGATTTCGGCCTTCTGCTCTCCAAGGAAAACTGTCCCAACTTTCCAAATGACCTTTATTGTTGACATTCCTCATATCCCAGACCGTTCCCATCAACCTGTTCAGCGCTGTTTCCAATCCTTTCCCGTGTCCACTTCTTAAAGGTTCAAACCCAGAACTGTGCAAACATCCAGACGGTGGAACTATTCAGAGTGGGATTGTGTGGGTCAACATCCTGAAACACTTGTTTCACTTTCACCGCATGTGGTACTGTGCAATGCCCACTACCATGACACTTATTACCCCTGAACTCAACGTTATTTCAAGGGGTGCAACTTTCATGATTTACACCTTGTTTTTATCAAACAGTTGATAGGACGACCGGGCAAAGTGAAATCAAACAACCAAGGCTCGATGGCGACCTGAAGTAAGACATTCTCACATGCCAGTATTAACTCAAGCTACTAAGCAATGATCAGGCGACATTCTTACGTTTCCAACACCAAACCAGCTCAAAGTCGCTCAGATCTAACTACATTACACTTTGCTGTCGGATTTCTAAGCTCCAAAGAGTTTCAAGAATATCACCTTCTTATTCCGTCTCCTTGTTCACGGGACAGTGCTGTTTATCCCTTTCGCTTGGACCCCATCGGCAGAGTATTCAGCTATTTCCCTCCAATGGCAGGCAGTGTGAGGGGAGGCAAGTGTGGATGTGCTCTCAAGCTCGCTCTGATCGGCACATCCAGTTCTATCAAGTGCTGGAAATCAGCAAGTTTGTTTGGGAACTTCCTGAAAATATCATTTATCTGAGAGTTGTCTGTTGGGAAAGACAGAATGTACTCCGGATTCTCTACACTAGGTAAATTCATGTGAGGGCATTTTTGTGCAGCCTGTTTGCTGTTCAGAATCCATCTTCACAGCAATCCTGCAGAAAGGCTTTTGTAACAGTGACATCGGTTTCTATGCTGCAATTGGGCAGCAGTTAACACCTGCCCGAGATGAAGAGAATGCGAATGAAACCCTCAGTCACTGAGAGTCATCCCCACGGCCCTGAGCTGCGGGGCTGCAGACATTCTAACGCGGAAGGGAGGGTTAAAATGAAACATTGTTACACCATCAGCCACTCTATCTCAGAGACAGGAGAAGGGACAGCATCAACGTGTGGCGCCACTCACGCGCCGACAGAAGCTGTTCAGCCCATCGAGTTCATGGCGACTCTCTGTCGCTTGTATATCTCTGTGGTTATTCATAATTGGCCATCTATGTCCTAATAATGCGGAACTGTGTCAGTGTCATAATGCTGTCTCCAACAAGTTGATCTAATTGTCACTCACGGCTTTTCATTTCACGGGGAGGACACTGCTGTCCGAACCAGCGTAGGGAGTAACTGCAGGGCGTCATGCGCATAGAGCACTCTACAACTGGTATCGCTCACCTTCACCAGTTTATTCCCAGCTCTGGCAAATGATTTTGTGAATCAGATCAGAGCAGACCGACAGAGAACAGGAAAAGATCTTCCAGACCTTCACAGGTGTCTTTCCTCATTTGTGTAAATTTCCCGGGTGTATCGGTATGAAATATTCATTTCAGATACATTGAAAAGCGGAAAGTGAAACAACATGCAATATGTAGAATGGAGCTATGTTATATAGGAACTCTAGCGGGGACAGTACACACACTGAAACTTGGAATTGTCAACGAGCAGAGGATGTTTTCAATCCATTAATTTCGGGGTTATGAGCCCAATACGCTCCCGCTGGGCCGCTCTGTTAGCGCTGACCACAGCAGGTTCCCGCAGTCTTCAGCTTTTCATCTGGCGTGTGGCATGGCAATCAGTGTCTTGGGAGAGAAACGTGAACGCGCTCTTCAGCTCCATATCAAACACGGGTTTGGGGATCGGGGAGGAGGCTAGAGGGATTGGGAGTTATGCAAATTCTGGAAAGCTGTACAAAAGGGAGAATGCACATGCACAGGAACCATCTTTCTTTTGGGAACCTTGTGCAAATAACGCCATCTGAAACAGATGAAACATTCTGAAGCAGAACTGCAGGGAAAGAGAGAGTCTCTCCCCGTCATCGGGAACTGTGTCTGTGTACTCCTCTAAGTTACAGCGAGGGCTCTGCTGTCTGATTCAGCATGGGATGTTACTGCAGCATATCCTGTCGCTCAGGCACACTGCACCTGATATGCATAAGCTTTATCACGTTACCCCAAGCTCAGAGAATAAATTTCACAGCTTACACCATCCCAGAGTGACAGTGAACAGAAGAAATCGTTTCAGACCATCATCTTTACACCCCTGGGAAGAAAACGGATGTCGGAGTGCAGACAATCTCGACTAGTGCTGTTGTTGTTGTCTGTGTGACAACAAGAGCAGGTACCAGGAAATGTTTATCTTGCTTCTTAAAACAGGCGTGAAAATTTGCAGAGCATAGACACATCTACCTGCTGTTAGTGAAATTATGAACAGCAGACTACAGTCCACAGAGTATGGTCTAATCTCTGGGTTATGGGCTCAGCACTCTCCAACTGTGACCCTCTGCTCACAGGATTTGAACACAAACAAATGACTCAGTGACAAATTCTGTTGAAACGGATTCTGTGCGGAATTGAAGGCGATGGAATGAAAAGCCGCTTGAGAGCGGGATGTAACATTATCTGTGAAGGGACTGTTTTCCAGACTCGAGGAGGGTGCGCAGTGCTGTTTCCATGGGTCGATATCAGGATAGATAGATTGAAACAGCGTCGGATGTCATTGTAGGGAGCCCTGTCGCTTAGACACACTGCACCTTTTGTACAATGGTGCAAAACCACGGACGTTTTGTGTAGAGGGGACAACTTCAAAATCGTTAGTGCTGCAAAATTCACAAATATGTGAAACAGCAAAGCAACCACAGAAATTGATGTTACGTGACGGGGTAAACCCCTCTGCAAAATGTAAACCGACAAAACAGAAAGGATTCACCCCGTACTGTATTCTGTAAAAATTCAAGAGGCAAAGAACTATTCCAAAAATCACTATTTAAAGTTAAAAATAACAATTCTATTGTTTTTTTAACATTTGACGGAGAATAATCAACTGATAACTACTTACAACTCATTTCTCTAAACCTTGTGCTCTACAATACCTTCCCCAACCCCGACCCCATTAACATTTACGAAAAAAATCAATTTACAAACCAGCTTGTTGTCGAATCTTTTCTTCGTATCTTTCTCTGTAGACTTTTTTTTCCAGGTCGGTATTGATGTTTCTTTTCTATGCAATCTATTCCTCCAGGTAGGCACATCTTGGAGATGTTACTAACATCCTCCATCTGTTGGTCTTTTAGATGCTCTCTTTGCTGTTCTTTGCCGCTCTGGGTAACTGTTCAAAATGGCCGATATTTGTCCCACAAAACGTCGGGTCGTTTCATTGGTTTTAACATTGTAAAAATACCACATCCAAACTTTATTTGGGCATAATTGAAACTGATTGGCCGAAGTCGAATTTGTTTTTGTATCCATGTAACACAGCTGTTAGTTGTTTCGACCTGATGTTATGTTGTTACCTTGTTTTGGACTCCTTGTGCTAGCCAGACATTTCAGCGTCATTAAAAGTACATTACACGACAACCTCATAACAATGGCATTTGCCAAGACAGTCTATTTCGCTCAACATCGCTCTCTGTCAATCTCATGTGCCTGAGATTTGAACAATCTCTGGTCTATGTTAATTAAAACTGCCCTATTCACAAAACCTTAGATTTAACACACCCGGTTATGTATGTCTTACAATATTAATTGATTCCTCACTGTGTTACTTCAACACCCGTTGAGAAGAAATTAAAATGAGAAGAACAGTAACCTGTGTGACTGCGATTTGACACAATGTTGCTGCAGCCAACCGATTCAGCTGCAAGCAAAATAGCCCACTCCTTTCCTGTGCCAGTAATGAGACTGCATAGCATAGTGGTCAGTTTTAATGAGTTGAATTAGACTCAGCTTCATTTCTCAGGACGAAAGTTACTGGGATATAAAGAGATGATGATATAGACGAGGGTTGGGGTGTGGAATATAGTTAAAAAGGATATGGCCAGAGTTCCCTTGATACAAAATCGTTAGAGATGACGGAAATGAGGTTTATTGGGAGATAAAGCCACGAGAAAAGAAAAGAAGGGATTTAATTGGATGGTGGAATAGACGAAGAATCACGCGACACAAATCAGGAATGACTGATTTGTGTCCTATTGGAACTTTTCCAGCTGATGTGAGGTTGGAAAGGATAAATAGGAGGGAAATTCCCTCGTTCAGGTGAATGTATAACTAATGGTTAAAGCTTCAATATCAGTGAGGAACGACAAAGAAGTTTACAGCAAGTACTTTTATTCTGAGAGTTGTTGAAATCGGAGATGATTTTTCAGCAGAAGAAAACATGTTATGAGATGATTCCAGCATATTTGAAAGGCCACGTGCAGACACACAAGGAGCGACGATAACAGGGACAGGCATTCTGAGCTGCCTGAATGGGGAGGCAAAATGGACGCACTCACAAATTATTCAGCGTTCATCGGAAAGAAATTGCTAAATACCTGCAACTGAGCATGTTAAGTGTAAGAAGATCTAATGGTGTTGAAAGGTGTAGCACCTGGTTCTCCGTGAACTACTAAAGATTGTTAATGTGCTGAGCTGTTTGTTTTAGCTTTGCATTAAGTGGAAGCCGGTTCGCTCAGTCTGCTGGATAACTGGTTTATGGTATAGAGTGAGACTAACAACGTGGGATTAAATGTCGCACTGTCTCAGTTTGTTATAAGGATAATCATCTCCTCCGCTCACGTGATCTGTAATACAATGTTGACGATAGTGAGTAGGAACGGACCTGTCGATGTCAAGCATCATTACCATTGCCATCTGTTGCCTTGAACATTTGGTCACAATGACCAGGAACGGGACTGATTCCTTTTAATACTCACTCACCTCCGTCCGAAAAATCCAGCGACAAGACTCATCCTTATTCCTGTTTGAACCCTTTGTTCCACACAGCATCAAAACTATTTGGCTTTACCAGATTCGGTGACAACATTCAATCTACGCAAAGAAATAAATCTAATTCCTTTCGAACGGTTAATTGAGCTGTGTGAGTTTGCAGCAAACAGGATTATATGAAACGAGTTTAAGAGCCTTTTCAAGAATGTAATCAAGTGCAGTGTTAGAGATTTGAAAAAGGTCATCAAGCTAAAATATCATCTCTGTTTCTCGATCCACAGATGGATAATTACTTGGGGAATATGTGCAGTTTTACAGTTAACAATTGATACCTTTCCCAAATCAGAAACTGGAGTTTTAGAATAGATGCTGCTTTATTCGACATTATTCTTCAACTATCCTTCAGTCTGATGCACCAATAATTCCTGATTAACGTCAGTAAAAGCAGCCTTAGATAACGATTGGAATTACAACAGCGTTTTTACATGATGTTAAGTACCAGGCGCTGATCAGTTGCTCCACTGGAGCTGCCGGCAGCAAGCCTAATCGTATTAACGTGCCCTAATCGTACCTCTGGGACCTTCGACCCGCCTGTTCTACTTTTGCTGTGGTTCTGAAATTAAAGCTAAGGCAGAGGAGGACGAACTGATATGGACCTGTGACTTTTCGAGCATCAGGTTCAGGAGATGGGACATAGAAAAACGTTGTGCTAAATAGACTTGATTGAAAACTGGGTTTCTATAGGTCGCTGCGTTGTTTACAGACAGTGTTATATTATCGCTGTCACAGGACTTCTCACTCGGTCGTCTTCAATTTGGCACAGAATTCGATTCAACGACACTTCACTATCTTCCTTCTGCATGTTCCTACAGACAACAAGAAATATACTGCACTCATCATCAATATTCAACATGGTTACATCCAAGGACATGTTGCAAAGGTTTCATGAATACTGAAGATATCAGAATGTCATGCAAGAGTAAATTGAATTTCAGTTTAAATTGTAAAGTGACAAAAATCCAGAGTAAGATCCAGAATGCCCGAAATTCATGATTATTACTGTGGCCAGAACTCTAGCCAGGCAAAGGGGAAATCTGTCCCTGAATCCCCAATATCCACACGGCCGTTCGCTCTATGTCTCCAGTTGGAAACCTGTGTGAAGGAACATGCAGTCTGACAGAGCGCCTGGGAGAACCCTCCACTGTCTGATCTAAAGCTCCAACAGGAGCTGTGTATTCCAGCTGTGAGAGCGATGGGATAAAGGGGAGTACCTTGGTATTCCGTGGTGTAGTTTCACAGGGTGCTCATCATGTTATTGTTTAAAACCCTCTGTCAGAAACAGCACAGACAGAGAGGAATAGGATGGGGCCATTTCACCCTTAAACGCTACCCCCATTTGATATCATCATGGCTGACTGAACACGTCAATGTCTTTTCCCAGCCCATCCACATCAACCTGTCGCCCAAAGGCGAAAAGACACTGAATAAACCGAAACACTGTGCAACTGTGGGAGGGAAATGTGTTTAGAGACAGTGGGCATCAGCAGTTGGTTTTGTGAATGAGCAGCGTATTCTGGACTGATCATGTTTCAAATAATGCGATTCCCTCAAAACTCACCACAAAGATTGTGATGAATCTTCTCTGGTCAGTCGCGGGGACGAGAACTCCAGACGATGGAAACTGACGACGAATAAGCAGAACAATCATTGATTCAGCGGAAATCTGAACTAAAATCCGATTCTGCTGGGACTCAAACCCAGATACATTGAATCACAATCATAACAATGCAGTAGAATTCCAACACGACTTTCATTATGCCACAGAGGTGAGATAGCCTACATTTTACTGCACCCAACGTTACGGTGTTCAAGTCTTTCATCAAACATCTATTTATCCTCGCCCCACTTTCCAGTACCTGGTCCTTATCCGTACATGCTCTCGCTCCTCAAGTGTTCGGCTAAATACTCCTGAAGTGTTTGGGTGACTCTTAGATTTACACACGTTCACACAGTGAGTTCCAGACAAACAACACTCTCAGGATGCAAACGTTCTTCCGAAATCTTCTCTGAACATCCTCTCTCTAGCGTTTCAACTATATCCCTGGTTATTAACCCTTCCCATTAGAATTTTATTCCTGTCACACATATCTATCCCCTTTCTGTGCACGTTAATCAATTCCTCTCTCAGATTTCTCCGCTGTCAGATTAAGAGCCCCAATCGAGCTCATCTATATTTGCAGTGACGAGAGTGTCGTGCTTTAAAAGTACAGAATGTCAGGCAGCATCCGAGGATCAGGAGAATCGATGTTTCGGGCATAAGCCATTCGTCAGGAATGAGACTTTTGTGTGGGGTTTGAGGGAGGAGAATGGGGTTAGTGGTCAGGTAGATGGGAAAGCGATAGGTGGATGAAGGTAAGGGAGAAGGTGATAGTTGAGAGGGGGATGATGGCCGGGTCCAGAGAGCAGTGCCGAGTTGGAGGCTTTGGACTGGGATAATGTGGGAGGAGGTGAAATAAAGAAGCTGTTGAAATACACATTTATTCCGTGTGGTTGTAGGGTCCTAATGTGGAATATGAGACGTTCTTCCTGCAGGCATTGGCTGGTAATGGAACGGCAGGGGCTTGTGTCCGAAGCATCGATTCTCCTGCTCCTCAGATACTGCCTGACGTGCTGTGCTCTTCCAGCACGATACTTTCGACTCTGAGCTCCAGCACCTGCAGCCCTCACTTTCGCTTATCTTCGCAGGGGGAATGGTCGAGCTCAGACACCACCTTGGTAAATCTCCTCTGACCACCCTCCCGTGCAAAAGGCTGGCAATCAGAATAGAATAAAGTTATCAAAAGAAAAGCAGAAATAACTGAACAAAACCAGCAGGTCTAGTGGATCTGAGGAGAGACTTTCGAGCCAAATGATCGGACTTTGGAACGAATGGTATGTGTGGGTGGAGCAGGGTCTAAAATGATTGAACTCAATGTTGGGTACTGAAGATTGTATGGTCTCTCAGTAGGAAATGACGTGCTGCTCTTCCAACTCGCGCTGTGCTATGCGGGAGCGCTGCAGCACACCAAACTGACATGGAGGCATGGGAACACAGTGGGATGTTGCAGTGACAAGAACCTGGAACCTTAGGGTCTTAGTTTGCTTTCCGACAGAACGTAGGTGTACTCATGTTTGTCACCCGCTTTGTATTTCTCACCACAGTCTCGATTAGACCACATTCTGAGCAGGAAATGCAGTTTGCTAAATTGAGTGATGGGCAGATAAATCAGTGGAACCTTCCACAGTGAAGGGAGACATCGTAAACGAGCAGCATTACACCTTCTGGGATTTCTTGTAATGGTGCTAAGTGGGGAAGTGCTGGGGGTCAAGGAGGATTGGACGATGGTGTACAGAGATCAATTGTCCTGCATAGTGCCGGTATTCAGTGGTGTGGGCCAGTGGGGAAAGGGCAGTAGAATGTATATCTTCCTGAGCTACCTGCTATAAGTAAACAGCTCACTACAGAGCAAAAGTATCAAATGATTTTCATTTCAACAACAGCACGAGGTACAGATTGAGAAGTTACGTGTTTGCACTGTCACTGTCACCCTGTCTCCCCGGGAGCAGTAGTACTCCCCCACGCTGATTCAGACAGCACAGTTCTTCCTGTGACTTGTCCCTTCGAGAATGGAAGGACAGGTATCAATAATCCGTACTTGGAACGGAGTATCTGTATTGCTCAATAACAATTGCTTAACTATCCTAACTCCTTTTCAAATCACTTGACCCACATCCTTGTATGTCTTGGCATCATAAATTCACATTTGAATACTTCGGAAAGTTATGTGGACTTCTGCCTCTCCGACCCTTGCATACACTGTGTTCCCCATTTCAACGACCCACTGTTTGAAAACGTTTTTCCACGCATTCATTCTAATTTTTCTGCCTCTGACCTAAACTCGATGGCCTCCCGTGATTGAAATCTCCATCAAAGCAAAACATATATTTCAGTTTACGCTATTCCTATCCCTCAGTACTTTGTACATCATAATCATGCCCCTCTCAATCTCCTCTTCTCTAAGAAAAACACCTCCAGTTTATCCAATCTCTCTTCTTCAGCCAGACAATATCCTGGCAAATCTCCCCTGCATAACTACACACAATAGTCTCGCTAGAGCCGAATGAACAAGTGAAATAAATGATGCGAAAGTCGACAGAAACTGGTGTTTTTTGAATAAAGTTTATTGTCCTCAATGCTTCCCTATTTCAATAATCGCTGGTCCATGTCAGTAAAAGCTGCGCCATGTGGATTGAGCTCACAACTGCGGTATCGAAATGGATCAACTGGTTTGAACGTCCCGATGGTAAGACTTGGGCATGGTCACACAGCAACAGTGAGCGCAGCAGCACAGGCCTAACGAGATTAATGTGAAAGTGATTGTAAGGGAAATGGGAGGGGGAACTTTAAGGAGGTATGTGTTTGCGGGAGGGAGGGAATTCTCCGAGAATGGTGAGTCTGGATCCTGTGTATAGATGCTATAGCAAAGGTAGAAAGGGGGCAACAGAGCAGGGGGAAGAGGTATTTTTGATTAGGGATAACATTACAGCTGGGCTTCAAGAGGGTATTCCTGGGAGTACATCGAGGCAAGTTATACAGGTGGAACTGAGAAATAAGAAAGGGATGATCTTCTTACTGGGATTGTACTATTGACCCCTCCTCACCCCTTCCCCAATAGTCAGCGGGGAATTGAGAAGCAAATTTACAAAGACATCACTTATCTGTAAGAATAGTATGGTTGTATACAAGACTTGACCTTTTTTATTCATTCACAGGATGCGGGTGTCACTGGCTGGGCCCAAAGGGCAGTCACATTGCTGTGGGACTGGAGTCACACGTAGGCCAGACCTGGTAAGGATGGCAGATTACTTCCCTGAAGAATATTAGTGAATCTGATGGGTTTTTCTTCGCAACAAACGACAATGGATTCAAAGTCTTTCATAGATTCCTAATTCCAATTTTTTATCGAATTCACATTCCACCATCTGCCGTAGCAGGCTTCACACCCAGAGCTCCAGAACTTTATCTGGGTGTCTGGATTATCCGTTTAGCCAAAATATCACTAGGCCATTTGGCAGGGTGAGTGACTGAGGTATCCGTAGGGCAGCACATCAGCACCAAAATTCCCATGGTGTCTGCGGAACATAGAAAGGGCTGGGGTGGGAAATATATTCCTGGTGGTGGGGTCTGACTGTAGGTAGCGGAAATGGCGCTTTATCTGGTGATAAGTGGGGTGGCAAGTGAGGACCGGTGGATTATATTCTTCTTGTGGTTGGAGGGCTGATGTAAAGGCGAAGGTGCAGGAAGTGGAGGATATGCATTGAAGAGCATTGTTGATCACGTGGAAGGGAGATGTGGTGCTTGAAGTAGGAAACCTTTCTGCGATGTCCTGGAGTGGAATTGCTTCGCTTGGGAGCACATATGGCAGAAGCAGAGGAATTGAGAGTATAGGATCAAGTTTTTACTGAATATACTCGAGGGTAATCAGGAGAGCAAAAAGGGGACATGACATATCTCTAGGAAGTAGTTTAAGCAGAATCCAAAGAGATTCTTCAAATACATCAAGGATAAAACAATAACCAGGCAGAGAATAGGACACCTTAAAGATCAAGAAGGCCATCTATGGAACAACAGGAAGTGGGAGAGATACTATGCTATTCTGTTCTCTAGAGTTTGGAGAAATAATAGTGATAACTTGAAAAGTGCCCATATTACAGAGGAGGTTGTACTGGATGTCTTAAATCGTAGCAAGGTGTATCCCAGAAACTTGTGGAAAGCTAGGAAAGTGATAGCAGTGCCCCTCCCTGAGATATTTATATCATCGTTTATGACAGTTGAGGTGTTGGAAGATGTGTGCCATTATTTTAAAAAGTAGTAAGGAAAGGCCAGGGAGCAAGAGGACAGTCATCCTGACGTCAGTGGCAGGCAAGCTGTTGGAAGGGATTCTGAGGGATAGGATTTACATGTATTTGCAAAGACGAGGAATGATTAGTGATAGTCAACGTGGCTTTGTGTGTGGGAAATTCTCTCTCTCTAACTTGATTGAGTTTTTTGAAGGCAGACTGTGGACGTTGTCTATATGGACACTGAGCAGACTGGTTAGGAAGGTTAGATAACATTGAATGTTGGGAGAACCAGACATTTGGATACAAAACTGGCTTGAAGGTAGGCGGCGGAGGGTTGATTTGTGGACTGGAGGCCTGTGAGCAGCAGTATGCTGCAGGAATGGATATGGAGTCCTTAAACAAATGACTTGGATGTGAATATGAGGTATGGTCAGTAGGTTTACAGAAGACACCAAAATTGGAGGTGTAGTGGACAGTGAAGAAGGTTAGTTCAGAATACAACGGGATCTTGATCAGATGGGCCAATGGAGCAAGGAATGGCAGATGGAGTTCAATTTAGATAAATGTGAGCTGTTGTATTTTGGAAAGGCAAATCAGGGCAGGACGTATGCACTTAATGATAAAATCCTGGGGAGTGTTGCTGAACAAAGAAACCATGTGTGCAGGTTCATTGTTCCTTAAAAGTAGTGTTGCAGGTAGGAAGGCTAATGAAGGTGGCGTTTGGTACACTTAATTTTTTTTGTCAATGCATTGAATACAGAAGCTGGGACGTCATATTGTGGCTGGACAGGACATTGATTAAGCCATTCAGGAATTCTGTTTTAAGTTCAATATTCCCTGTTTTGGGAAGGGTGTTGTGAATCTTGAAAGAGTTCAGACAAGATTTACAACAATTTTGCCAGGGTTGGAGGATTTGAGCTAAAGGGAGAGGCTGAATAGGGTGGGATTAATTTCCCTGGAGAGTCAAAGACTGAGAGGTGATTTTACGGAGATTTATAAAATCACGAGGGGCATGGATATGGTGAACAGCCGGAGTCTTTCCCCCCCAGTTTAGATGGGTCCAAAACAAGAGCACATGGGCTTAAGTTGAGAGGGAAAAAAATTAAAAGGGATCTAAGGGGCCACGTGTTCAAGCTGAGCTGTGTGGAATGAGCTGCCAGATGAAGTAGTGGAGGCTGATAGAATTACAACATTTAAAAGGCATCCGATTGGGTACATGAATAGCAAGGGTTTCGAATGATACAGACCAATAGCTGGCAAACGGGACTCCCATTAGTTTAGGATTCCTCGTTGGCATGGACCAATTGGACCAAAGGTCTGTTTCTGTGCGGTACATCTGACACTAATAAATGAAAATAAGATGTGTTCCTCTTTTATGGAGAGCTAGCAGAAGCACAGATAATTGTCCTTGGAGCTGAGAATGTGAAGCAATGATTTCGACCAGTTGCAGATTTGTTTCCAAGGTATTTAATTTGCAGAGAGAGAGAGGAATTGTTAACAACGTCACAACTTTAGTAACTATTTTCAAGTAATTGGCAACTAATGCAGGGTGAATATGTGAACATTATTTAATTCAGTAAATTCTGAGCAGCTGGAACAGTCTGAATGGCAGCTGGACACAGATTCAGCAGTTATTCATAAACAGATTTGGAACTTTACTTTTTAAGCAAAGGTTTGGGGGCTATGGGCAAATGGGAGGGGAGTTGGGACAGATTTGCAGCATCTCCAGAGGGAGAGAGTATAGCCCCAATGGGCTGAATAGCCCCCAGCCCCATGCTCTGTGATACTGCCCCATTCACTGTGAATGATGAAGCTCATCCCAGGGCAGAGAGGGAGGATACCACCACTCACCTCACAATGGGCCTCAGGTGATTGATGTCAGCGCAGGCCAATAGGAGGCAGAGGGTTGGACTTGTACACGAGGCAGAACCAGTTTATCTTCCAACCAATCGGAGTGAACGAGAGTATCCTTAAGGCGGGAATTAAAGAAAGGCACATGTAGCAGAGATTTGAGAAACTGGAGGAGATTAGAGATAGGGAGCGTTCTGTGGCTGGAGAGGAATTATATAAATAAGGAAGAGTTGTGAGGTTGGATGAGGGGACAGTGATCGGGAGAGTTGTGAGGATCGAGGAATTTGGAGACAGTGATAATTAGAGTCCTAATGTTACACAGCAAGGAAACAGGCCCTGTGGTCCAACCAGTCCATGCCAACCATAATTCCAAACTGAACTAATTGTACCTGCCTCCGTTTAGTCCACATCCATCAAATGTTTCCTATTTATGCACTTATCTGAATGTCTTTTAAATATTGTAATTGTATTGACAACTATCACTTCCTCTGGAAGTTCATTCCACACGTGTAATTTCTTTTAAAAAAAACCCTAATGTCTTTTCTCAAATCTTTCTCATCTCTTCTCAAAATGAATGCACCCGAATTTTGAATTCCCCTCTCTCCCGGCCATTCACCTTTATCTACACTCTTCATAATTGCATAAACCTTTTAATAAGGTCACTACTCAACCTCCGAAACTCTAGTGAACAAAGTCCCACCCTTTCCTGATAACACAATCCCTCCATTCCCATTAACATTCCAGTAAATCTCTTCTGAACCTGCTCCGATTTAATGATATCCTTCCTATAACAGGACAACCAGAACTGGGTTTAGAATTCCAGAAGAGGCCTCTCCAACATCCTGTACAACCTCAACATAACATCCCGATTCCTACACTCAAAGGTGTGAACAATGAAGGTAAGTGTGCTTGAACACCTTCTTAACCACCCTGTCTACATGTAACACGAACTTCAAAGACATGAAGCCCTCGGTCTCTTTGTTCCATATCACTACATAACGCCTTACTTGTAATGAGTGTAAGTCCTGCCTTCGTTTGTTTTATCAAGATGTAATATTTTGCCTTTATTCCAATCCAAAACTCCTTTGAGTATAAAGGCAGTAGGAGAATAATTAAGAGGGAAATCAGGAGGCAAAAAAGGGGATGCGAGATAGCTTTGGAAGATAGGGTTAAGGATAATCCAAATGGGTTTTATAAATACATGAAGAACAAAAGGCTAACTAGGGAGAAAATAGAGACCCTCAAAGATCTGCACGGTAGCCATTGTGTGGAGGTGCAGGTTATGGGCGAGATAGGAAACAAGTATTTTGCATCAGTGTTTACTGTGAAGAAGTACATGGGAGATATAGAATATGGGGAAATAAATGGTGACAGCTTGAAAAAAAAGTCCATATTACAGAGGAGGAGGAGGTGCTGAATGAGTGGCTAAGGAGCTGGTGCAGGGGAAAAGGATTCACATTTTTGGATCATTGTGATCAACTCTGGAGTAGAGTTGACCTGCATAAGAAGGATGGATTGTACCTGAATTGGAAGGTGTCTAATATCGAGGCAGGGAGATTTGTTAATGCTACTCGGGAGGCAGTAAACCAGCGAGGAGTAGGTGTGATCGCAAATAGATAGTGAGAAAAGAGGTATCTCTGAGGCTGGTACAGTTCAGAAGGCAAATAGTCATTGCAGACAAGGGCAAGGCACAGAACAAGGTGGGATTTAGTAGTTACACTGCACTTATTTCAATGCAAGAGGCCTGACAGGGAAGGCAAATGAGCTCAGGGTATGGTTTTGAACATGGCACTGGGATATCATGGGTATTATAGAAAGGACTGGCAGCTTAATGTTTCTGGGTATAGATGCTATAGGAAGAATAGAAAGGAGGACAAGAGGAGGGGGAGTGGCATTTTTGATTAGGGACAGCATTATGGTTGTGCTGAGGGAGGACATTTCTGGGAGTACGTCCAGTGAAGTTATTTGGGTGGAACTGGGAAATAAGGAATGGATGATCTCCTTATTGGGGTTGTCTGCGTGGGTTTCATCTGGGTGCTCTGGTTTCCTCCCACAGTGCAAAGATATGCTGGGTAGGTTCGATTATCCTGGCTGAATTGCCACAGTGTTCAGGGATGTGCAGGTTGGGTGAATTATCCAGGCTGAATTGCCCATAGTGTTCAGGGATGTGCAGGTTGGGTGGATTATCCAGGCTGAATTGCCCACAGTGTTCAGGGATGTGCAGGTTGGGTGGATTATCCAGACTGAATTGCCCACATGTTCAGGGATGTGTAGGTTGGGTGGATTATCCAGGCTGAATTGCCCATAGTGTTCAGGGATGTGCAGGTTGGGTGGATTATCCTGGCTGAATTGCCCACAGTATTCAGGGATGTGTAGGTTGGGTGGATTATCCAGGCTGAATTGCCCATAGTGTTCAGGGATGTGCAGGTTGGGTGGATTATCCTGGCTGAATTGCCCACAGTATTCAGGGATGTGTAGGTTGGGTGGATTATCCAGGCTGAATTGCCCATAGTGTTCAGGGATGTGCAGGTTGGGTGGATTATCCTGGCTGAATTGCCCACAGTATTCAGGGATGTGCAGGTTGGGTGGATTATCCAGGCTGAATTGCCCACAGTTTTCAGGGATGTGCAGGGTGGCCCTGGGAAATGCAACTTTGCAGGGGGAGGTTAGGCGGCTCTGAGGGTCAGTGTCGATGTGATGAGATGAATGGTCGTATTCCACACTGTCGGGATTCTCTGATAATTCTACTAGTTTTAAAATAGTTACAGAAAATAATAGACCAGATCTAAAAGTTAAGGTTCTAAATTAGACAAAGGCCAATTTTGACAGCACAAGGTAAGCACTTTCAAAATTTGTTTGCGGGAGGTTATTCCCAGGGAAAGGGATGGCTGGAAAGTGGGAACATATGAACATAAGGAATAAGAGCAGGAGTAAGCCATCTGGCCCCTCAAGCCTGCTCTGCCATCCACAAGATCAGGGCTGATCTTTTCATGGCCTCAGCTCCACATTCCTGCTCTCTCACCATAACCCTTAATTCTTTTCCTGTTCACAAATCTACATTTTGCCTTTAAGGCGTTCAAGTTGATAACATCAAATGCTGCACTCGGCAGGGAATTCCACAGATTCACAACCCTTTACCTGAAGAAGCTCCACCTGAACTAAGTCCTAAATCTGCTCCCCTTATTTTGAGGTTATGCTCTAGTTTCACCCGTCCCCAGTGGAAATAACCTCCCTGCTTCTATCTTATCTACTTCCTTCAAAGTTTTATTTTTTCCTCTCCAACCTCCCATTCTTCTAAATTACAATGACTATAGAACCAGTTTTCTCAATCTCTCCACATACGCCAACCCACTCAACTCCCAACCCAAGCTAGTGAACCTCCTGTGCCAGTACATTCTTGCTAATGTAAGGGGACCAAACCTGTACACAGTACTCCAGGTGTGGCCTCACCAGCACCCTGTACAGCTGCAGCATAACCATCCCTCTAGCAATGAAGGACAATATTCCCTTCACTGTCTTAATTACCTGCTGCACCTGCAAACCAACTTCCTGTGATTCATGCACAAGGACACCGAGCTCCCTCTGCACAGCAGCATGCTGCAAGTTTTCACCATTTCGTCATCAGTTTGCTGTTAGTCCAACCAAAATGGATATCCTCACATTTCCCAACATTGTCCTCCATCCACCACATCTTTACCCACTCACTTAACCTATCTGTATCCCTGTGTAGACTGACAGTGGCCTCTGCAGACATTGCTCTTCCTTATCTTTGTATCAAATGTGAACTCTGACACCGTACACTTGGTCCTCAACTCCAAAACACTTGTGTAAATTATAAACAGTTGTAGTGCCAACAGTAATCCAAACACCTATTTATCCCCATTCTTTATTTTTTGTTGGTTAACCGATCCTGTATCAATGATATTTACCCACAATGCCATGCATCTTTACCTTATTCAGCAGCCTTTTGTGTGGCAACTTATCGAATACCTACTGGAAATCCAGATACACCACATCCACCGAGTCCGCCTTGTCCAACGCGCTCGTCGTATCTTCAAATAATTTCAGTAAATGCGTTATACATGACCTGCCTTTCATGAATCCATGCTGTGTCTGCTCAATGAGACAATTTCTACCCAGATATATCACCACTACCTCCTTGAGAGATTCAAGCATTTTCTCCACTAAAGAAGTTACGCTAACGGGTCCTTTTTGAAAAAATAGTGGCACCACATTGGCAGCTTCCACTCTGTCAAAACCATCCCAGAATCCAACAAATTTTAGTGAATTATCATGAGTTGTATTAGCTATTCCACCCGCTCCCCCCCCCCCCCTCCCCCCCGCCATTTCTTTTTTTTTTCCCTGGGATGCATTCCATCAGGGCCAGGAGATCCATCTACCTTTAGGCTGTTATCTTTCCCAACATAAACTCTTTACTGAGAATGATTGCATATCTGTCCTCATCTGCCATTGCCTCCATAGGCCTGCGACGATGAGAGAACATAGACAGTATGTTCCTGTTAAAGCCAAGGCTAGTAGGAATAGAGAATACTGCCTGTCGAGAGAAGTTGAAGGCCTGGTCAAGAAAATGAAGGAGGGATATGGCAGGTACAGACAGCTGGGTTTGTGTGACTCCCTAGAGGAGTGTAGGGGCAGTAGGAGTATACTCGAGATAAACCACAAGGGCAAACATGGGACATGAGATAGCTTTTCGGAAATAGGTTTAAGGAGAATCCAAAGTGATTGTACAAATACACTAAGGACAAACGAGTAACCAGGCAGAGAATAGGTACCCGCAAAAATCATCAAGGCTGTCTGTGGAACCGCAGGAGGTGGGAGAGATTCTATATGAGATTCTTTTACTGAAAGAGGATGTGGCAGCTAGAGTGTTTGGAGAAATAAATAGTGATAACGTGATAAGTGTCCATATTACAGAGGAGGGGGTACTGGATATCTTAAACGGTAGCAAGGTGGATAAATTCCTGGGACCGGCTCAGGTGTAACCCAGAACTTTGTGGGAATCTAGGGAAGTATTTGCTGGACCCCTCGCTGAGATATTTGTGTCATTGATAGTCACAGGTGAGGTGCTGGAAGATGGGCACAATTATTTGAGAAAGATGGGAAGGAAAGGCCAGGGAACAATAGACCAGTGAGTCTAAAATCAGTGGCAGAGAAGTTGTTGGATGTAATTCTCGGAGACATGATTTACATGTAATTGGGAAGGCAAGAAGTGATGAGGGAGAGGCAGCCTGGCTTTGTATATGGAAGTCACTAACTTGGACTCCAGGAAGACACAAGGTTCTACATAACAGACCGGTTAGCAAGTTTGAGACTGTAGAATACAGGGAGGACTAGCTATTTAGATACAGAATTGTCTAGAAGGTCATAGAGATGTATAATATGGAAACAGACCCTTCAGTCCGTACCGTCCATGCCAACAACTTACCCAACCCAACAACTGTGTGAGAAATATGCTGTCAGGATGGGTGCTGGGTCCACTGCTTTTTATCATTTATATCAATGATTTCTATGTGAATATATGAGGTATGGTTAGTAGGTTTACACTAGACACCAAAATTGGAGGTGTAATGGACAGTGAAGAAGTTTACCTCAGTACATTGGGACTTCAATCAAATGGGCTAAGGAGTGGCAGATGGGTTTAATTTAGATAAATATGAGGTTCTGCATTTTGGAAAAGCAAATCAGAGCAGGGCTTGTACACTTAATGAGGAGGTCTTGGGGTGTGTTGCTGAACAAAGAGACCTTGGAATGGAGGTTCACACTTCCTTGAAAGTGGAATCTTAGGTAGGCTAGTGAAGAAGGTGTTTTGTATTGAGTATAGGCGTTGCGACGTTATTTTGGGGCTGTACAGGGCATTGATTCAGCTACTTCTCGAATTATGCTTTCAGTCCTGGTCTCCCCGCTATAGGAATGATGTTGTGAAACTTGAAAGGATTCAGAAAAGATGCACAAAGATGTTGCCAGGGTTGAGAGTTTGAGATATAGGGAGAGGATGAATTGGCTGGGGCTGTTTTCCCTGGGACATCGTATGCTGAGAGGTGACCTCAGTGGTTGATACACTCGTGAGGGACATGGTGAGGGTGAACAGCCAGGGTATTTTTCCCACGTTAGGTGGGTCCAAAACCAGAGAGCACAGGCTTACGTTGTGAGGGAAAAGATTTAAAAGGGATGTGAGGGGCAATGTTTTCAAGCTGAACATGGTATATGTACGGAATGAGCTGCCAGAGAAAGTGTGGAGGCTGGTACAATTGCAACATTTAAAAGGCATCTGATTGGATATGTGATCAGGCAAGTTTGAGAAGGATATGAACCAAGTCCTGGCAAATGGGATGAGATTAATTTAGGATATCTGGTGGACATGGACAAGTTGGATCAAGGGGTCAGTTTCTGTGCTGTACATTTCTATGACATTAATAAATTAAAATTAAGATCGGTTTCTCTTTTATGGAGAGTTAGCAGAAGGTCAGAAAATTCTCCTTGGAGCTAAGAAGGTTAAGCAGTGATTTCAACGAGGAGCAGAATTGTTTCCAGGAAATTTAATTTACAGAGAGACAGCATGAGAAATTATTAACATTGTCACAATTTTTATGAACTACTTTCAGGTAACTGGCAAATAATGCAGGGTAAAAACGTGAAGATTATTTTACTCAGTAAGTTCTGAGCATCTGGAACAGTTTGATCGACAGCTGGATGCAGATTCAGTAGTTATTGTCAAAACAAATTTGCAATTTTCCTTTTTAAAGGAAAGATTTGGAGGGTTATGTCCAAATGGAAGGTGAGTTGGGACTGATTGGCACCATCTCCAGAGGGAGAGTGTACAGCCCCATTGGGCTGAATAGCCCCCAGCCCCTGTTCTCTGAGATACTGTCCCATTCACTGTAAATGATGAAGCTCATCACAGGGCAGAGCCATAGACATGTACAGCATGAAAACACACTCTTTGGTTAAACTGGTCTATGCCGACCAGATATCCCAACCTAATCTAGTCCCATTTGCCAACACTTGGCACATATCCCTCTACTCCCTTACAATTCATATACCCATCCAGATGCCAAATAGTATAATTGTACCAACCTCCTCCACTTCCCGAGAGAAGATTCAAACCACGCACCAACTCCACTGTGAAAGAAATTGTCCCTCAGATCCATTTTAAGTCTTTCCCTTCTCATCTTAAACCTATGCCCTCTCGCTCTGGACTCCACCCCAGGGAAGAGACCTTGTCTATTTATCCGATCCATGCCCCTCATGATTTAATAAACCTTTGAGGTCATCCTTCAGCCTCTGATGCACCTGGGAGGATCCCACCACTTATGTCACAATGGACCCTGGCTGATTGACACAGCTTCAGACGAATAGGACAGTTGGTGTGATCCTCCATCCAAGAGAAGTGAATGAGGGGTGGGTCCAGCGGGCCAACACCTGACCATGAGCTTTGCAGGCGCAGTGTCACTGTGAGGGGGGAGGGGTCTCAGTGAGTGTAAAGGGACTAGGAGAGAGATGAAGTTAGTGTGGACTGGGAGGGTTGATAAACACGATTTCAGTCTGCTAGACCTGAAAAAAATACTCGGGGTAAATTAAAACCAAAAGAACTGCAGATGCTGTAAATCACGCACAACAACCAGAAGTTACTGGAAAAGCTCTGCAAATCTGACAGCATCTGTGAAGAGAAATCAGTTTGCATTTGGATCCGGTGACGCTTCCTCAGGTACTGATATTACTGAGAGAAAAAACTATTGGTTTATATGCAGAAGGTAGGGATTAAGGAGTAAATGATAGGTGGGGTTAGAGTCCAAAGAGAGAGAGAGAGAGAGGAGCAGTTGGACAAAGGAGTGGATGTCAACCTGGCTGGGGGAGGGTAAATAGCTGTTTATGGGGACTGTTAGTGGTTACCCATAGGTAGTGTGTAATAGCAGACTATGTAATAACAAGGCCTGGTATGTGAGGTAGGGGGCAAAGAAACTAGAACGTAGGAGAGTTCAGGACCTAAAATTATTGAATTCGATGTTGAAGTCAGAGGACTGCAGAGTCCTCGAGTGGGAGATGAAGTGTTGTTCTTCCAGCTTGCTTTAAAGTGTGGCGCTGGAAAAGCACAGCAATTCAGGCAGCATCCAAGGAACAGGAGAATCGACATATTGGGCATATATGCACTTAATCAGAAATGTGGGAGTGGGGGAAGCGGGCTGAGAGATAAATAGGGAGGGGTGTATGGAGTTGGGGGGGAAGGGAGCTAGGAAGAGACTAGGTAGATGTAGATGGGGTAGTGGTGAGAGAGTGGAATGGATAATTGGGAAGGAAGATGGACAGGTGGGACAGTTTAAGAGGCCAATGCTGAGTTGGAGGGTTGAATCTGTGATAAGGTGGGGGAAAGGAAATGAGGAAACCTTGATGCTGTGTGGTTGAAAAGTCCCAAGGTGAAAGATGAGGTGTTCTTCCACCAGGCGTCGGGTGGCTCGGATTTGGGGGTGGCTGACACCCAGGAATTGCATGTCCTTGGCAGCGTGGTGGCGGCGGGGGGTAGTTGAAGTGGTTGACCACAGGGCGGTGGGCTTGGTTGGTGCATGTTCCCTGAAATATTCCACAAGTTGGCATCCTGACTCCCCACTGTAGAGGAGACCACATCGAGAGCAAAGGACACAAAAGGTGAGGTGTTTGGATGTGCAGGAAAATCTCTGCTGGATATGAGAGGATCCTGTGGTGCCTTGGATGGAGGTGAGGGAGGAGGTGTGGGCACAGGTGGCAAGTGAAGATGCTGGGAGTGGAGAATACTTTGGTGGGGAGCATGGATCTAATGAGGAAGTGACAGAGGGAATGGTCTCTGGAATGCTGAAAGGGGTGGGGAGGGAAATATATCTCTGGTGGTGAGGTCTGATTGTAGGTGGTGGAAATGGCAGACGATGATGCATTGTATGTGGGTGGAAGGTGAGGACTAGGGGGATTCCATCCTTTTTGCAGTTGGAGGTGTGGGTGCCAAGGGCAGTTGTGTGGAAAGTGGAGGAGATACACGGGAGGGGAAATTGCAGTCCTTGAAATCGGAGGCCATTTCGTATGTTCTGAAGTGTTCTGCCAGCTTGCATCAAGCTTCACTGGAACACTGCAGTAAGCATGAGACAGAGATGTTGGCCTGGGAACAGCCTTGTGTGTTAAGGTGGGGGGCAACTGGATGCTCCGGGTCTTTTTTGCAACAGAACGTAGATCATCAGCCGCCATTTCCACCACCGTTACTGAGATGCTACCAGGTTCCTGTCTCCTCCATTAACAGCTTTCCGCCCTCCCAGCCGGATCGTTATCCACTCTTTTGTCTTTCCAAATGTTCCAGTCTCTCTTTGGGCTCTGTCCCCACCTATTATTTACTCTTTAACCCCTATCTCCTGTAGTCCAAAGATGTGCAGGTTAGGAGAATTGGCCCAGCTAAATTTCCCGTCTTGTTCAGGGATGTGCATTAGTCCAGGGAAATGGTGAGTAATAGGGTAGGGGTATGGGTCTGGGTTGGTGTGGAATTGTTGGGCCGAAGGGCCTGTTTCCTGTGGGGTTTCTAATTTTCCCAGCTGCCATCGGTTCTGAGGAAGGGTCACTGGACTCGTGATGACCCTTGGTGTGTGCAGGAGGAGGAAACGGGAAAGGGGAGAGTGGCAACAGAAACTGGATGAAATGTATCAGTGTGGACTGGGAGGGTTTAGTTACACTCTGTGCAGGTCGTTAATCTGAATTAGAAACTCCTGGTCCCACATTTGCAGCAAAGTGGAAGATGGCTTGGGCCTCAGGCAGTGAGAGGTGCTGGGTTATGGCTGCCATCTTTATCTGGGGCCAAGGTACAGCAAGGAGCATGCACGTGTCCTCTTCCTGGGTGGGGGCGGTGTGATTTGAAGAGGAGCATCCAACACATACCATAAGAAGTGTTTGCCTTCACTATTCATCTTGCACTGACTATGAGCTTTGTTTTGTGAATTCATTTTGTGGATATTAATTGAGACTGGGATCTCAAAAGTAAGTTTCTACAGTCCACAGAGTCATCACGATCTGAATATCATTGGCATTTAACTGTGAAAGGAGAAAGGTTTGTCTGTTCTGTCTGTGGGAAAATATTTTCAATATTTTTGTCAAGCAAAAAGCAGAAAGATGTTCAAGTTCATGTTTGGATCACCCTTTGGATATGTGTTTAATTCTTGGCCCTGTAGCTGTGGAAGGAGGTAATGGCCTGAGAGAGAGCGCAGATTTATCCAAATTACACCTCGTCTCTTTGCAGGAACTGTCAGATTTAGTCTCAATCATCCACTTTACGATGTTAACCTGTAAACTCTCTACTTCCAATTCCCTGCAAATTTCTCATTGAAATTCCTTTCGGACTCAAATTCCAGCACCATTTCAGATGGAATGTTCCAGATTCTGACAACTGTCTGTTCATTCAGAAACTGCTGAAGTCCATTTTGACTCTGGGGTTACAAAGGGCTGAACTGAGAGATGAGATGCTGTTCCTGAGCTCCCATTGAGATGCATTGGAACAGTACAGGAGGCTGAGGGCAGTGTAGGTAAGAGCAGACAATGAAAATGACAGGGCTGCACTGTGAGGGCTGCTTGAATCAATGGGGGTGTTTTGGAGTAGGGTGTAAACAGAGTGAGGTGAGACACGGAGAAGGTGAAGCTGAAACTCCGTTTTACTTCAGGCCTTTCAGAAATTGACAGTCCCAATGGGAATAGTCAATTTGTCAGTGATACCTGCAGAGTATTTAAGTTTTTAAAAGTACAACATATCAGCTTAAGTAAAGATTTTTTTTTAATTATAATGGGCATGTTTGAAGTGAAGGAAGGTTGCTCACTCATTTAAATTCTCTTAATGGGAGTAACTAGATGAATGTAGTGAGATGTTGTTACAGGAGCCTTCAGACCTGTGGTGTGCTCCTCTTGCACAATGTGGGACATAAGGGATGCTTCCAGTGTCCGTGACGACTATGTGTGCAGGCAGTGTGCCCATCTGTAGCTACTGAGAAACTGTTTTTCAGACCTGGAGCTGAGAGTGGACTCACTGTGGAGCAGTGAGAGAATGTTATGGACAGCACGGTTAGTGAGTTAGTCACACTGCAGGTGAGGGTTACACAGGCAGAAAGGGAATGGGTGACCATCAGATCAAGTAAAAGGCTCAGGGGGTGTGCAGGACTCCCCAGCGGTTAGTCCCTTCTCATACAGATACTGTGCACCGCTTGGGATTCTATAAGGGGGGAACAGGTGGGGTGGCCTCTCAGGGGAAATCAGCAACAGCCAGATTCATGACAACGCAGATAGCTCCGCTGCACAGAACGGGAGGAGGGAGAATGGCAGAGCTATAGCGACAGGGGATCCACTAGTCAGGGTCCGAGACAGGCGCGTCTGTGACCACAGACATGAACCTGGGACAGTAGAATTGAACCCAGGTCCATTTATTGATAAGTGCACAGACCAATAAAGGGCAGCGTCCCAAATGCAACCTTCAGCACTTGATCACCCTGAAGCTCTACATTCCAGGGACTGTGCACTTGTTCTGAGCCCTTCAGAGGGATTGAAGGGGATGTGGAGAAAACAGGAACAGGGTTGTGTTGCAGATCTATAAAATAACTGTCTCCCTCCTGTCTCGGTCTCCCCCTCTGTCTCCCACCTTCCATCGTACCACCTCCCCACCGCAGGGAAAAGACCTGATGTATTTACCCTATCCATGCCCCTACTGATTTTATAAGCCTCTATAAGGTCACCCATCAGCCTCTGACGCTCCAGGGGAAACAGTGTATTCAGCCTCTACCTGTAGCTCAAATCCTCCAACCCTGGCAACATTCTTGTAATTCTTTTCTGAACCCTTTCAAGTTTCACAATGTTGTTTTGATAGGAAGGAGACCAGAATTGCAGACAATATTCCAAGAGTGACCTAACCAATGTCCTGTACAGCTGCAATATGACATCCCAACTCCTATACTCAATATTCTGACCAATAAAGGAAAGCATACTAAACACCTTCTTCACTGTCCTATCTACCTGCGATTGCTTTCAAGGAGCTATGAACCTGCATTCCAAGGTCTCTTTGTTCAGGAGCACTCCCGAGGACCTTACCATTAAGTGTAAACATCCTGCTAATATTTGCTTTTCCAAAATGCAGCACCACACATTTATCTAAATTAAACTCCATCGGCCAGTCCTCAGCACATTCAACCATCTGATCAAGATCCCGTTATAATGTGAGGTAATCCTCTTTACTGTCCACTACACCTCCAATTCTGGTGTCATCTTACTAACAATACTTCCTATATTCACATCCAAATCATTTATATAAATTATGAAAATTAGTGGATCCAGCACCGATCCTTTGTGACACCCCACTGGTCACAGGTCTCCAATCTCAAATGCAACCTTCCACCACCACCCTCCGTCTTCTACCTTTGAGCCAGTTTTGTATCCAAATGGCTAGTTCTCTCTATCTTCTGTGAGATCTAACCTTGCTAACTAGTCTCCCATGGGGAACCTTGTTGAGCACCTTACTGAAGTCCATGTAGATCGTTTCCACCGCTTTGCCCTCATCAATCTTCTTTGTTACTTCTTCAAAAAAATTGACTCGTTCATGAGAGGTGATTTCTCACACACAAAGCCGTTATTAATATCCACGACTTAACTGTACATTGGGGTCTGCGTCATCCAATTATAGGTGTTAATATTGTGGATAAAGTTCATGTACACCAGCTTTGTGTTAGTGACTGTGTCTTGAATCTTGTTAATAACACCAATGCCGGTTAGTTCCTTTTGAACGGCAGTCCTTCCGTCTGCTCTGTCTCCTCCATCCCCACCGTAGACAGTAAGTGGGAGAAGCTCATGGAGTTTCCATGTGAGTGAGACTGAGAAAATCTTCCCTTCATTCCACTAGCCCACCAGGAAATGGTGGTAGTGTCCTGACCTTTGAACCACGAGGTTTGGGTTCAAAGTTGAGTAACAGCATCTTTGAAGAGGCTGTTTGGAAAACATGCCCAAGCTCCCAACTGTCCCTGCCTGAGCCTCCAAACAGAATCTTCCTGTAGTTACTCTCCTGTCAGACTCTCCCATTGCAGAGTTTGTCCAGGATCCCCTCCTGCTGCTGCACTGCTCCTGTCCCGCACTGACCTGTCCATCCCTCAGTGTCCTCCGCATTCATTCATTGTTTACCATCCCATTGTCCCCGTACTCCAGTCTTCCAGCCCCGCCCCCTCCACCCTATTGGGCAGCAACTGCTGTCAATCACCTCGGCTCCTGTGTGATCTGGAGCATGCTCTGTAGGAGGGGCAACCAGTGCACAGGCGCAGTGCTGGCCAATTGTTAGCATATGTGCAGTATGGGACAGTGCCAGGGAGGCTGTGGGTGTGTGGGATTAATCTGTCTTTGGCTGCTCCCTCCCTTCCTCCCTCTGAGAACAGAACCCAGGGGAATGGTCCCAGCCCTGGTATCGTGACAAGTGAGCGGCGTATCAGTGGGGGGAGCATTTTGCAGAAAGTTATCAGAACTCCTGTGAAGATTCAGGAATGTTATGGAAAGGAACAAGGATGGGCCTGCAATTAAAGTTCTAATTTGGTTCATTTTAGTTCAACCAGATATGATTTGGCCAGTGTGTGCAGGATGGTTCTTATCAGAGGGTCGGCGTGGGGACAATAAATAAGAGATTCCAGATTGGGGAAAAAAATCAGTTTGGGTCTGACCAGGAAGGAAACCCTGGGAGGTGGAGGAGGATTCACCAACACCCAGGAGGCTCTGAGTCAGAGTAATAGACTTGAGTAGATTCGATTTCCGACAGTGTGGAAACAGGCCCTTCAGCCCACACTGACCGTCGGAAGAGTAACCCCCCCAGACCCATTTCCCATGGCCGATTCACCTGACCTGTGCATGTTTGGATTGTGGAAGGAAACCGGAGCACCCGGAGGAAACCCACGCAGACACTGGGAGAATGTGCAAACTCCACACAGACAGTCACCCAAGGCTGGAATCGAACCTGGGACCCTAATGCTGTGGGGCAGCAGTGCCATCATGCCACCCTTTTTTTTTGGTTCTTAGCCTGCAGGCAGGAGCTAGGAAGCTGAATTCAAGGAGAGGAGAGAGAGAGTATGAGAACTGGGTGGGGAGGAAAGGAGTGAGGAGATTGGTTTGGTCTTCAGTTAACAAGAGAGAGAAATTGTGAGACTGAGATTTAAAGCTTTGGGGTAACAAGGAAACTACAATTTAATACTATCATTGTCTTATAAAGATCCATCCAGTATTAACGGTAGTATCTTGTTTTCTCTGTACGGTACTGAAATGGCGGATTTGCGGATGAGAAATTCAAATTGAACTTCATGTTCAGTTTTGATAGTTACTTGATCCGTGCCGATCTGAATATCATTGGCCTTTTCATGTGTATTCTGTCCGTGTGCAAATATTTCAAATATCACTGTGACTGGACACAGCCAAGTCCATGTTAGCGTGGTGACTGTGGAGAGAGATTTCATTTGTTTTTAAAAGTCTGAAAAACATGGCACATTTCCCTGGAACAATTAAGTTACAGATTTGTTTTGTATGAGGGCAAGGTTTTAATTAACCATACAACCAGAAAGAGACCAGGATACCTGCACCATGGAACAAATGATGAAAACAGGGTTGTTGTAAAGGAGTTAATTATCGATCATGGATTGTAATCCATTGACGTTGTCACATCGGTTCCAGCGCCGTGGGGAAATACTGGAAATGTGATGAATGTAATGTAGGTTTCAGTTATTAAACTGTAAAAAGTGCAGAAGAAATTTACAAAGATTTTTGCCAGGGCTCAGGGGTCTGAGTTATAGGAAGAGATTGGACAAGCAAGGATTTGTTTTGTTTAGAGCAGAGAAAACAGAGGGGGGGATCTTTTCTCGAAGTCTATAAGACCATGAGAGGCCTGTTTAAGGTGAATGCACTCAGTCTTTTGCCCAGGGAATCAAGGACTGGAGGGCATCAGTTTAAGGTTAGAGGAGAAAGAATGAAAGGGAACCTGAGGGGCAACAGTTTTACACAGAGGGTGGTATGTTTATGGACTGAGCTGCCAGTGGAAGTGGTTGAGGTGGGCACATTAACAAAATGTAAAAGACATTTGGACAAACACATGGATAGCAAAGGGTCAGGAGCAGATGGGCCAAGTGCATGGAATTCGGGTTCGTGTGGATGGACATTTTGGCCAGTTTGGGCCAAAGGGCCAGCCTCTGCTATAGGATGCTCTTACTCCAAGTATATTTACTATTTCTCCTGCGTTCTCTGGTAGCACCCTACGATGGATTTCATCTGAGCAAGGAGACTTGTCTACCTTTAGCTCCATTAGCTTTCCCAGCTCTAACGCTTTTGTGATGATGGTTGTTTCTTGGTCCTCACCTTCCTCAGTCTCCTTATCAATTACTGGCATGTTCTTCGTATCCTCCACTGTGAAGACTGACTGCTGTGTGCTCATATTCCTGAACCCTGCTGGATAGGAATAACTAGGCACAGAACTCTGAGAGGTCTTCTTTGAGTCTTTATTGATGAGACATGGCAGTTACCTGGATAGTGTACATGCAGAACACTTCCAGGCAGCATCAGGTAACTCCCCACCTGTCCGATGTGCCGCTCCCATTCTTATACCTTTGTGGTTTGTGGTTTTGAATGGACGCTGTCTCTCAATATTATCTCCATGGCAACGGCAGTTAAAAAGTCGCGTTCAGCTCAACACTTTGTGGTTAAACCACATACCCCTCCCCCACACACCTGCGGCTCAGGCACTTCAGTCTGTCAGGATTCTGATGTGGAAGAGCTGGTGTTGGAGCGGGGTGGGTAAAGTTAAAAAACACACATCACCAGGTTGTACTTCCAAATAAACCTGTTGGACTATAAGCTTTTGGAGTTTGCTGTGAGTTTTAACTTGATCAGGAGTATCTCTATGGTAACAGTTAAGTGCTTCAACAATTACAGAAGCCATATGTTCCCCACACAATAGGTTTCCCTCTAGCAGTGTAAACTGCTATTCTGGCCCTGGGGATAGCTACTCAATCCCATCTGACTTTCTGTTGATCTTTCAAGTTTTTCTCATCTCCTAGTTTCTCCATGGTCTTTGCCAATTTGTATTCTTTCTATTTCAATTTGGTAGACTCCCTTATTTCCTTAGCCACCCATGGCAGATTACTCCTTTTCCTACAGTCCTCCCTTTTCACTGATATATACTTTTGCTGAGCAGTATGAAAAATTCTTTGATATTCCTCCACTGTCTGTCAACTGTCCCACCCTAAAGTCTTTGCTTCCAGTCTACATTAGCCAACTCCTGCCTCATCCTATTGTAGGTCTCCTGTATTTAAGCACAGGATGTTGGGATTGGATTTAATTTTCACGCTTTCCTTCTGTATTCTAAATTCAACCATACTTAACACAAGTCTTTTATCAGATTACGAGGTGAGACGATGTTACCTGGGTGTTTTGGTTTTCAGTGTCAGAGACCTTCGCTTTGTGATAAATTATAGGATAGATATTCACAACAGAGTATTCTGGATGGTGTGAATGTACTACACAGTCTAAAACCATAAAACACTGTCTCCCCTCAGTTTTCATGATTTGGAGATGCTGGTGTTGGACTGGGGTGTACAAAATGTTGAAAATCACACAACGCCAGGTATAGTCCAATAGGTTTAATTGGAACCACACTCGCTTTCGTAGTATCGCTCCTTCATCATGATCCAATTAAACCTGTTGGACTATAACCTGTTGATGTGTGATTTTTAACTCACCGCAGTTTAAAATTGCAAAATCATTATCTCCCACATAGTTCCTCACTATCTAAGTTTGGAACTCTAATCCTCCTGACTATCCTGCTTTTTCCGAAAATCTCCTTTGGTGAAGGTGGTGAGTTTTGGATTCAGCTTTCCAGTTATTACCGTAAGCTCTGGGCACAGGAGAGGCAATGTAGCCCTTCGAACCAGCTCCACCATTTAATACCATGATGATTGAGCTCCCCTCGGTCTCAGCTGGATTTTCCTGCCCGCGCTCTCTCACCCTTCAACTCATTACAAATTCAACATCTGTATCTCTTCAGTAAATTTGCTCATTGTCCTGGCATCCACCGCATTTTGAATAGGGAATTCCACAGATTCACAGCACTTTGAGATAAGTACATTCTTCTTCATGAGAATAGAATAGAATCCCTACAGTGCAGAAACAGGGTACTCGTCCATGGAGTCCATTCCAACCCGATAATGAGCTTCCCATTCAGACTCACCCATTCCCTGTATTTCCCATGGTTAATAACTTAACCTGCACAGGCATGGACACTGTGGGAATTTAGCATAGCCAATCCACTTAACCTGCACATCTTTGGACTGAGAAATGAAACTGGAGCACCCAGACGAAACTCGCACAGACACGGGAGAATGTGTAAACTCCACACAGTCGCCTAAGGCTGGAATCAAATCCAGGTCCCTGACGCTGTGAGTCAGCAATGCTAACCATTGAGCCACCTCTGCTTAAAATCATCTCATCCTATTAACCACCCCACGCCCCAGTTGGCTGAAAATCTATATTCCTTACATCAGAAAATCAGGTTGTGGAAGCAGATGTCTCAGTAAAACCCAGTGACAGTCCATATGTTCTGTGTGTCTGAATGGGGATCCTATACACAACACCCTCCAGTCCACACTTTTCATTTTCTTTCCAGAGACATGGCTCCAATGGCTTTATGGGGACTACAACTCCCACAATCCCTGAGGCAGGGACCACACGTGTGCGGGGAAACCCAGCACTGGACATGTATAAAATGTGGGCGGGTTTTGGAGCATGTGCTTTGGGTAAGTATACTTTGCAGAAAGTATTTCACACTGTGATTGGCTGGAGGAGGAATGCATCTGCTTATAGTATTGATCTGTTGGGGGACGGGGTCAAAGTGTCACTACACCCATGGAGGAACACTCTCCATCCCCAATTCATTGTAATAGTGGGAATCAACTAATGGGAAACGAAGAAGGATCTGACCCATTCTCCCAGACTGAAGGTTCCTCTTATGTCCAGGTTCTGCCATCTCACTTTCTGTTTCGTTTTGTTTCATTCTGCTGTTACATTACTGACTTGCAGCAACTGAAGGGAAAGGAAGTGAACCCAGAAAGGGTGCAGCGTCTAACCAGGGACGGGAAGTGGTGGCATGGATCTGTTTATCAGTAACTCCATGAGAATGGGGAGGGTGTACATTAGGGGATAGTAGAGTCAGAATGGAGGGAGAGCGTAAGTGGGCTGGAGGGTTACAGCTTTGGGAGAACAAAGGGGAAAAAGATATTCCAGAGAAACAAGAATTGTCTGCTCTGAATTTCTAACCTGTACATATTCCTTTATACAGGGTGATAGATGGTGAAGATTTGCAGACTGAAATCTCAACATCATGTGCCGATCGTGATTAAGTTAACCAGCATTTGAAGAACCAAAGATGGAGAATCACTCAGCCAAAATCCTGCAACACTCTCCCTCCCAGCATTGTCGGTCTATATGCACCAAATGGACTGTGAATGGTACAAGACAGCAGCCTACGACCATCTTCTCAAGGGTAACGAGAGATGGGGAATAAATGCTGGCTGAGCCAGTGATGCCCATATCCTGGAAACGGTTTCTATCTCTAGTTGCTGAAACCCAATTGATGTTAATGCAGGATGAAGAGGGAGGCTGAGTGCATCCTCCAGGAAGAGCACCATCACATTACCCCTGCCTACACCCACACAGTAACACCGCAACACCACTGGAACAAAAGGCAGTGAAGCCAAAGGAGGACTTAGATATAGTTCTTCGAGGTAAAGTCATCAAAGGGGATTGGAATACAGCAGGAACAGGAGACTGAGCTGGATGGTCAGCTGCTTCCCATTGAATGGTGGAGCAGGATTGAAAGGCCGAATGGCCTCCTGCTGCTATCTCCCATGTATGTATATAGCCATGGAGCCCGGGTAGGAAGAAGTGAGCAGGGATTCTCCAGGAGATTGCACTTCCACATCAGTTTTCAGTGAGGGATGGTTTGATGGATTTTATTTAACATTTAGGTCTTTCACACAAGGTTTGTGACTTTGTTTTGCTTTAAATGTAAACGTTTATTCCACAATAAATAAATCTAAAAGAAAAGACACGGAATATCTAAATATAAAAGTTTTAAAATTTCAAATGCCCTTCAGAACAAAATTGTGTCTACTCCCGTACACCATCACTACCCAGTTACTCACACTCCAGGGAAACATTCCCTCCCTTTCTAAACCTTTGTTTTGCTTTAACCGCTTTTCAGTTCGCGTTCTCTGTGCTGTGAAGCGTTCTTTTTTCTTCTACACAGAAGTGTTACCACATACGGCGGAGCAACCTTCCCACCATCAACATCATCATTACCCCATTTTGGTTTTTGTTAATATATAATCACCAGCAGTAAACCATTTGTAAACCAATTGAATATTTCCAAACAAAGCCCATTACGGGCCAAGCAAACCATTACAAGTGACAGAATGGGACGGGACTGTATCAAAGTAGAGTTGTGGGGATGGGGCAGCGGTGGAGATAAAGCACTGTATCCTCTGCGGTGCCCACCTCTATCTAAAGGCATCGAGAGCATTGATACACACCACATGCTCCTTCTCCAAGGACACCCTGCCGTGCAGCCTTTATCCTCAATCATAGAATAGAATCCCGACAGTGCGGAAGGAGAGCATTGGCCCATCAAACCCCACTGACCATATGAAGAACATCACGCCCAGAGCACTCCATCCCTGTAACACTGAATTTCCCATGGCTGATTCACCTTGTCTGCACATTCCTGGATCCTGTGGACAATTTAGCACAACCGATCCACCTGAACTGCACATCTTTGGACTGTGGGAGGAAACCAGAGCACTGGGAGGGGACCCACACTATCCTGGGGAGAATATGGGCACTCCATACAGGCCGTTGATCAAGGCTGGACTCCAACCTTGTACCTGGTGCTGTGAAGCAGCAGTGCTACAGTCACAATTTAAATCAAAACAGATGATACCTGCTCATTGTCACATTGCTGTTTGTGGAGACTTATGCCCAGAGAGACATCCCGAGGTTCAGAAAGTGGCAATATAAATTCAGTCAACTCCAGCCCAGTTAGTGTGATTAACAGCCACACATCAATACTGCAACAGTGTCATCATGTACAAGACCCAGTCCTGACTCTGATGAACAGTAACTGCAGACTCAGAGTCCTGCAGTGATGTGTGAACTCTACCCCAAACGGAGCAGGGGGATGACCACTTCCCTGTGTGCACTTACTGGTCTCTCAGTCCTGTTGAAGATGCAGCAAATCCCTTGTCGCACAGAGAGGGAAAGAGCTCCTACCTAGTGTGGCGTTGCTGTGGTCTCAGCAGGCCGGATGAATCACTGAATCCCTTCTCACACATTGAGCGTTTGAATGGCCTCTCCCCTGTGTGGCCTCACTGGGGTCTCAGGGGGGCAGGATGAATCACTGAATCCCTTCTCACACACTGAACATCTGAATGGCCTCTCCCCTGTGTAGTCTTACTGAGGTCTCGGAAGGAAGGATGCATCACTAAATCCCTTCTCGTACATTGAGCATCTGAATGGCCTCTTCCATGTGTGGGCTCAGTGGTTTCTCGGGGGAGGGATGAATCACTCAATCCCTTCTCACACACTGAGCATCTGAATGGCCTCTCCCCCTGTGTGGGCTCACTGGGGTCTCAGCAGCTGCGGCATTTGAGTGTGTCTCACCCCACACTGGGAGCAAGTGAATGACCTTTTCCCCAGAGTGAGTTCTCTGGTGTTTCAGCTGGTTAGAGGACTGAATGAACCCTTTCCGACACACTGAACAGATGAATGGCCTCTCCCCAGTGGGAATGCACTGATTTCTTTGCAGATGAGAGATTTGAATGAATCCTTTCTCACACATGGAGCAGGTGAAGGGTCTCAATCCTCTGTGCCCTCTCTGGTGCCTCAGCAGATTGCAAGATCGAGTAAACCCTTTCCCATACGTGAGGCAGGTGAGCGGCCTCTCCGCAGTGTGACTGTGTTGGTGAGTGTCCCACTGGGAGGGATAGGTGAATTCCTTCCCTCCTCCCCACATTTACACTGCCTCACGCTGGTCCTGTAATGATGGTGTCTTCCCAGATCACATGACCAGTTAAATCCTCAACCATGCGCAAACATGGGAATGGTTTCTCTGGGCTGGGAATGCTGCTTTCCCTTCCATATTACCCATAATGATCAGGACCTGTGTGATTGGGTGGCTCTCATATCGCTTTCAACTGTGAATTTCCCATCTGTGAATCCTCTGGCTGTAAAACAAGTTTATCTCTGTCCTTATTGCAATAATATTGCAGGTGGAATTGAGAACAGTTCGTAATTTACTCTATTATTCGTTTCTGATCAGGATCTGATTTCTCTGCTCTCAAGGTTGACATCAGTCTGTCTCACATATTGTTTCTATCCCTTTAAATGAGAACAGCAGTGAAGGACAGTGTTCCTTTACACAGCCAGTCTCTGCACATGCTCCAATGGCTCAAATGAGCAACTTAAAGCTGTATCTATGCTTTCGTGTCTCCAAGGGAACGGGGAGAAGCTGGAAAAGAGGCTGGATCACTGAGAGGAACTGAATTTCCCAGGCTTTGGAGAAGCAAAGGCAAAACTGCAGGACAGAGTCTGAGTGGGACTAAGTTTTTTTTTATTAATCGCAACTTTTGTTTTTTTTTGTCCCTTTGACTCCTAGCTCATCCCACAACGCCCAGCTCCAGCTTTCCTTTCAGTTCTCTGAACGTGGAAAACTTGAACAATGCAATGATCTCAGTTATGTGTCCTACTGTCATCATGATGCTGAAAGTAAGTTAGCAACATTTTAAACAACTTTGTGCACTTAACCAGCAGAACTGACACCTCCTCCATTACTTACACTTCTTGACCCATGATACCAGCTTCTATGACAGTTATAATTCTTTGACCACTTGGTTAAAGCCAGGTAAGTCAGTTCCAACAACTATTAATTGATCGTATCGAAAGAGGGTGCCCCTCAACTGACATTCATTTCCCAAATGTGTTTTTTTTCTTTGAAAACACTTGACATGTCTGGCAACCTGGCCATACAGCATACAGTAAATTGACAGTCTCAGTAGCCACTTCCAATCCATGAAGCAGCCAGTAACATACACCAGTCAATTGATTTCTAACAGCAGCATTGCCCTGTCAAGAGAGATTGAGGAGAATGAAGCTGTCTTCTTGAGCGTATCTAAACATGAAACACTTGAAATGAATAAAATTTTTAAAGAGCTCAATAGGATCGATACAGGAAGGATGTGCTCCCTGGCTGGTGTGTCTGGAATGAAATAAACACTAACTGTGGTATCTTTAACCAGCGTCCCCTTCAGCTACATCAATGTTGTGTATTTCTGAGCTCATCCAGTTTCACTCTCTTGAGCATTCCCATTGTTCAATTCCCACCTTGAGCAACTGTCTGTGTGGTGTTTGCACATTCTCCCCATGTCTGCGTAGGTTTTCTCCCACTGTCCAAAAATGTGCAGGTTAGGTGAATTGCCCATGCTAAGTTGCCCGAAGTGTTAGGTGTAGGGGAATGGGTCTGGGTGGGTTGCTCTTCGGAGGGTCAGTGTGGACTTGTTGGGCCGGAGGGCCTGTTTCCACACTGTAGGGAATCTAATGTTCACTTCATTGTACCTGGCTCCATTAGTAGTGGATTCCTAATCTCAACCTTTTGCAGAATGAAAATGGTTTGTCTAAATGTCACATGTGCATCGTTGCCAATTACCTTGCATCGGTGCCTCACCATTCTTGATTCTTTCACAAATGTGAACAGTTGGATGATGATTCCTTTTTAGCAGCTTCCCTTCCATCCGGGCTGCAGGTTATGTTTGCAGTCAGGAGGAGTCCATGGACAGTGTACATATTCACTGTGACAGGTTCTCGCCTCTGTGCAGTTCCCTGAATGGTCAGCTTCCCAACATTCAGTGACGTATCAATTAGATTAGATTACATTACAGTGTGGAAACTGGCCCTTCGGCCCAACAAGTCCACACCGACCCGCTGAAGCGCAACCCACCCATACCCCTTACCTAACACAATGGGCAATTTAGCATGGCTAATTCACCTGACCTGCACATATTTGGACTGTGGGAGGAAACCGGAGCACCCGGAGGAAACCCACGCAGACACGGGGAGAATGTACAAACTCCACACAGTCAGTCGCCTTAGGCGGGAATTGAACCCGGGTCTCCGGCGCTGTGAGGCAACAGTGCTAACCAGTATCAGTTCCATGTTCCTGATCCTGAGCTGTGCACGGTGGAAGCCACAGGGATGTTGAAGGGTCTTCACTTGGTTAAAACTAATCTGTAGAACCAGAATGCACAGCGTGAGAGAGGCGGGTTACCGTCTGATCAATAGTTAGAAGAGAATATGAGAGTCCACTTGGCCCATCAAGTCCACTCTGCCATTTATCAAAGTCATCGCTCACCCAATTGTGGCCTTCCCTTCATTTTCCTGGCAGGATTTGCTTCTTCTCTGTCCATTTGTCTGTGCCTGGTTATCCAGCGAGATGAAGTGTGCGGGGACAAGCAGTGGACTTGATACCTGGTTATCCAGCGAGATGAAGTGTGCGGGGACAAGCAGTGGACTTGATACCTTCCAGAACTATTGGACCCTTAGGACACAGGGTGTCTAACAGACATGGAGAAACACATTCTGATTAAATAGACAGCTTCCCATGTCCCATTCCATTGTTTTGGACTTTGTTGCTGATTTTAGTTTATTTTAAATTTTGGTTTATTTTAAATTGATTGGATTAAAAATTAAGTGTAGAAAACAGCGAAGAAGAAGCCCCTTCAGGTCGCTATACAGAGGCTGTAAGCTCTCCCACTGACTGTATAAAAAAGCCAATGGACTGTTCTCAGCCCCTGCCTAGTGCTCTCTCCTTTCACATTGGTGAGGGTGCTGACTGGGTGACAGGTTCCCATCCCTGATGAACATGAGTGAATCCTTTGGTAATTAAACAACAATCTGATAGGTTTTATGGTCACTATTCCTTAATACTACATTAATTCCCCCTGATTTCACAAGCTGCCTTTCAGTTTATTCTTTATCTCAAACATTGAAAAAAATTATGTCAATTCTAAAGTGTTTTATAAAATGGGGACATGCAGTTAAGAGACAGATCAAACATCACCCCAAGATTAATATAAAATGAATAGTTCTAGCTTTTAGAACATTTAGAGTGAGGAGAAACTACTTATTCTGTGTGGTCTGAGCTTCACGTTAACATGTGCCTTTTTGAAACTAAACCAATGTCACATGGACAAGAAACTGTGGATATGGCGGGGGGACTGTGGGAATGCTTTCAATTACCCATCCAATCTGTAAACACATTGGTACAGTCAGATCAGGGAGAAATGTTCACCTGGTCGAAGTGAGGGAAAGCATTCATAAAGTCCTCTCACCTCCTGGCTCAGCAGTGTCTTCACTCTGTTCTGCTGCTCTGTGTGTGACAAGGAATTCATTCAGACCTCCAACCTGCTGACACACCAGTGATCCCACACTGGGGAGAGACTGTTCCCCTGCTCTGTGTGTGACAAGGAATTGATTCAGACATCCCACCTGCTGACACACCAATGAGAGCACACTGAGGAGGGACTATTCCCCTGCTCTGAATGGGACGAGGAGCTCATTCCGAAACCCCACCTACTGACACACCAGTGAGTCAACACTGGGGAGAGACTTGTTCCCCTGCTCTGTGTGTGACAAGGAATTCATTCAGACATCCCACCTGCTGACACACCAATGAGAGCACACTGAGGAGAGACCGTTCCCCTGCTCTGAATGGGACGAGGAGTTCGTTCCGAAACCCCACCTACTGACACACCAGTGAGTCAACACTGGGGAGAGACTGTTCCCCTACTCTGTGTGTGACAAGGAATTCATTCAGACCTCCCACCTGCTGACACACTAGTAGGTCCACATTGGTGAGAGACTGTTCCCCTGCTCTGTGTGTGACAAGGAATTCATTCAGATCTCCCACCTGCTGACATACTAGTAGGTCCACATTGGTGAGAGACTGTTCCCCTGCTCTGAATGTGGGCAGAAATGCACTGACATTCAGGTGAATTAATTACCAGCGAGTTCCCACGGAATGACAATGATTGGATTTTTGATTTTGTTTGTTCACAGGATCATCGCATCCCTTTCTGGGGCATCATTTATCAACCATTCAAACTATCCAGAGGATATTGAATAATCAACCACATTGTCATGTCTCAGTATTCACATGTCGGCCCGACCAGGTGAAGATTGCAGCTTCCCTTCATGAAAGGGTATGAGTGAACCAAATGGGAATTCAAACCAATTGACAGGATACCATGAGGCGAACCTTTTTTAAACTCCAGAATTATATTACATGCGAATTTCACTATTTGCAAACTACTGTCAGTTGGAGTTCCTTAACCAAACAATTTTACCGGGGCAGCAAAGTTTTATTTCAGGCAAAGTTGCATTATTGTTTAAGCAACTTATACTATTAATAAGGTATAACAGTATACCTGATTCATTATGTTTAAATATTGTGTGCGTGTTTTTACACTGATTATGGAGCACATGATTACCTGGAGCAGTTGATGAAATAGCACACTCTTGGTCTCGATAGGTGCAGGTTAATAAAGGTTTTGTTACTATGTATGGTTAGCATGCAGTTTTGTTGATCAGCTCTTACACCAGTATTTAACTATCCAGATTCTATGTCACATAGCCATGAGACAAGAGGGTTCAAATAATTGATTGACACAGTAACAAACCAGCCTGAGAAGCAGAAGATTGGAGAGAAATAGATTGGAGAACAGAAGGCTGACCTACAACCATAACAAGACTGCCCCATTATTCACCAACAGCCAGTTTGTCTTCTGTATCAGTGAACCATTTCCAACTGTCACAATGGGATACTTTCTTCATATATCATTCATTTCTTCATTAGTTAAACTCGATAAATTCTTTGGAAATTGCGATAAATTGCCAACTGCATCTCGTCAGTAATTTTAATCATGAACCACCTAAAATCAACAAACTCCATATCCCGAAAAATAGTTTGAGGTTGTGGATCAACCACACATTAGGAAGGATGGCAGGGTACCTGAGAGGTCGCAGATCACCCACACAATGGAAAGGATAGCAGGGCCCCTGAGAGTGGCAGATCACCCACACATTGGGAAGAATGGCAGGGTCCCTGAGAGGGGCAGATCACCCACACAATGGGAAGGATAGCAGGGCCCCTGAGAGTGGCAGATCACCCACACATTGGGAAGGATGGCAGGGTCCCTGAGAGAGGACACACCACCCACACAATGGGAAGGATAGCAGGGCCCCTGAGAGTGGCAGATCACCCACACATTGGGAAGGATGGCAGGGTCCCTGAGAGGGGCAGATCACCCACACAATGGGAAGGATGGCAGGGTCCCTGAGAAGGGGACAGATCACCAACACATTGGGAAGGATGGCAGGGTCCCTGAGAGGGGGCAGACCACCCACACAATTGGAAGGATGGCAGGGTCCATGAGAGGGGGCAGATCACCCACACATTGGGATGGATGGCAGGGTTACTGAGAGGGGACAGATCACCCATACATTGGAAAGGATCACAGGTCCCTGAGAGGACAGATCATCCACGCATTGGGAAGTATGGCAGTATCCCTGAGGTGAGGACAGATCACCCACATATTGGGAAGGATGGCAGGGTCACTGAGAGGGGGGACAGATCACCCAAACATTGGGAAGGATAGCAGGGTCCCTGAGAGGGGGCAGATCACCCACACAACGGGAAGGATAGCAGGGTCTCTGAGAGGGGGACAGATCACCCTGACATTGGGAAGGATGGCAGGGTCACTGAGAGGGAGACAGATCACCCATACATTGGAAAGGATGGTAGTGCCCCTGAGAGGGGCTGATTACACACACATTGGAAAGGATGGCAGGTTCCCTGAGAGGGGGCAGATCACCCATACATTTGGAAGGTTGGCATGTTCCCTGAGAGGGTACAGATCACCCATGCATTATGAAGGATGGCAGGGTCACTGAGAGGGGGCAAATCACCCACACATTGTGAAGGATGGCGGTGTCCCTGAGAGGAGACAGATCACCCACACATTGGGACGGTGGCAGGGTCCAATCACCCACACAATGGGAAGGATGGCAGAGTCCCTGAGAGGGTGGAGATCACCCAACCTTTGGGAAAGATGGCAGTGTACCTGAGAGGGGGCAACTTACCCACACATTGGGAATGATGGCAGGGTCCGTGAGAGGGACAGATCACCCACACATTGGGAAGGATGGCAGTATCTCTGAGAGCGGCAGATCAGCCACACATTGGTAAGGTTGGCAGGTTCCCTGAGAGGGGGCAGATCACCCACATATTGAAAATGATGGCAATGCCCCTGAGTGGGAGAGACCACCCATACATTGGGAAAGATGGCAGTGTCTCTGAGAGGGGGCAATTAACTAATTCATTGGGAAGGATGGCAGGCTCCCTGAGTGAGGGAAGGTCACCCACACAATTGGAAGGATGCCTGTGTCCCTGAGAGGGGGCAGGTCACCCAAACATCTGGAAGGATGGCAGTTTACCTGAGAGGGGCAGATCACCCACACAATGGGAAGGATGGCAGGGACCCTGAGAAAGGGACATATCACCCACACATTGGGAAGGATGGCAGTTTACCTGAGAGGGGGACAGATCACCCACACATTGGGAAGGATGGCAGGGACCCTGAGAAGGGGACAGATTACCCATACATTGGGAAGGATGGCAGGGTGCCTGAGAGGGGACAGATCACCCAAACATTTGGAAAGATGGCAGTTTACTTGAGAGGGACAGATCCTCCACACAATGGGAAGGATGGCAGGGACCCTGAGAAGGGGAAAGATCACCCACACATTTGGAAGGATGGCAGTTTACCTGAGAGGGGCAGATCACCCACACAATGGGAAGGATGGCAGGGTCCCTGAGAAGGGGACAGATCACCCACACATTGTGTAGGATGGCAGGGTGCCTGTGGGGGGGCAGATCACACACTAAGTGGGATGGATGGCAGGGTCCCTGAGAGGGACAAATCAACTACACACTGGGAAGGATGGCAGTGTCCCTGAGAAGGGCAGATCACACACACTTTGTGAAGGATGGCAGGGTCCCTGAAAGGGGGAAGATCAACCACACAATGGGAAGAATGGCAGGGTCACTGAGAGGGGGACAGATCACCCATACGTTTGGAAGGATGGCAAGTCCCTGAGAGATGGCAGATCACCCACACAATGGGCAGGATGGCAGGGTCACTGAGAGGGGAGAGATCATCCATGCATTGGAAAGGATGGCAGGGTCCCTGGGAGTGGGCAGATGACGCACACAATGGGAAGGATGGCAGTGTCCCTGAGAGGGGTCAGATCACCCACACATTGGGAAGAATAGCAGGGTCCCGGAGATGTGGCAGATCACCCATACGTTGCGAAGGATTGCAGGGTCTCTGAGAGGGGGCAGATCACCCACACATTGGGAAGGATGGCAGGATCTCTGAGAGGGGGCAGATCACCCACACATTGGGAAGGATGGCAGGGTCCCTGAGAGAGGGCAGATCACCAACACATTGGGAATGATGGCAGGGTCCCTGAGAGAGGGCAGATCACCCAAACAATGAGAAGGATGGCAGCGTCACTCAGAGATGGACAGATCACCCATACATTGGAATGGATGACAGGGTCTCTGGGAGGGGGCAGATCACCCTCGCAATGGGAAGGATGGCAGGGTCACTGAGAGAGGGACAGATCACCCTCACAATGGGAAGGATAGCAGGGTCACTGAGAGAGGGACAGATCACCCACATATTGGGAAGGATGGCAGGGTGCCTGAGAGCGACATATCACCCACACATTGAGGGGATGGCAGGGCCACTGAGAGTGACGTAAAACCCACACATTGAGAAGGATGGCAGGGTCCCTGAGAGGGGGCAGATCACCAACATATTGGGAATGCTGGCAGGGTCCCTGCGAGAGGGCAGATCACCCACACATTGGGAAGGATGGCAGGGTCACTGAGAGGAGACAGATCACCCACACTTTGGGAAGGATGGCAAGGTCCATGAGAGGGAGCAGATCACCCACATTGGGAAGGTTGGCCGTGTCCCTGAGGGGGACCGATCACCCACACATTGGGAGGAATGGCAGGGCACCTGAGAGGGGGCAGATCCCTCACAAATTGGGAAGGATGGCAGTGTCCCTGAGAGGAACAGATCAACCACATTGGCGAATTGGAGAGTGAAGGGAGTTTTGACAGAGTTTATGGGCTTATGATCTGTGTAGATAATGTAGATGAAAACAGATTATTCCTATCAACTGAAGGAAATGGACGATGAGATACAAACGTTAAGATTTTGGACTGATTGACAGGGTGGATTTGATGAAGTGGTTATGCGGAAGGGATTCTATTCCCATTGTATCTTAATGATAGATAGTGGAGCTGAGCATCGTGAAGCGCTGTATTTAATCTCCAGTTTCCGTCAAACCATGGGTTTGAATTATCCCAGTACCAGAACCACAAGTGATGTACCTCACGTAGTCACATCGATGGGCCTGGGTAGTTTCCAGTTTGTGATTGTTCCTTTTCCTCTGTGTGTTTGCAGACCCCTCAAACTCCCTGACACTCTCGGTGATGAAAGCAGAAAATTGGTGACAGACTCTGAAGACAGTGAGAGCTCCAGCTGTTCACCGCCGTTCAGATCCCCGCTAACCTTCCTGCTTTAGGGAAATCGGCATGCCTGGTTGGTGACAGGCTGTGTGGCTCAAATGGACAGCAGCGGGCTGCAAGATAAAGGTTGGTAGTTTGAGACCATCCAGGTATGGAGCTTTGGTTGTTCCAGATCAGACGATGGGAATAGCACCCTACATCCATTCAAACCGGAAAATCCATGGCAAGGTTGAATTGCAGCCCAAACCATTGATGATTCTGTCTTCCCTGACCCCACACGGAGTACAATAAGGACAAACACTGCTCTCTCCAGACCCCCCGCTGTCAACAAAAGGTGACCACTGCAGCTCTCTGCACAGACCTGGGACACAGGTTACAGAAACTCCCCCCTTATGAACGGCGTTTCCCGTGTGAAAATTTTACATTTAATACGGTTACAGCTGCAATCCAACCCCTGTCCTCAAGACAGCTTCTAAGCTGCAGGATTTTGTGATGAGAACAGTGTTATGACTTTGAAGGTGTGCCCTCCACCTTTAAATGAGAGTAAATGCTGTACAGAACTGACAGCTGACAAATACCTGTGATGACCAGCTAGCAGTGTCAGCGTGCACTGGAAAATTGGAAAGATGTAACATTTGGCTATGAAACAAGTCTGAGTTGGTTTCTAATTAGGAAACAATTCCTATTATACCAATCAGTTTAAATTATGTCTCAGAATACTAAAATCCAATCGCGCTTCAATTTAGTGTTTAGCAACACTGCAGAACCGAGGACTTCCATAATGTTGCCTCCACTGACCATTCTCCATGAAACATGCACAGGTCCTCAGCTGAGGAATTTTGTGGGGAACCTTAGCTCCTTGGCGTTGAACCGGGCCGTCTGCCCAAAGAAACTAAATGTTGTACTGATTTTAGTGGAAGGATCAGAGCACGGTAACTCAACTCTGAAATAGAATGGTCATCAGTGTTGTACACATCTGTGCATATTCAGAACCAGGTTGAAGAAAACCGTAACAATGTTTCACCCAGTAATGAAACAGGATTGCATTATTTTTCACCACTCGAGCATGTATGAGCGAGAAAATTCAAAGTCACGTTTGCTGATATGAACAGCACGTTAGAAAGCTCTGCTCATGTCAGTCTGAAAGGCTGCAATCGGGAATAAGGCTATTCGTGCCGGATTTTGACGTGGGGCGTTTATGTGTATGAGGTAACTCCAACACCCACTACACGACAGAAAGCATCCCCGCAAGTAGCTGGTCTTCAGAGTCGTCCAGTGCTAAAATTTACAGCCGTTCAACGCTTCATCTTTCTGTTTCCAGGAGCTGGTTGTTCTCCAGCGTAACTGGCATCATTGAAAAATTAAGAAAATCACGTGAAATTGCTCACAAAGTATAATTGTCAGGGGCGCACAGTTTGGAATGTAGGGCTCGTCTGAAAATGCTGGGACAACTTTCCTTTCATCATCAGGCATGACCTTAAGGAATGTTTGTCAACGGAATACTTAAAGTTTTGCTTTCGGCAATGTACGTAAGTTGAAAACTGGAGAGCATAGGTTTAAGGTGAAATAGGTAAAATATAAAAAGGATTTGAGGCACCTTTCCCACACAGAAGGCTGTGCGTGTATGGAATCAGCTACCAGATGGAGTGGAGGAGGCTAGTACACTCAGGAGATTTCAAAGGCAATTGGATGAATTTCTGGATAGGAAGGGTTTAGTGGGATAGGGGCTAAATGCTGAGAAATTGTTTAAAATACACTTTCAGAAATTTCGAAGCATGAATGCTGTTTTGGGAACAGTCCGAGGGCAACCAGCCATAAACGACTCCCAGATCCTTCAGCAGAGCAATTCCATATTATGCTCCCAACATATATTGGAATCTTAGTGCACCGTCACCTCCCGAAAAACTCCGAAATGAGGGTAAACAAAAAACCGACTATGAATGGGCCATGAAAAGTGAATATTCCCAAACACAGTCTCGTTGAGATTAGTTAGCCCATCCGATCAACAATGCGGCAGTGCCTGCTGCCCACGTCTCCAGGACAGAAGTGAAGGAAATGAGAGAAATGTAAGACCATATGACATCCCAATTAACCGGAATTATTTACCCTTTCGCCAGAACACCAAATAACGACAAGTAAAGTAACTGCAGGATTTTGTTTCACACCAGCGATGAAATCTCAATCTCCGTTCGGTTTCACAGTGAACAACACAACTTGGCCGGAATATGAAGCAGTAGTGGAACCGCATGAGGCCCGGGCTTTTCGTGTGGGAGGCGAATGTGAACACGACAGCGTGGACACTGGCAGGTCGGAGAGGGTGCACTCTCCCATCTTCACGTCTCTGGTTGCTGAGTGAATCACAAAGAAGGAGTTTGACCAGAGCTGCAACTGCCTCACTTCCCCACTCGCCCTCCCCGTGTACATTTTCCTGCTCGTCAGTGATTTAAAGAAAACCAAATGGATGCGATGTCATTCTGTAGCCTCTCTGTCGGTTCCTCTGTTTCAGTTCCGACGTGGCTTAGATCTCGGGGCGCACCTTAATACTAGCGACGCTATGAAAGCACAGGTCCAGAGGTTCCTCTGAGAGTGGAATTTCTTTCATTGCTGTTGCTGATTGAATGAGTCACTAACGTGCGAACTGCTCCAAAACATGATTCAGGACCTCTGGTGCTAATTCTCGCACGTTGAATACCGACTGACAGCTTCCAAATGAGGTCTTTCAGAGACGACTTTGGGGGTACATTTGACAGACAGACTAGTTCAGGAATTCGTGGTGTGCTGTGATACCAGCGCATCAGCTTCTTCCCTGTCTTTGAAACGAGCCGCTGCGCAAGGAATGCAAATGCGGTACTGCTTTTCGTGGAAGGATCAGAAGGCGGTAACTACACTCTCAAACAGAATGGCATATGATCAGAACCAGGTTGGAGAACAACTTTACAATACTTTGCACAGTAATTAAATGGAATTGCATTACATTTCACTACGAGAGCAGATTTGTTCCGGCAAATTCGAAGGCAGGTTTGCAGATGGGAAAGCAAGCAAGAAAGCTCAGCTCTTGTCCATGGAAAAGGCTGCAGTTGAAGAACCAAACAGCATCTGCCCAGTTTCGAACTGGGGACCTTTCGCGTGTTAGGCGAACGTGATAACCACTACACTACAGAAACAAGCCGCAGCCGCCCGTCCTGCGGGTCAGTAGCATCCAGCACTGAAAGTTGAAGCCATTCCTCGTCTCCCATTTCTGTTTCCAATAGCTCGTTGTTGTCCAGCGTAATTGACATCTTGAAAAGGTAAAAAAAAAAGACACGTGAAATTGATGACAAAATATAGACAAAGATGTCGTCAATGTTTGGACCGTAGGGCGAGGTGGAATAGGCTGGGACGACTTTCCCTGCAGCATAACGGCTGCGACATGATCTTATGGAAGGGTGGTAAACTGAGTATTTACGTGCTTTACCCAAGTTGGTGTGAGTTGAAAACTCGAGAGCATAGGTTTAAGGTGAGTGGGCTGAAATTGACAAAGGACCTGAGGCACATTTCCCACACAGAAGGTTGTGCGTGTTTGGAATGATCTACCAGAGGAAGTGGAGGAGGCTATTACACTCAGAAAATTGCAAAGGTAATCGGGTGAGTTTCTGGATAGGATGCATTTAGAGGGATTGGGGCCAAATGCTGGGGAACGGGACTTGTTTAATTTTGGCTATGTGGTGAGCATGGACGAGATACACCGAAGTATCTGTTTCCACGCGGTGTACCCCAATAACGTCGTGTTGCTTCCACCGGCTTTAAAGGATTACTTTTTAGCGGAGTTTGCCGTCGCAGTCTGTGGCACAATCATTTAGTCTGTTCGACTGCTCACGGGAAAGGTAGTATTGTGAAACACTGCAGAAACGAACGACTTTATTACTTTTGCTCCGACTGACCATACTCCGTGAAACTTTCCCAGATCCTCAGCTGAGGATTTTTGCTGCTGGAAGTTACCTCAGAAACCCTGTTAATTCGTAATGTATTGAGCGAATCGCAAAACAGAAAGCATTTAACACGGAACACAAACAGAACTGGCAAACCTAATGCATTTTCAGTCACAGCGAAGCATGAATGCTAAATGTGAGACAGTCCGGGGGCATGAGCCATAAAGTAATCTCACAACTAACAGTACGGCAATTCCAAACTACTCTTTCAAACATACTGCAGCCTTAGTGCACCACCACTTCCCAGACAATGCTGAAAAGAGAGAAAGAATGAACATAATAAGAATTGGCCATAAAAAGTGAATTTCACCAATCACAGTCTCGATTAGATTACCTTTCCCTGCCGATGTCTCCAGGACGGAAATTAAGGAAATGGGAGAAATTCAATAACATATCACATCGAAATTCATTGGAACGATTTTCTCATTGGCCAGAAAACCAAATAACGATGAGCCGAGTCACCGCAGGACTTTGTTTCACAACAGCGATGAAATAACAGTCTCCATTCGGTTCCAGTAAAAACTCAACTTGCCTGGAACATCAAGAAACAGGAGAGCTGCTTGCGGTTTTCCGTGCGGGAGGCGAGTATTACCATGACAGCACAGTCACTTCGAGAAGATCTGCACTCTCCCACACCACAGTTAACTCTCCAGGAATCGTATCCAATTTGTTAAAACCTCAACTTGCCTGGAACGTAAAGCAGCTTGAGCCTGCGATTTACCGTGTGGGAGGCGAACACGATCATGACAAGATGGACACTGACCCCCGTCTTCCCAAAGCAAATTCCCAGTCCTGCTCTTTATTTGAACACGCCGCAGCCACAGAAATTGCTGTGGGGTGACTCGAGCCTAAGCTTCTTTAGTAATTGAGTTCTGAAGCTGGCACCTCCGGCTCCTTGGCTACCCTTCATAGGGCTGATTCGGTTCGAATAGTGATATTTCCTGTGTCTGATCCGCAGGACATCCTGCAGGACTTTCAGACAGCGCCATCCTCCCTGTGACATGTACGTGCTGGATAACCTTCTATTGTGTCATGTGTCCTGGCTTTGCCAATATCACCGTTGTTTAACTCCCTACATCCTGTTGGTTGAACTGTGATTCCAGTCAGAATCACAAATGTGTAACAAAACACCTTAGCTGTGCTGGCTCTCTACAGAGATAAATGTGCTTCTCTTTTCGTATCATTCTCTTGCCTTCTCCCTGTAACTCTACGCATTTTTTCTTTCAACATGAACATTGAATTAGTTTTTCAACAACTCGATTGAAACTGCGTCTTTGTCAATGTCAGACCCTAACCATTCCCGATGTGAAAACATTTCTCATCATGTACATTTTTCTTCTTTTACTCATATCTTTAAAACTCTGCCGAATCGTTCTCGATCCTTTCAGGCGTAGGGAGCACCCCCCTTCCTTATTTTTTCTGTCTAACCCACTCATGTCTTGGAAAGGTTTAACAAGACCAGCTTTTGGCCTTCTGCTCTCCAAGGAGACCTGTCCTAACTTTCTAAATGACCTTTAGTGTTGACATTCCTCATATACCACACCATTCTCATCAACCTGTTCAGCGCTGTTTTCAATCATTTCACGTCCCCACTTCCTAAAGTTTCACACCCAGAACTGTGCGAATATCCAGATGGTGGATTTACTCAGAGTGGGACTCTGTGGGTGAACATCCTCTAACACTTGTTTCACTTTCACCACATGTGGTACTGTGCCATGCTCACTACAATGACTCTTCTGACCCAAAACCCAAAGGAATTTCAAAGTGTGCAACTTAATGATTTACGTCCTTTTATCAAGCAGTTGATAGGAAGACCGGGCAAAAGTGAAATCAAACAACCAAGGCTCGATGGCGATTTGAAGTCAGACATTCTCCCATGCCAGTATTAACACAAGCTACTAAGCGAAGATCATGCCCTAGACACTCTTACGTTGCCAACACCAAACCAGCTGAGATTCGGTCAGGTCCAACTACATCCTAATTTGTCCTCAGATTTCTAAGCATCAAAGTGTTTTCAGAATGTCGCCTTCTCATTCCATCTCCTTGTTCGCGGGACAGTGCTATTTATCCCTTCCGTTTGCACTAAGTTGTCTCCATTGGCAGAGTATTCAGCTATTTCCCTCTACCGGGGAGGCAAGCGCGGACACACTCGAAACCTCGCTCTCATTGGCACAGCCAGTTCCCTCAAGTGCTGAGAATCAGCAAGTTTGATTGGGAGCTTCCTGCAAATATCATTTATCTGAGAAGCGATAAAGATGTTGAGCTTATGGGTAAGACACAAGTGTAGTCCGGACTCTCTACCCTCAGGTAAATTCATGTGAGGGCATTTTTGTGCAGCCCGTTTGCTGTTCAAAATCCATCTTCACACAGCAATCCAGCAGAAAGGCTTTTGGAACAGTAACATCGGCTTCTTTGCTGCAATCGGGCAGCAGTTAACATCTGAGCCCCAACTTTCCCAGATAAAGACATTCCAAGTGAAAGTCTCACTCACTGAGAGCTATCCCCACGCCCCTGACCTGCGGGTTGCAGACAGTTTAACGCAGAAGATAGGGTGAACACTGAGACTTGTTTCACCATCAGCCACTCTGTCCCAGAGACAGGAAGAGGGACAGCATCAAAGTGTAGCGTCACTCACGCGCCGACAGAAGCTGTTCAGCCCATCGAGTCCATAGCGACTCTCTGCCGCTTGTATATCCCTGTGGTTATTTATGTCCTAATAATGCGGAGCTGTCCCTGTATCGCAATTCTGACTCCAACAAATTGATCGAATTGTAATTCACACGTTTTCATATCACAGGAAGAACACTGCTGTGTGAAACGGCGTGGGGAATAACTGCAGGGCGTCATGCGCATAGAGCACTCTACAACTGATGTATCTCACCTTCATCAGTTTATTCCCAGCTCTGGCAAGAGATTTTGCGAATCAGATCAGAACACACCGACAGAGAACAGGTAAAGAGCTTCCAGAACTTCACAAGTGTGTTTCCTCACTTGTGTAAATTTCCCGTGTGTATCAGTATGAAATATTCATTTCAGATACATTGAATGAAAGGAAGCGGAAAGTGAAACAACAGGTAATGCGTAGAATGGAGATCTATTATAGAGAAGAACTGAAGGGGGCAGTACACACACTGAAACATGGAATTGTCAACGAGTAGACGATGTTTTCAATCCATTAATTTCATGGTCATGAGCCCAATACGCTCCCACTGGGCCGCTCTGTTAGCGCTGACCATAGCAGTTTCACACAGTCTTCAGCATTTCGTCTGGCGTGTGGCATGTACCTCAGAAAATGATTTCAAAAGGTCTTCACTATTATTGTGTGACACTCTGTGGTGCAGATGTGTCCCGGCTGTGTCAATATAACCTGTGATTAACTTGCCACATTCTGTTGGTTTAACTGTGATTTCACTCAGAATCACAAAAAATGTCACAGTGAAAAGTGAGGCTATGCAGCCCCCAAACAATAAGGAAATGTCTATGGCGGTCGATTGATTGTCTTTATTTGATTGATTGATTGTCACATGAACCTCAGTACAGTGAAAACTTTTGTTTGCGATTGGTAAAGGCAGATCATACTAATCATGGACATGCAGATCACAGCATAAGTAAAACAAAAAATTGGACAGATTTCAGGTTACTCCGCACAGGACGTGCACTCGGCAAAATCCACATTAACAGGATCAGCATCATTTGAAGTTAGGGAATCCATTTCTCAGTCTTGTAACGACCTCCAAGAAGTTGCTTTTGTGTGTCTTTAAGCTTCGGTGCCTTGATTTGAACTCGAGCTCATCAAAATTAAACATTCTGAGTCAAAAATAGAATCATATGCAAAACTCCAGTGCTCAAGTGTGACTTCTCACACGTACATCACCCACCCGAGGCGATATCACACCCAAGACCAACAAACCAGAACCACAACAGAAGCATGATCCATAAATCAGGTGAGTTTCCTTGTTTAAAAAATAGGGTTTTTCTGATGTTTCGGAAGGAAGGCCGCACTGAATTTTAATAACAGCTCCTTGCCATTCTGACTTCCGGTTCCCCGGAGGCTGTGCTAGCCACTTTTTTTGCGAGCGGGGTCCCATCATTGGCAGCTGGACGAACTCATCTTCAATTAGCAATTAGTGTTATGGGAGATAAACATGAACGCGCTTTTCAGCCCACTATCAAACACGGGGTTGTGGAGCGCGGGAGGGGGTTAGAGGTAGTGGGAGTTATGGAAGTTCTGGAAAGCTGTACAAAAGAGAGATCGCGCATGCACAGGACGTAATATTCTCTAGGGAACCTTGTGCAAATAACGACATCTGAGACAGATAGAAATGTGAAGAACTGCAGGGAAAGATAGAATCTCTCCCAGTCATGTGTCTGTGTCCTTCTCGAAATCACAGCGAGGGCTTTGCTGTCTGAATCAGCATGGATTCAGCGAGTCCTGACCCTCAGGCACGTTGTACCTGATCTGTATAAGTTTTATCACGTTACCGCCAGCTCAGAGAACAGATTTCAAAGCTCACATCATCTCAGAATGACACGGAACAGAAGAAAGCGATTCAGACCATCATCTTACCACCGGCTGGGGAGAAAACCGATGTGGGAGAGCAAACAGTCACGATCAGTGCATGTTCCCAGCATTTACAATCTTGGTCCGTGTGACAACAAAAGCAGGAACCAGGAACTGTTTATCTTGCTCCTTAAAACAGGCGTGAAAATTTGCAGAACATAGATACATCTACATGCTGTTAGTGAAATGATGAAAAGCATAGTACAGTTCAAAGAGTCTGGTCTAACCTCTGGGTTATGGGCTCAGCACGCTCCAACTGGGACCCTCTGCTCACCGGATTTGAACACAAACGAAGAAATACCTCAGTGACAAAATCTGTTGAATCGGATTCTGTGATGAATTGAAAGTGATGGAATGAAAAGCCCCTTGAGAGCGGGATGTAACATTATCTGTGTAGGGATCGTTTTCCAGACTCGAGGAGAGTGCGCAGTGCTGTTCCATGGGTCAATAACACGACATATAGATTGAATCAGCGTCGAATGTTATTGTAGGGATCCCTGTCACTTAGACACACTGCACCTTTTGTACAATGTTGCAAAAGCACGGACGTTTTGTGTAGGGACAATTTCAAAATCGTTACTGAGGCAAAATGCATAAATGAGCAAAACAACAAAGCAACCACAGAATCTGGTGTTACGTGAGGGGGTAAACCCCCTCTGCTAATGTAAACCAGCAAAACAGAAAGGATTCACAACGTGCTGTGTTCTGTTAAAATTCCAGAGGCAAAGAACCAACCCAAAAATCACTACTTAAAGTTAAAAATAACAACTTTATTGTTTTTTATTGACAGAGAATAATCAACCGAAAACTCCTTTCTCTAAACCTTCTGCTCTGCAATACCTTCCCTCACTCTGATCCCAATAACTTTTACAAAAAAGTTCAAATTTAAAAACCAGATCGTTGTCGAATATTCTCTTTGTATATTCCTCTGGAGATTTTTTCTCCAGGTCGGTGTTGATGCCTTTTTTCTGTGCAATCTATTTCTCCAGAGAGACACCTCTTGGAGATTTTACTGCCATCCTACATCTGTTCGTCTTTTAACTGCCCTCTTTGCTGTTCTTTGTCGCTCTGGGTAACTGTTCCAAATGTCCGATATTTGTCCCACAAAACGTCGGACCGTTTCATTGGTTTTAACATTGTAAAAATACACAATTCAAACTTGATTGGGACGTAATTTAAACAGATTGGCCGAAGTCAAATTTGATTTTTGTAGTCATGTAACACATTTCTTAGTTGTTTTCATCAAATGTGATGTTGTTGCCTTGTTCTGGACTCCTTGTGCTAGCCAGACATTTCAGCACCATTACAAGTACGTTACACCCACAACTTCATAACACCGGCATTTGCCAAGACAGTTTATTTCTCTCAACATCGCTCTCTATCAATCTCATGTGCCTGAGATTTGAACAATCTCTGTTCAATGTTAATCAAAACTGCCCTATTCTCATAGCCTCAGATTTAACATGCCCCTTACTTATGTCTAACAATATTAATTTATTTCGCACTGTGTTAGTTCAGCACACGTTGAGAAGAAATAAAAATGAGAACAACAGTCACCTATGTGACTGCGATTTGACCCAATGTTGCTGCAGCCAACAGATTCTGCTTTAATTGAAATAGCCTTCATCTTTCCTGTACCAGTAATGAGATTGCATAGCATTGTGGTAAGTTTTCATGAGTTGAATTAGACCCAGCATCATTTCTCGGGGCGAAATTTACTGATGAAATACACGGGCGTTGGGGGGTTCAATTTGGTTCGGAAGGATATGGTCAGAGTTCCCTTGATACAAAATCGTTAGAGACGATGGAAATGAGATTTACTGGGAGGTATAGCCACGAGAAAAGAAAAGAAGGGATTTAATGGGATGATGGAATAGATGAAGTTTCACGCAACATAAATCAGGAATGACTGAGTTGTGTCCTAATGCAGGTTTTCCAGTGGATGTGAGGTTGGTAAGGGTAAATAAGAGGGAAATTACCTCGTTCAGGTGAGTGCATAACTAGAGGTTAGTACTTTAAAACCAGCGAGGAACGACAACGATGTTTGCAGCAGGTACTTTTTTCTGAGTTTTTGATATTGGAGATTACTTTTCAGACAGAGAAAAAAATTAGAAGATGATTCCAGCATATTTCAAAGGCCAATTGCAGACACACAAGGAGCGAATTTAACAGGGGCAGGGATTCTGGGCTGCCTGGATGGGGAGACAAAAGTGACACACTCACAAATTGTTTAGCGTTCATCTGAAAGAAATTGGATAATATCTGCAACTGAACATGTTAAGTGTAAGAAGAGCTGGTGGTGTTGAAAGGTGTAGCAGCTGATTCGACGTGAACTACTACAAATTGTTAATGTACTGAGCTGTTCGTTTTAGCTTTGCATTAAATGGAAGCGGGTTAGCTCAGTCCGCTGGCTAACTGGTTTATGGTATAGAGTGAGACTAAAAACTTGGTATTAATTGCCACACTCTCTCAGGTTGCCATAAGGATCATCATCTCCACCGCTCATGCGATCTGTAATGCAATTGTGACTCTAGTGAGTAGGAATGGACCTGTCAATGTCAAACACAATTATCTTTGCCATCTGTTGCCTTGAACATTTGGTCACAATGATCAGGAACGGGACTGAGTCCATTTAATACTCACTGATCTCCTCCCGAAAAAATCCAGGGACAAGATTCGTCCTTGTTCCTGTTGGAACTCTCTGTTCTGCACAGCAGCAAAACTATTTGTCATGACTTTACCAGATTCACTGACAACATTCAATCTACCGAAAGAGATAAATCTAATTCATTTCGAACGGTTAATGGAGCTGTGTGAGTTAGCAGCAAACCAGGATTATCTGAAACGAGTTTGACAGCCTTTCCAAGAATGTAATCCAGTGCAGTGTCAGAGATTTAAAAAAGGTCATCAAGCTAAAATATCACCTCTGTTTCTCGATCCACAGATGGATAATTACCTGGGGAATACGTGCAGTTTTACGGTTAATAATTACTAACTTTCCCAAAGACAGAGCAATCCCACAAATCATAAACTGGAGTTTTAGAATAGATGCTACTTTATTCGACATTATTCTTCAACTACGCCTTAATCTGGTGCTCCAATTATTTCTGTTCAACGTCAGTAAAACCAGCTTTAGATAAGGATTGAAATTACAACCGCGGCATTTTAACACACTGTTCAGTGCCAAGCGCTGATCGGTTGCTCCACTGGAGCCGCCGGCAGCAAGCCGACAAAGTGCCCTACTCGTACCTCTGGGACCTTCGACCCGCCTGTTCTACTTTTGCTGTGGTTTTGAAATTAAAGCTAAGGCAGAGGAGGAGGAACTGATATGGACCTGTGACTTTTCGAGCATCAGGTTCAGGAAATGGGACGTAGAAAACTGATGTACAAAGTCGACTTGATTGAAAACTGTTTTTCTGTGGGTCGCTGCGTTGTTTACAGGAAATGTTATATTTTCGCTGTCACAGGGCTTCTCATTCGGTCTGCATCAATTTGGCACAGAATTCGATTCAACGACACTTCACGAACCTCCTTCCCCAAGTTCTTATAGACAACATGAAACATACTGCACTCATCATCAATCTTCACCATGGCTACATCCAAGGACATGTTGCACAGTTTTCAGGAATATTGAAGATATAAGAATATCATGCAAGAGTAAATTGATTTTCAGTTTAAATTGTAAAGTGATAAGAATCCACAGTGAGATAGATAATGCCCGAAATTCATGTTTATTCCCGTGGCCAGAACTCTAGCCAGGAAAAGGGAAAATCTGTCGCTGAATCCCCAATATCCACACGCTTGCTTGCTCCATGTGTCCAGTGGGAAGCCTGTGTGAAGGAGCATGTAGTCTGACAGAGCGCCTGGAAAAATCCTCCACTGTCTGATCTAAAGATGCAACAGGAGCTGCGTATTCCAGCTGTGAGAGCGGTGGGATAAAGGGGAGGTCCTTGGTTTTCCGTGGTGTAGGTTCACAGTGTCCTCATCATGTTATTGTTTAAAACCCTCTGTCAGAAACAGCACAGACAGGGAGGAATAGGAGGGGGCCATTTCCCCCACCAGCACTACCCCGCCATTTGATATAATTATGGCTGACCGAACAAGTCAAAGTCTTTTCCCAGCCCATCCACATCAACCTATCGCCCAAAGGGAAAAAGACACTGAATAAACCGAAAAATTCTGTGCAACTGTGGGAGGGAAATGTGTTTAGAGACAGTGAGCTTATGCAATGGGATTCTTGACTGATCATGTTTCAAATGATACGATTCCATCAAAACTCACCACCAAGAAGGTGAGGAGTCTTCTCTGGTCAGTAGCAGGGACGAGAACTCCAGACGATGGGAAATGATGATGAGTCAGCAGAATAATCATTGATTCAGCTGAAATCTGAACTACACTCCGATTCTGGTGGGACTCAAACCCACAAACTTTGAATCGCAATCTTAACAATGCAGTAAAGGTCCAACACGTTTTTCATTGGGCTACAGAGCTGCGCTAACCTCCATTTTACTGCACCCAAAGCTACGGTGTTCAAGTCTTTCATCTAACTTCGGTTTATCCTCGCCCTACTTTCCAGTACCCAGGCCTTATCCGTGCATGCTCTAGCTCCTCAAGTGTTCAGCTAAATACTCCTGAAGTGTTTTGATGACTCTAAGCTTTACCACACGTTCAAACAGTGAGTTCCAAACAAACAACACTCTCAGGATGTAAACATTCTTCCTAAATCTTCTCTGAACATTCTCTCTCTAGCTTTTCATCGATATCCCTGGTTATTAACCCTTTCCATAAGAAGTTTATTACTGTCACACAGACCTAATCCCTTTCTGTGCACATTAATCAATTTCTCTCTCAGCTTTCTCCGCTCTCAGATAAAGAGGCCAAGACGAGCTCATCCATCTTTGCAGTGGCGTGAGTGTCGTGCTTTAAAAGCACAGCCGGTCAGGCAGCCTCCGAAGAGCAGGAGAATCGATGCTTCGGTCATAAGCCATTCATCAGGAATGAGGATGTTGAGTCGGGGTTGAGGGAGAGGAATGGGGTTCGTGGTCAGGTGATGGGAAAGTGGATGAAGGTGAGGGAGAATGTGATAGTTCAGAAGGAGGATTGATGGACGGGCCCGGAGAGCAGAGCCTAGTTGGGACTGGGATAATGTGGGGGGAGGCGAAATGAGGAAGTTGTTAAAATACACATTTATCCCGAGTGTTTTCAGGGTCCTAAGTTGGAATATGAGACGTTCTTCCTCCAGGCATCGGATAGTAATGGAATGGCGGTGACTTGTGCCCGAAACATCGATTCTCTTCTCATCAGATGCTGTCTGACGTGCTGTGCTTTTGCAGCACTACACTCTCGACTCTGAGCTCCAGCACCTGCAGCCCTCACTTTCGCTTATCTTCGAAGAGGGAATGGCCTAGCTCAGGCACCACCTTGTTAAATCTACTCTGACCACGCTCCCGTGTAAACACACGTTTCTTTAAGGCTGGCAATCAGAACAGAACAAAATTATCCGAAGAAAAGCAGAAATACCTGAACAAAATCAGCAGGTTTATTGCAACTAGGTGAGATTTTCGAGCCAAACGATCCGCCTTTGGAACGAATGGTGTGTGTAGGTTGGGTAGGAACGTGAAAGAAGGTGGATAGGGTCTAAAATGATGGAACTCGATGTTGGGTATTGAAGATTGTACGGTCTGTCAGCAGGAAATGACGTGCCGCTCTTCCAACTCGCGCTGTGCTATGCGGGAGATCTGCAGCAGACCAAACTGAAATGGAGGCATGGGAACACAGTGGGCTGTTGCAGTGACAGGAAACTGAAAGCTCAGGGTATTTGCTTGCAGACAGAACGTAGGTGTACACACGTTTGTCACCCACCCTGCTTTTCTCTCCCCAATCCAGACGAGAACACATTGTGAGCAGAAAATGCAGTTTGCGAAATTGAGTGATGGGCAGATAAATCACTGGAACCTTACAATGAGGAGGGACATCATAACCGTGCATCATTTCACCTTCTGAGATTTCGTGGAATGGTGCCATATGGGAAAGTGTTGGAGGTCAAGGAGGATTGCACGAGGATGTACAGAGAGAAATTGTCCTGCATTGTGCCAGTATTCAGTTGTATGGGCTAGTGGGGAAAGGACAGTAGAATGCATATCTTCCTGAGCCTCCTGCTATAAGCAAATACCTAATTACGGAGCAAAATTACTTAATGATTTTCATGCCAACACCGACACTAGGTACAGCTGACAGAAGTCACGTGCTTACACTGTCACTGTCAGTCTGTCTCCCCGGGAGCAGTCGTACTCCCCCACGCTGATTCAGACAGCACAGTTCTTCCTGTGACATATCCCTTCGAGAATGGAAGGACAGCTATTAATAACCTGTACTTAGCACGGAGTATCTGTATTGCTCAATAAGAATCGCGCAACTATCCTAACTCCTTTTTAATGTCACTTGACCCATAGCCTTGTATGTCTTGGCATCACAAATTCACATCTGAATACTTTGGAAAGTTATGTGGATTTTTGCCTCTTCGAGTCTTGTATACACTGTGTTCCAGATTTCAACCACCCACTGTTTGAAAACGTTTTTCCACGCATTCACTATAATCTTTCCGCCTCTGACCTTAAATCGGTGCCCCCCCCCCACCCCGTGATCGAAAGCTCCATCAAAGTAAACATTTATTTCAATCTATGCTATTCATATCTCTCAGTGCTTTGTACATCTTAATCATGCCGCCCCCCAATCTCCTCTGCTCTAAGAAAAACAGCTCCAGCTTGTCCAATCTCTCTTCTTCAGCCCAGACAATATCCTGGCGAATCTCCCCTGCATCGTTTCCAGCGCTGTCACATCCCTGCTATAATGTGAATTGCATAACTACACACAACAGTCTCGCTAGAGCTGAATGAACAAGTAAAATAAATGATGCGAAAATCCATAGAAACTGATGTTTTTGTGAATAAAGTTTATTTTCCTCAATGCTGTCCTGTGCCCTTTTCCTGAGCCTGATATTTCAATAATCGCTGATCCATGTCAGTAAAAGCTGCGACATGAGGATTGATCTCACAACCGCGGTATCAAAATGGATCAATTGGTTTGAAGGTCCCGATGCTGAAACTTGGGCATGGTCACACAGCAACAGTGAGCGCAGCTGCACAGACTGAAGGAGGTGAATGTGAAAGTGATTGTAAGGGAAATGGGAGGGGGAACTTAAAGGAGTTAAGTGATTGCGGGAGGGAGGGAATTCTCCGAGAATGGGTGAGTCTCAATCCTGATATATGACTCGCAGAGATGTGAGAGAGAGAGGGGTTTGATGGGAAAAATCATAATCCCTGAGAATGCTTTCATGTAAAATCAACTAATTCCTTTCTGTGTTTATTCAGCATGAGTCAAAAGGAGTAAAATGCAGTGGCTCTGATTCGAACGAGCTGACTGCGGCCACAATGCAGAATATTTTAACATTCAAACCATCACTGAGTCATGCAGAGACACGCGTTTAAAAACAGCAATAACTACAGTGACAGAGGAGATGTTAGGAAGAGTAGCAGATGCACAACAGGAATATTAGGTGCGCAATAGCAGATATGTGGGAATTCAGAATTAGCTGAATCTTTAAATTTGTTATTCCCAGACGCTGTGGTGGTTCCATCGAGGACAGCGTGTTGAAGACTGAGTTTGATAGATTTCTAGAAAACAAAAGGTTCAGGGGATATGGCAGGATATTGGTGTAATTTATGTTTCAATAACAATGTGTTATTAACATTGTGTTAATAACAGTTTCTTCACCAACTTCCCCACACAAGGAAGCACCCATTGCTGCAGTCAGTCACATAACCCTAGTCCCTAGACCCGGAATCAGACAAACTTCGTGGCACAGCCACGAATACCAAACTGGAAGTCGGGGTAGAAATGAGCATGTGAAGCTATTCTGTGGCACCAGTGATAGGATTGGTAAAGGCGCCTTCATTGATTCATAGAGTCATAGAGATATACAGTATGGAAGCAGACTATTTGGTCCATGCCGACCAGATATCCCAACCCAATCTAGTCCCACCTGTCACCCGGCCCATATCCCTTCAAACCCTTCCTATTCATATACCCATCCAAATGCCATTGAAATTTTGCAATTGTGCCAGCCTCCACCACTTCCTATGGCAGCTTATTCCATACATGCACCACCCTGTGTATGAAAAAGTTACCCGTGAGGTCTCTTTTATATCTTTTCCTTCTCAATCTAAATCTATGCCCTCGCATCTGGACTCGCGAGCCCAAGGAAAAGACTTTGCCGACTTATCCAAGAGCGTGAAATGCTGAGGCTGGGAGTGCTTCTGGTCAATTGGCTCAGAGGAAGCGTGCTGGAGCTTCAAGAGAGAGGTCGATGTGTTAAAAGCGTTCTAAGAGATTTTCCTTAACAAAGTAGTATTTTGTTACTTTGACAGTAAGAACTGCTTTTGCTCACATCGTCCCCACATCAGTCTCTTGCTCCAGTAAACACTCCAATCCAGCGTATATTGCTTCCATTCCAACACAGAAACGCTTCCTATTCTCGCTCCATCTAGGATAATCTGAATTGACAATGTCATTCTTTGAATGGAGAAATGCAGCAGGGAGTTGTTAGTGCAGCGGTGATCTATTGGGCTAGTAATCTTTGGAGACTGGCACGTGGCTGCTGCTGTTCGTTAAATTCGATGAATAAAATCTGGAAAATAAACCCAATCTCAGGAACAGAGACAACAACTTTATATTGCTGAAAACTCATTCATTCATGTCCCTTCGAAAGGGAAATCTGCCGACTGTCAACAGTCCTGTCAACATGTGACTCCAGATCCACAACAATGTGGTTCAGCCATGAATGCCCTCTGACTCAGTTCGAGGTGAATTAGAATGAATAATAAATGCTCTTCAGACCAATGATAGCCACATTCCGTGGGAGATTAAGGAAGAATAAAAATGCATGGACAACAGGCGAAGGGGGAATCGTGTTTGAGTGGACTCGAATTCAACTGATTATCAAACTAAATAGACACAAGGACACCCACAGCGCCAAGAAGTCAGGGCCATAGGGTGACGGCAGGAAAGGATTCAATTACGCGCTGAGGTGTAAACTCACTTACTTAGTCACAGTGCGCATAAGTCATTCACCACTCCCATATGTGAGAAGTGATCCCTCAGAAGATCAACTGGCAGAGTCACCAGCAAGTTTACAAATGACAGCAGAAGTTCCATTCTGCTGTTATTGCAGCCGTTAATCCCAACCAGCAATGAAACCTGTTCGCATGCGTGTTTCCAGTGGAGTTCCACTGTTTTCTGATGTAGATCAGTGATTTAGACTTTGTTGTAGGAGCCATGGTTTCGAACTTTGCTGATGATGCAATAATTGATTATGGTGAAGAATGCCAGGGACTGCAGGGATGTATCTATCAGGTAGAAAGGTAAAATGCTGCATAGATTTGAATACAGATCAATGAAAGTTAATGAATTTTGGGAGAAGAAGCAATAACAGTGAGTATTCTGTGTGGTGTAGACGGACAAAGAGATCATGGAGTGGGAATTCACGATCGCTAAAGTTCAATGGACAGGGGAATCATTTGGAAGGAAGTACGTTCTGCAGATTTTGGGAATCAGAATCAATATTAGAGTGGTGCTGAAGAAGCACAGCAGGTCAGGCAGCATCCGGGTTGCAGAAAAAAATGACGTTTCGGTCAAAAGCCCTTCATCAGGAATAAAGCTGCGAGCCTCGAGGGTGCAGAGATAAACGGGAGGACTGGGTCTGGGAAGAATTTAGCTGAGAGTGCAATAGGTGGATAGAGATGGGGTTAAAGGTGATAGGTCGGAGGAGAGGGTGGAGCGGATAGGTGGGAAGTAAGATAGACAGATGGGACAGGTCAATAGGATGGTGCCAATCTAGAAGGTTGGAACTCGGATAAGGTGGGCGTGGAGAGATAAGGAAGCTGGTGAAGACCACATTGATGCCCTGGGGTTGAACATCCCAAGGTGGAAGATGAGGCGTCAGGTGTTGACGGAATGGCGGTGGAGGAGGCGCAGGAACTGCATGTCCATGGGAGAGTGGGGGGGGGGGGGGGGGGGGGGGGAGGGAGGGAGTTGATGCGTTTGGTCATGGGGAGTTGAGGTTGAATGTTGCAGGTGTACTGGAAATGTTCGCTGAAGTGCTCTGCGAGAAGGTGTCTGTTGGCCCCAATGTAGAGGAGACCAACCGATGCAATAAATGACATGTGTAGCAGTGCAGATTCACATTTGATGGATGTGGAAGGATCTATTGGAGACTTGGAAGGATGTGATGGGGAAGATGTGGGTGCAGGTTTTGCAATTCCTGTGGTGGCAAGGGAAGGTGCCGGGAGGGGAGGGTGGGTCATTGGAGGGCGTGGACTTGACTAGGTAGTCGTGCAGGAAACAGTCTTAGTGAAAAGTGGGTAGGGGTGGCGACGGAAATAGATCCCTCAAGTTCAGTGTTACTGACACTTTTTACAAACTCACTGACTCCCACAGCTGTCTGGATTATACCTCCTCCCACCCCGTCTCTTGCGCAAATGTGATCCGATATTCCCAATTCTTCCACCTCCATCGCATCTGCTCCCAAAGGAGAAGCACAGCGTTTCAGGCAGCATCCGAGGAGCAGTAAAATCGACGTTTTGGGCTAAAGCCCTACGTCAGGAATACAGTCAGAACGCCTGAAGGCTGGAGAGATAAATGAGAGGAGGTTTGGGGTGGGGAGAAAGTAGCATAGAGTACAATAGGTGAGTGGGAGAGGTGATGAAGGTGATGGGTCAGGGAGGAAGGTGGAGTGGATCGGTGGAAAGGAAGATAGGCAGGTAAGACAAGTCATGGGGACATTGCTGAGCTGGAAGTTTGGAGCTGGGGTGAGGTGGGGGAACGGTAAATTAGTAAACTGGTCAAGTCTACATTGATGCCCTGGGGTTGCAGTGTTCTGAGGCAGAAGATGAGGTGTTCTTCCTCCAGGCGTCGGTTGTGAGGGAGTGGCGGTGTAGGAAGCCGAGGAGCTCCATGCCCTCAGCTCAGTTAGAAGGTGAGTTGAACTGTTGGGCCACTGGGCAGTGTGGTTGCTTGGTGCGTCTGGCCCAGAGATGTTCCATAAAGCGCTCTGCTAGGAGGCGTCCTGTCTCCCTAATGTAGAGTAGACCGCATCAGGAGCAACGGATGCAATAAATTATATTGGTGGATGTGCAGGTAAAACTTTGATGCCTGTGGATGGCTCCTTTGGGGCCATGGATGGAGGCGAGGGACAAGGTATGGACGCAGATTTTGCAATTATTGCGGTGGCAGGGGAAGGTGCCAGGACGGGAGGATGGGTTGTTGGGGGGCGTGGACCTGACCAGATAGTCACGGAGGGAACGGTCTTTGTGGAAGGTGAAATGGGATAGGGAGGGAAATATATCCCTGGTGGTGGGGTCCGTTTGGAGGTGGTGGAAATGTCGGCGGATGATTTTGTTTCTGCGAAGGTTGGTAGGGTGGAAGGTGAGCACCATGGTGGTTCTGTCCTTGTTATTGTTGGAGGGGTTGGGTCTGAGGGCGGAGGTTCAGGATGTGGACAAGATGCATTGGAGGGCATCTTTAACCACATGCGAAGGGAAATTGCGGTCTCTAAAGAAGGAGACCATCTGGTGTGTTCTGTACTCTATGCTACTTTCTCTCCACCCCCACCCTACTCTCATTTATCTCTCCACCCTTCAGGTTCTCTGCCTGTATTCCTGATGAAGGGCGTTTGCCCGAAACTTCGATTTTTCTGCTCCTCGGATTCTGCTTGAACTGTTGTGCTTTTCCAGCACCGCTCTAATCTAAACTCTGCTTTCCAGCATCTGCAATCATTGTTTTTACCCTCTGCTCCCAAAGGACAAGTTCCACCACAGAAAATACCAGATGGCCTCCTTCTTTAAAGACCGAAACTTCCCAATCTATGTGGTTGAAGATGCCCTCCAATGCACCTCATCCATGTTCCGTACTCCACCCATGAACCCCAAACCCCAGAACCACCAGGTCCTCATATTCTATCCCACCAACCTCTGCATAAATCACATCATCCGCTGACAGTTTCGCCAACTCAAAACGGATCCCATCACCAGGGATAGGTTCTCCTCCCCAGCCCTATCCACTTTCCACCAAGACCATTCGCTCTGTGACTACCTACTCAAGTCCACGCCCTCCAATGTCCAACCCTTCCCACCCAGCACCTTCCTCTGCCACCGCAGGAATTGCAAAACCTGCGCCCACATCTACCCTTTCATCTCTGTCCAAGGCTCCAATGGAGGTTTACAAATCCATCAAAGTTTCACCTGCACTTCCACACATGTCATTTCTTGTGTCCGTTGCTCCCGATGCGGTCTATTCTAAATTGGGGAGACCGGATGTCTTCTCATAGAGCACTTCAGAGAATATCGCCAGGACACCCACAAGAATCAATCCCAGTGCCCTCATGGCCAAACATTTCAACTCCCCCTCCCACTCTCCCGAGCACATGCAGATCTTGGGCCTCCTCGATTGGGCCTCCTCATCTTCCGCCTTGGGACCCTTCAAACCCAGGGCATCAATTGGGACTTCACCAGTTTCCTCATTTCCCCTCCCCCGAACTTACCCCAATTCCCAACCTCCAGCTCATCACCGTCCTCCTGACCTGTCACACCTGTGCATCTTCATTCCCACTTTTTCACTACACCTTCTTCCCTGAAATATCATGTTCACCCTCCACCTCTATCCATTTACTGCACTCGCAACTACCTTCTCCCCAGCCCCGCCCCACTCCCATTTATCTCTCCAACCAATATGCTCCCAGTCCCATTCCTGATGAAGGGTTTTTGCCTGAAATGTTCATTATTCGTGCTCATCAGATGCTGCCGGACCTGCTGTGCTTCTCCAACACCACTCTAATCTTGAGGGGAATCAGTTGATTGGGAGCGTTTTCGGATATTTTCTATTGTTGACCACTTTAGCAACTACCAGTTTAGGGAACAGCTAAAGGACTGAGCACAAGTCAAGTCACCACATAAACAATTTTTTTTTAATTGTAAGATAAAACACGGAAGGCTGAAGTATGCAACTTTGCCCATCAATACTGTTTCACCAATGAGTTTATCACTGATTCCTTTCCAGATCAGAGTGCTATGGGCCTTGGAGGGGAACTTGAAAATGGTGGTGTTTCGTTGCAACCTCCAATCTTGTCCTTTTGGTCAGTACAGCTATTGAGCTTTGAAGGTTCTGTCAAATATGCCCATATGACTTACCCCAGTGCATCCTGTAGTTGGTGCACTCTGTTGCAATTGTGCCTAAGCGTTGAAGAGAATGAATATTGCAGATATTGACGAGGGTACAATCAAGTGACTGCATTGTCGTGGACCGTGTCCAGTTCCTTAAGTGTTCCTGAAGTTACACCTATCGAGGCAAATGGAGACAGTTATGTTCCACGTCTCATTTGTGCCTTGCAAACGATTTCAGATTCACGGAGACACAAGCTGAGTTTATAATCAAAAAAATGTCTACCAAAGGACATGTTTTTGTTGTCCAATTGTTTATATAGCCAGTTTCTATCTGTTTATTTTTCTAAATACTAGCTCTGTGGACTATTACACTGGATAATTTCGTTACAGTAAAGCCACTGAATGTCAGTGGGATATGATTAGATCCTCATTTGTCAGAGTTATCATTATTCTATTTCGTCCTTGTGTGGACCAATCTGATTCCAGTCGCTGTCTGATTTCAAGTTTCAATTCCCGTCTGTGCTTGAAATTTCAATGGTTTCTTTGCATAAATGTCTCCACGTGCCGTAATAATATGTAAGGACGCTGCAGGGGACAGCAGAGATTAATGAACATGTTGTCAACAGAGGAGAAAATGGAGCTTCGTGGGATGATTGGTTAGGCTGGGATTATTCTCCTTGAAACAAAGGACGCTGAGTGCAGCTCTATAATCACCTAATAACATTTATACACGTTCAATATTCATGGGAACTTGACAGGGTAGTTACTGGCAGGTGGTTTACTCTGGTATGAGGGGAGCACCAGAGGACATAAACTCAGAATTAGGTATTGCCAATTTAATTCAGAAATGGGGAGTAATTTCTTTGCTCAGGGGCCAGTGAATCCGTGGAACTCCTTACCAAAACTGTTGTTGAGGCTGAGTTGCTGTGTATTTTCAAACTGTGCCAGACAGATATTTAACGAGAAAGACGATGAAGCTTTGTCGAGGTAATGCAGGAGAATGGAGTTGAGGATTATCAGATCAGCCATGAGTTCATTGAATGGTGGAGTTGACTCGATGGGCTGAATGGCCTACTTCCAATCTTCATCATGTGGTCCTACTCCTTACTTTATTGATAAATTTAGAATTCTAAGGGGATGGGATGAAGTGATAGAAAATGTTTCCAAACTGATCAGACAGATCAGGAACTAGGCTCATAAGCTCATGAACAAGAAATGTGCTGTGGCCTAGAGACAACAAATGGCACTGGGCACACCGTAGATGGGTATGTGCAGAAGTTGTGTTTGCTAAAGAAAATTGGTGGATCAAATATTGTTGCCAACTTGGTGATCATGCTGGATGGTGGATCGCGGTATGATTCACACAGCAAAAGGTTGTGAAAGAATGAAAGTTTCGTTTCATTGGAAAAGTTTTCTGTGGTTCCAATTCCAATTGACTGTTTGAAATACTGATCAGAAAGTTGTGTGGAATGTTGCATTAAAATTCACAATCCCACTGGATAAACTATTGCATCCAATCTCTCCTTATTTGTTTCACTTTCATTCGAAGTAAATTCATAGAAAGTCAAGATGGAATGAAAGGAGGAAAGAAACGTTTGCACTCCTTTTCATTATCCCAATTTAACTTACAACAGAATCAAATTGCTTTATTTCGACTTTGATGAGGTATCAATTTATCACAAATCTCCAATGCAATGAAGGACAAGAGCAAGATTCTCCATCCAGTGTATCCTAAAGATGCGAGGTACAAAGGGAATCCACAGCTGCGTTTGATAAAAGTAACAGCCAGAGTAGGATTCAAATCCACACATGCACAATGAAAGAGCAACCTGACGCGTTAAACTTTGGGTCACTTAAGTCCATGGAAAAGGGGCTCACATATAACCACATCAAGATTACATATGGTGCACCTCGGGGAGAAGAAATTCCCTGAGCAGAATCGAATTCACACCATTATGTTTCTTCTTTCATCGGAATAATAATATCAGCAAAATCCAAGGAATTGACCTCGTCCTTGGAAGGAATACCCTGTCCTTGATTTATTCCGAGTCGGTACTGTCTCAGGATGAACCAGCAAACATGTAATTCCCGTCACATTCATACACTTAGTCTTGACGCATAATTTCTTCAGATAATTTCTCTCTCACGTGAAGAAGTATATACGGAGAGAGAAGTGAAGGTGATGTTTTAGATCGATGGACTTTCTCAAATGGATGAACCTCAAGTGGGTAAAATTCCCGGAAATGCGGTGTTGTTCGTTTTATATTATTAATTTTGCTGCAACTTCACTTTGTTCATTGCAATGATCGGAAGTGAATTGCATTTACATGATTGAAATGTTTAATGTTGTATTGAATTTTGCTCCGAATTCATTCCAACTTAAAGAAAATACTGATGAGAAAACAAAAGATTAAATTTCAAAACAAGATGCCAGTTTTGATGCTCAATTACGTTGGCAGATTTCAGTGGGTATCGAATGAACCCAACATCATGGCGATTGTCGTCCCACCTTTAAACCATGGGATTAAAGCACGAAATCGATCTCTAAGAGACGGGTCACTTCCTATTCATTATGGAATTTCTTTCCTTGACAATATACAAAATCTGCTCAGTTCCATTTGTAATGCTTCATGTGAAATATTAATAGAAATCTTTCAAAAGTCTGAGGTTTTTTTTTGCTGAATCTTACTCAGCTGCATAGGTTTGCGATATTTCTTTATATCTGAAGTCGTCCAAATTAGACATTGTTTCCTCGCACCTTCCACTCCCACATCCCACTTTTACACTTTTTACCCAGCCACAGGTTGTCTCTCTCCTGGAAAAACTCACTGCTTGTGTGTCTCTAAATGTGCCTTTCCAAATATTTTGGAAACGGATTCTCTGAGTGACAGAAATTCTGCTCCCATCATTTCTTTGTCCCATATCGATGGTTTTGAAAGCCCGACGTTCAGAAATATACGAACTTGTAATAGTGAATTTACCACCTATTTACTCTCTCCAAACCTCACATACCCTGGAAAACTTGCATTCGGTTTTCCTTGGTTCAATTTCAAGTTTTCCAAAACACACATAACTAAAATGCCATCCCCACTAAACGCCGTCAGCATTATCTCTAATGCCTTAGCTCCCCAGTAAAAGCTGGCAGTGTCCTCTCTGATAGAATCACAGATTCTCTACAAGGCAGAAAGTGCAATTCAGCCAATCGAGTCTGCAGGGACACTCTGAACAGCATCTCAACCAGACCTAACTCCCCTCTCTATCACTGCAGGCCTCTGGCTTGTGATTTTAAATAAACCTGCTGCAATAAAACCTGGCATCGTGTGACTGCTGACCTTATCACTGCGTTACCCATGGCTAATTCACTTAACTTACTGAATTCACTCCCTGGACACATCAGCGCATTTTAGCATTGCCAATCCACCTAACCTATAGACTTAACAGCAGTGCGACCCACTGAGCAAATATACCATCACATTGAACACTATCTGTATCATGTGTAATGGCTTTACACACTGGTAATTCCGCCTAGTGAAAGCAAGCTGCCCCCGTCAACCCGAATTCAATGCATTCAAACGCGGTTCTACGCTGTACATCCTCATTAGTGCTGCCAGAAATGTTTCTGCACTCGGATCTGAGTGAGTTTACTCTTTTTTCTTACTCAGATTCCTGCTTTAAGTAAACATATCAGTCAGGATCAACTCTATATAATGGTTTTCATTGCAACACAAACACAATGTGCAGTTTACAGAAATTACGTGCTTGCACTTTCACTGACGCTCTCTGCCCCAGGAGCTGCAGTCCTTCCCCAGCTGACTCAGACAGCACTGTCCTTCCTGTGACATATCCAATCGAGAATGGAAGGCCAGGCATTAATTACCTTCACTGGGGAACAGAGCTACAGGTTTAAAACTTTCACGATGCCCCCAGCGGAGAATTGACCCCTGTGACAGGAGGGGACACTAACCACGATACTGTGGAGGACAAAAACATCGAAGGAAGCCCTCAGCCTGTTGTGGTTGCACTTGTCCAACACAACTGCTTAACGACCTGAATCAAGTTTTTCATTGTTTAGCTTATAGTCTTATACGTTTTGGCATCACAAATTAACATCTCAATTTTTTTCAGGTTGGAAGGGTTTCCACCTCTCTGACCCTTTCCGCACATCTACTCAAAACTTTCTGCCATTTCCCGAAATCTCTTGGCCCCAGTGTTCGATCCCTCCATCAATAACAAACGCTTTTTTCAGTCTATCCTATCCATATCCCTCATTATTTTGTACATCTCAGTCATATCTTCTCCAATCTCCTCTGCTCAGCGACAAACAACCCCAGTCTGTCCAATCTCTCCTCATAACTGAAACTCTTCAGCCCAGACAATATCCCATTGAATCTCTCCTGTAACGTTCCCAGTGCGATCACATCATTGCTATACTGTGAATTGCAGAACTGCACTCAGTAATCTAGCTAGAGCCGAATTAACTTTTTTTTCTATTCTGTTACAGTATGAGGGCGTCGCTGGCTCGGCAGTATTGATTGTGACCCCTAATTGCACAGCGGGCAGTTGACACTCAACCGTATTGCAGTGAGTCTGGAGTCACATTGAGGCCCGACCAGGTAAGAATGGCAGGTTCCTTCCTCAAAGGACGTCAGTGAACCCGATGGTTTTGTTTTTTTCAACAGTTGACCATGGATGTATAGGTGTTATTAGATTCGTAATTCCAGATATTTATTGAATCTCACTTCTAACACCTGGCATGGTTGGACTCAAACCCGGGTCCCTGGTTCGTTTGCTTATTTTCTGAATTAACAGTCCAGTGGTAATAGTGCTCAGCCATTGCAGAAAACCCGTGACACTAATCTTTCTCAATGAAGTCACTTTTCCTCGATATTGTCCTGTGTCATTTTCCTGAGCTTGACTCCCAATAATCGCAAGTCCATATCAGTAAAAGCTGCTACCTGAGGATTGGCCTCACAACAGCGGTAAGCAAATGAAGCAACTGGTCTGCAGGTCCCTATGGTGGGGTTAGGGCAAGTTCACCCAGCAACAGTGACCGCAGCAGCACAGAGTGAAGAGTATCAGTGTGAGAGTCAGTGTAAGATTCTGCAGTGCCTTAATGAAATAGGAAATGACTCCACAACCACATGATGAAAGAGCAGCGCTCCCAAAACTAGTGCCCAGTTAAACCTGTTAGATTCTAACCTGATGTTGTGTGATTTTTAACTTTGTACACCATAGTCGAACACTGGCATCTCTAAATTAATGAAATGGGGGTGTGGGACGGAAAGTTCGGTTAGTGATCGAAGGAGGGAGAGAAATCTCTGAGAACGGGTGGATTTGAATTCGGACATATGAAACACAGAGATGTGAGCGAGCAGAATTTGAAGGGAAAAGATAATCACCTTTGGAGAAAATTACCATGCAAAAACAACTTGCGTTTCACAAAAACGGGGGCAGATAGAGCAATTAGTGCCACGACTCGGATTCGAACCGAGATTACTGCGGCCACAACGCAGAGTACTAACCACTATACGATCATGGCACTCCACAGACGCGCACTCGGACAGGGTGCAATAAGTACTGTATCATAGGAAATGTTTGGCAGCGCAACAAATGAACAATATCAGTGATGAGCGAACAGTGGCAGATACGTGGGAACTCAGAATGGGCTGACCGTTTAATATCGGTTCCCCCAGTGGCTGTGGTGATTCCATCATTAATATGGGGAAGGCTGAGATAAATAGATTTCTCGAAAACATCAAAACCTCCGGGGACAGTGCCGGTGTTGTTGAAATGTATGCTTCAATAGTAATGCAGTTTAACATCGGCTACTTTACCAGTTTCCCCCAGACACACACACACAAGGCAGTAACCATTGCTGCCACACAGTCCCAATTCCCAGGCCCAGAATCTGAGGAATTGAGTGGCGCAGTCGCGAAGATCCAACTGGAAGTCGGGATGGGAATGAGGTCGCAGAGATACTCGAGGACTCCGGTGATACAACCGGTGAATGCACGGTATTTCTATGACGGTTAAGAGGCGCAAGTCATTCCGAGGTTGGGAGTGCTCCTGGCCAAAGGCGGGACAGAAGGGAAATTATTTTCCCGTTTATAGCAATCTACAGTGCAGCTTACTGAGAGAGCTGAGTGCCACAACTGGAGCGTGGGTGGCTGGTTTGAAGTTTGAACTTGCTTCACTATCACCAACTTGCCTGAAATGAATTGCTTTCACCATTTTTAATTCCAATTGTTTAATATCTCCCTGCAGTCTGCGGCTTTCTTCCTCATTGTTAATTGCATGAGTAACTGTTGTATGATCTGCACACTGCTGAATCACGGCCACTACAACTAAATATGAATCATTGATCAATATGAGAAAACAGTGGAACTCACTGCAGGCATGCTTTGTCGGTTTGCAGGCGACGCCAGAATTGTAGACAGTGAGGAAGATTATCTAAGTTTCAAAAAGATCTTCATCCAATGAGTCGTTGGACTGAAAAATGTAACATGGAGTTCAATCTGGATAAATGGAAGGTATTGCATTTTGGTACAACAACAAGAGTAGGGCTTTGCGTAGTGTTGGAGAACACGGAAGCTCGGGGTGCAGGTGCATAATTCCTTGAAGTTTTCATCACCTACAGACAAGATGGTTCAAAGGCATTTAACATACTTCCATACTTAACATACTTAACATACAAGGCAGTGTTGTGTGATTTTTAACTTTGTACACCATAGTCCAACACCGGCATCGCTAAATTAATGAAATGGGGGTGTGGGACGGAACGTTCAGTTAGTGATCGAAGGAGGGAGAGAAATCTCTGAGAACGGGTGGATTTGAATTCTGACATATGAAACACAGAGATGACAGCAAGCAGAATCTGAAGGGTAAAGATCATCACCTTGGAGGAAATTACCATGTTAAAGCAACTGATTCCTTTGTGTTTCACAAAAACTGAGACACTTAGAGCGATTACTGCCGTGACTCGGATTCGAACCGAGGTTGTTGCAGCCACAACGCATAGTACTAACCACTATACGATCACGGCGTCCCACAGACGCTCACGCGAGCAGTGTGCAATAAGTACAGTATTATAGGGAATGTTAGGCAGCGCACCAAATGCACAATATCAGTGATGAGCGAACAGTGGCAGAAATGTGGGAACTCAGAATGGGCTGACAGTTTAATATCGGTTCCCCCAGTGGCTGTGGTGATTCCATTATTTATATGCTGTAGGCTGAGATAAATGGATTTTTCGAAAACATCGAAAACTCCGGGGACAGTGCCGGTGTTGTTGAAATGTATGCTTCAATAGTAATGCAGTTTAACATCGGCTACTTCACCAGTTTCCCCCAGACACTCACACACAAGGCAGTAACCACTGCTGCCACATAGTCCCAATTCCCAGCCCCAGAATCTGAGGAATTGAGTGGCGCAGTCGCGAAGATCCAACTGGAAGTCGGGATGGGAATGAGGTTGCAGAGATACTCGAGGACTCCAGTGACACAACCGGTGAATGCACGGTATTTCTATGACGGTTTAGAGGCGCAAGTAATTCCGAGGTTGGGAGTTCCCCTGGCCAAAGGCGGGACAGAAGGGAAATTATTTTCCCGTTTATAGCAATCTTCAGTGCAGCTTACTGAGACAGCTGAGTGCCACAATTGGAGCGTGGGCGGCTGGTTTGAAGTTTGAACTTGCTTCACTATCACCAACTTGCCTGGAATGAATTGCTTTCACCATTTTCATTTCCAATTGTTTAATATCTCCCTGCAGTCTGCAGCTTTCTTCCTCATTGTTAATTGCATGAGTAACTGTTGTATGTTCTGCACACTGCTAAATCACGGCCACTACAACTAAATATGAATCATTGATCTATATGAGAAAACAGTGGAACTCACTGCCGGCATACTTTGTCGGTTTGCAGGCGACGCCAGAATTGTAGACAGTGAGGAAGATTATCGAAGTATCAAAAGGATCTTCATCCAATGAGTCGTTGGACTGAAAAATGTAACCTGGAGTTCAATCTGGATAAATGGAAGGTATTGCATTTTGGTACAACAACAAGTTGCGTAGTGTTGGAGAACACGGAAGCTCGGGGTGCAGGTGCATAATTCCTTGTAGTTTTCATCACCTACAGACAAGGTGTTTCAAAGGCATTTAACATACTTCCCTTCATTGTTCAGTCCTTCCTGTATAGGAGTCGGGACGTTATGTTGAAGCTTTGGAGGACATTGATGAGGCCTCTTCTGCAGTATTATGTCCAGTTCCGGTCGCCCAGTTGTAGGAATGATATTATTCAGCTGGAGCAGGTTCAAAAAAGTATGCACGCATGTTGCTGTGTGTGGAAGGTTTGAGTTATAATGAAAGGCTGGATAGGCTGAGACTATTTTCAGCTTCGAGATCGGGGTGCTGGAAAACCACAACAGGTAAAGCAACATCCCAGGAGCAGGAGAATAATTTTTTTGCGCAAGTGTTCTTCATCAGGCTCTTCCCCGAAATGTCGATTCTCCCGCTCCTCAAATGCTGCATGACCTGTTGTGCATCCCAGCACAACACTCTGGATTCTGATCTCTCATCTGCAGTTCTCACTGTCCCGAAGTTGAGACTGTTTTCACTCTAGGTTAGGGGTTTGAACGGCGACCTGACAGAATTTGGGAGAAGATTTGTAGCTCGGATGCTCGTTGTTGTGGTTCTGTTCGCCGAGCTGGAAATTTTTGTTGCAGACGTTTCGTCCCCTGTCTAGGTGACATCCTCAGTGCTTGGGAGCCCCCTGTGAAGCGCTTCTGTGGTGTTTCCTCCGGCATTTATAGTGGCCTGTCCCTGCCGCTTCCGGTTGTCAGTCCGGCACACTGCAGCACACCAGAACTGCAAAAAGCGGAAGAGGAACACATGTACAAGGTATTCGCCAAAAACGGATACCCGCGCAATTTCATCAACAGATGCCTAAGAGAAAGGCCACGGAACGACGACATGCCGCAACCCAAAGGACTAGCCACACTACCATACATCAGGAGCATTTCAGAACTGACAGCCAGACTACTGCGACCACTAGGACTTATAACAGCACACAAACCAACAACCACCCTCAGACAACAACTCACCAGAACGAAGGACCTGATACCTAGCATGAGCAAAACTAATGTAGTGTACAAAATACCATGCAAGGACTGCACAAAACACTATATAGGACAAACAGGAAGACAGCTAACGATCCGCATCCATGAACATCAACGAGCCACGAAACGACACAACCAGCTATCCTTCGCAGCCACACACGCAGACGACAAGCAACATGAATTCGACTGGGACAACACTACCATTATAGGGCAAGCCAAACAAAGAACAGCCAGGGAATTCCTAGAAGCATGGCACTCATCCACAAACTCCAACAACAAACACATCGACCTGGACCCAATATACGGGCCACGACAGCGGACAGCTGAAACTGACAACTGGAAGCGGCAGGGACAGGCCACTATAAATGCCGGAGAAAACACCACATAAGCGCTTCACAGGAGGCTCCCAAGCACTGAGGATGTCACCTAGACAGGGGACGAAACGTTTGCAACAAAAATTTCCAGCTCGGCGAACAGAACCACAACAACCTGACGGAAGTTTATGAATTATTGAGAGGCAAGTTAGAGTTAACGATAGCTGCCTTTTCTCAGGATGGGGATTTCAAGGTGAGAGGGCATATGTTTAAGATGAAAAGACAGTTTTTTTAAAAAAAAAGTCATGTGAGGCTTTTTTTAAGGAAGGTGTTTTACGTGTGCAATTAACTTGCTGAGGAAGTGATGGATGAGGGTATGTTGCAACATTTAATGGACAATTGATTCCAAATATGAATGGGAAAGTGGGATTTTTAAAATAAATTTATTCATGCCTAGTACATCAGTTATTTCCCAGAGGACATTTAAGAGTCAACCGAGGTATTATACATCTGGAGTCTCCTGTGGGAAAGAGCAGCTGCATATGACAATTTGCTTCCCGAACTGGCATGAGTGAATCAGATGGGATTTTCCATACAACTGATTTAGGTCATCACGAGATTCTTCAATTCCAGGTGCTTATTGAATTCAAACTCCACCATCTGTCATGCCAGGACCATAACTCTTTGTCCTCAAAATACTACCTGGTTTTTTGGATTAACAACACAGTAATAAAACTACAAGGGAATTATTACCACCCAACGGGTACAGGAGGAGGCAGCTGGGAGTAGATTAGTTTGGCAGTATGTTCAGCATGGATTGGTTGCACTGACGGGCCTGTATGCCTTCATGCTGTATGACTCTATGATTGACGCTATGGAGCAAATATCTGGTTGGGATTAACAGCAGCACTGACAGCATAATCGAACACCTGATGGGATATGTAATCCTGCTGGAGTCTCGGAGGTTGTTTTGATCAGTCATCCCTTCCCACACACGGTACTGCTGAACGGCCTCTCCCCAGTGTTACTGATTAAATGAGTTTCCATTTCTGTGGTTAATTGAATCCCTTCCAGCAGTTCCCACATTGCCCCGCTTTCTCTGCGGTATCAGTGTCCTTTTTTCTACACAGGGTGAACGATCCTTTCACATTGTGTCCACACAGGTACAAATCCCGTTTTCCATGCTGTTAATGTGTTTTCATTCTTCCTTATTCACCCACAGGGTGTGAGTATCACTGGTCAGGACAACACTTATTTTTTGCCCCTCGTTCGTTGCTGTCTGGCTACACCACAGACCTGGGTGCGATCCCAGCCTCGGGTGTCTGTCTGTGGGCAGTCTACACATTCTCTGTGTGTTTGCGTTTTTATTTCTCCCTCTGACCAAAGATGTGCCTGTTACAGGGATCAACAATGGGAAATGCAGGCTTATGGGGTAGGAAATACCCTGGGGTCTGGTGGGATGCGCTTCCGATGTACCCTGTGAACTGGAAGGGCCGACAAGCCTGCTTCCCCACATGATGGGGATTCCTGAATTAAGGGTCAGCTCATGTTTTTTTTCTGGTCCTGGAGTCTCTCGTAGGCCGGACTGGGTGAAGATGGTTGAATCCCCTGCATAAGGGACATGAATGAATGAGATTGCAGGAAATTTAAATCATGACGTCTGTTCCTGAGGTCAGGCTTGCATTTCAGGTTTTATTCGTCGAACGTAAACATCACCTTTTCCGTGTTCCAGTCGCCAAGGATGACTAGATTAAAATATCACCCCAACACCACCTTCTCCAGGTTGAAGCCTTGACTGTGTGGAAGAAACTGATACTGAGCAGATGCGAGCAAATGTAACTGCCACCGCCAGTGTCGGAAACACAGATCCAAATAGCAAAATCATCTTTTATACCCACCACTACAAAGTTAAGGGCTCATCACGCTCCACTTGTGCCACTCAGCTGTCTTCGAAAGATGCACCGGAAATCGCTATGGTAGTATAAACGGGGACAACCATTCCCTTGAGCAGGAGCACTCAACTGAGGAATTTCTTGCGCCTCGATACCATCACAGAAGGACAAGACGCTCACCTATTGCATCACTGGAGCCAGAGAGTCACTCTGCGCACTCATTCCCATCCCCATTTCCAGTTGGATCTGGGCGGCTGTGCCGATGTTAAGCTAAAATGTTATTGAAGCAAACATTTCAACAATATCCTGTACTGTCTCCCGAGTCTTTGATGTTTTGTCGAAATCGATCAATCTCAGTTTTCAACATTCTCATTCAAGGGATCTCCACAGCCTCTGAGGACATCGAACTGAAAGATTCAGCTCATTCTCAGTTCCCACATGTCTGTCACTGTTCGCTGAGTACTGATACTGTACATTTGCTGTTCTTCCGAACATTTCCTCTTCTAGTATACTTACTGCTGCTTGCAAGCATCCAGTTCTGTGGTGACTGTGATCGCGGTTGTCGGTATTTTGCATTGTGACCACAGCAACCTCGATTTGAAACCAAATCACGGCACTAAGTGTTCTCTCCGTTGTCCTTTTTGTGACACATGCTAAGAAATGAATTGTTTTACCTTCAAATTCCGCTCTCTTACATCTCTGCGTTTCATATATCAGGATTCAAACATACCCGTTGTCGGAGATTTCTCTCCTTCCCACGATCATTAAACCTCCTTTCCGTCCCTCCTCCCATTTCTCTGTGGCAATGCACAATCTATCACTCTCTTTCACATTCATACTATTCTGTCTGTGCTGCTGCTGCGGTCACTGTTGTTGGGTGAACGTGCCCCAATACCACCATCGGGACCTTCAAACAAATCGATCCATTTGGATACCGGGGTTGTGAAATCAATCCCCATGTAGCAGCTTTTACTGACCAGAGACAATTGTAGCGTCAGGCTCATGGAAAATACCAGGACAGTTTTGGTGAAAATACATTTTATTGTTAAAGATCAGCTTTTATGGCTTTCTGCATGGTCTTGTGATAATTTCATAGGACTGATAATCCAGAGACCGAGGTAATAGTCTGGGTACTCGGGCTTGAATCCCATCATGCCATAATTGTCAAATTTGGATTAAAACATTATCTGCAAGGAAGAATCTAATGACTACTATAGATCCATTGACAATTGTTGAAAAAAAAATCTGTTTCACTGATATCATTGCGGGATGGAATTTGCTATCCTTACACGGCCTGGGCTGCATGTGACGTCAGACCCATAGCAATATAGTTGAGTCTCAACTGCCCTCTGGGCAATTAGGAATGGGTAATAAATGCTGCCTAGCTAGAATCGCCCTCATACAAATCCAGAAATTTTAAAACAAATGCTCATTAGGCTCAAGCAAGAGTGTTGTGTGCAGTTTTGCAAGTCACATTATAGCAGGGATGTGATCATACTGAGAAAATTGCAGGAGATATTTACCGGGATACTGTTTGGGTTGAAGAGTTTCAGTTGTGAAGAAAGACAGGACAGAGTGGAGTGTTTGTTGCAGTGCAAAGGAGATGTGTACACGACATGGTTGAGTTAGGGCACGGACAGGGTTGAATAAACGAGTTTCCCATTGATGGAGGGATCGATCAGCAGGGGCCAGAGACTTAAGGAGAAAGACAGAAACGTTTGAGAAGATGTGCGAAAAAGTTTTATCAGCTAGTGGGTGGTTGGAATTTGGAATACACTGTCTACATTTTTCAGAGCGGCAGAAAGCTTCATAACCTGAATAAATATTCAGATGTGAACTTTTGATGCCAAGACATATAAGGCTGTGAGGTAAGCATTCTGAAATGGATTCAGTTCATTAGGCAGTTGTTTTTGACAAGTGTGGCCACATTTGGTTGAAGGGCTTCCTTTGACACTTTTGCCCTCGGTAGTATAATGGTTAGTGTCCCCGCCTGTCACAGGGCTCAATTCTCCGCTGGGGACAATGTAAACGTTTTAAAACTGTCGCTCCATTCCCAAGTGCGGGTATTGATACCTGTCCTTCCATTCTCGATGAGGCATATCACACGAAGGACAGTGCTGCCTGAATAAAGGTGGGGAAGGACTGCAACTCTCAGGGAGGCAGAGTGTCAGTGAATTGCCAAACACGTGACTTCTGCAAACTTCACCTTGTGACTGTGTTGGAATGAAAAGCATTTGACAGGCTTGTTCCGGATTGAAGTGTTTACAAGAAGGAGGAAGCTGAGGAAGAAACAAAATAAACACATTCAAGTATGAGTGCAGAAACATTTCCCGCAGCACGAATTAAATTGTAAAGGACAGAGTGGCGTTTCGATACAGTGAATTTGGGTTCATTTGTTTTGATGAGGCTATTACCAGGGTAATTAATAAATGATACAGCATTTGCTCAGTATGATGGAACATTGTCACATTAATTCGCACTGCTGTTCAGAGGGAGGGTTAGGTTGATTGGCAAAGTTAAATTGCCCTCTCGTGTCCAGGGAGTGAATTAAGTAAATTAGGTGAATTAGCCATGGGTAACGCGGGGATAAGGTCAGCAGTCACAGGACGTGAGGTTATACTCCAACAGGTTTATTTGAAATCATAAGAGGGAGGGATTCCCCTTCTTCAGGTGAAATATAAGGAAATAGGGAGGGGAGCTAGGTTTGGTTGAGATGCTATTCAGAGAGTCAACACCGGCTAAATTGACTGAAATGCTCTTTCTGCACTGTAGAATTTAGTGAATCTATGAATTGTTAATGACGGTGTTTACTGAGGTGTAAAGCCATTAGATAACATGCTGATGGGGGTGTACTGAGGATGAGATTTTATTCACTTGTCTTCTTTGAAAATTGAGAACAGTTATCCCTGATCCAAGGAAGACTTAATGGGGGTTTTCAGGTTATGAAATGTTTGGACAGAGTAAATAGGTGGAAAATTCCCTCTTTCAAGTAAGTAAACATCTAGATGTCAGGCATTCAATACCTTTGATAAACCCTTTGAAGGACAAAGCAATGATGAGAACAGAATCGCTGTCACTCCGAGAATCTGTTTTTTCAAAATATTTGAACATTTGGTGACATACAAGGAATAAATTTCACAAGGAGAGAGACAGCGTGTGGCTAGGTAAAGGTGGAGGGCTGGCGTGTAGTCGGTCGGAAGTTGCGGGGAAACAATGTCTCAGTTGGTTGACTTTAAGTGTAAAGACATTTCTTTAAGGTGTGCAGCTGAATAAGGTTCGGGTCCAAAACTCTGCATTTTGAAAGATTTGGCATAATATTCCACCTAAAGCATTGTAAATGGAACTGAGTGGATTTTTATTTATTGTGAAGAAGAATATATTACATAATGAATGGGAAGTTACCAATTGCTTGGAGATCGACTTCCTGCTTTCATCACATGCGTTAAAGATGTGAAAATAAACACCATGATGTTTGGTCCATTTAATACTCAGTGAAATCTGCCAAAACAACGAGCAACGAAACTGGTGGGTTTTATTTTGCACTTTAACCCTCTGTTTTTCTAAGCAGTATTCTCCTTAAGCTGAAATAAAGTCAGAGCAAATTTGAATACAACATTAATCGTTCCAATGAGATATATCTAATTCACTTCCGATTATTACAATGAACATTGTGAGGTTTCAGCAAAATTAAAATGAAACGAACAAATCAGCATTTCTTGCGATTTAATCCAATTCAGGTTTAGCCATATGAGAAAGGCCATAGAGCGACAACGTCGCCTTTATTTCCCTCACCATGGCTGCTTCTTCACGTGAGAGAGAAAGTGACTGAAGAAATTATGTGTCAAATGTAGGTGTAAATATGACGGTAAATTTTGTCCTGTTTCATTCTGACTCAGTTATGACTCAGAATGTATTACTGACAGCTATTCATTCTGACCAGCATGGCTATTTATTGGAATTTCTTCTTATTTAATTCGAGTGAAAGCAGAAACACAATGGTGTGGATTCGATTCCGCTCTGGAACTTTCTCATCCATGACGTTCACCACATGTAACCTGATGAGGTCACATGTCATCCCTCTCCAAAATGTGCTGAGGAGACCGAGAAATGATGGTGGTGAGTTATTATATCGCTGTGCTCCACATTCACTGGTTCGAGTCACACTCTGGTTGTTAACTTTACACACCGCTCTGGCAGTTTTTCTTTGCACCTCACACTCTGGTATACACTGGATAGAGAATCTTGTTCTTGCCCTTCACTGCACGTGAGACTCACAAATAATCGACACCACATTAAAGTCGAAATGAAGAGTGAGAGCAGTCATTCTATTCAATTGTAGATGAAATTGGTGGAATGAGAAGGAACACATTTTTCTTTCCGCCCTACATTCCATCTTGTCTTTCTATGAATTTACATCGAAAGAAAGAGAAAAAAAAACAAGAGATTGGGAGCACAAGTTTATCCATTGGGGTTGTTCATGAGTATTTTAACCTAACACTTCTCACAAAGATCTATCATTATTTCAAACAACAGTCACTCGGAATTGGAACCGCAGAAAATTTCTCCAATGGAAAAAAATTCTTTCTTTCACAAATTTCTGCTGTGTGTGAATCATACAACAATCCATCATCCAGCGTGATCACTGACTTTCCAACTGTATAAGATCTAGCAACTTCCTTCAGCAATCGCAGCTTCTGTACACAGCCACCTGTGCTGTGCCCAGTGTCAGTTGTTGCCCCCAGGTCACAGCATATTTCTTCTTCCTGAGTTTATGAGCCTTGTTCCTGATCTGTCTGATCTGTTTAATAAACCTTTTCTGTCACTTCATCACATCCCCTCATAATTCTGAACTCATGAATAAAATAAAGCGTTAGACGAAATGTTAAACCAAATGGAAGTATGCTATTCAGCCCAAGGAGTCTGCTCAACTATTCAACGAACTCATGGTTGATCTGTTTTGGAGATGCCGGTGTTGGACTGGGGTGTTCAAAGTTAAAAATTACACAACACCTGATAGTCACCTGACTATTACCTGATGAAGGAGTGATGCTCCGAAAGCTAGTGTGCTTCCAATTAAACCTGTTGGACTATAACCTGGTATTGTGTGATTTTTAACATAGTCGATCTGATAATCTTGAATTCCTTTCAGCTCACTTAGCTCGACAAAGTTTCATCATCTTTCTGATTAACTATCTGGCACAGTTTGAAAATACCCAACCACACAGTCTCAACAGAGGGTACTGGAAAATGCCACAGATTCTTTGACCCCTGAGCAAAGAAATTACTCCTCAATTCTGAATTAAATGGGCAATATCTAATTCTGAGATTATGTCCTCTGGTGCTCTCCTCAGAGCATAGGGCAAGCCACCTGCCGTATCTACCATAGATCCCACGAATATTGAACGTTTATAAATGTTTTTATGTGATTATAAAGTTCCCCTCCTCCTCCTTTGTTTCAAGGAGAATAATCCCAGCCTAACCAATCATTCCACGAAGTTCTACTGTATACAGAGTTAGCAACATGTTAGTAAGTCTGCGCCGTCCCTTACAGCGTCCTTATATATTATTAAGACAGGTGGAGAAATTTCGGTGAGGAAACGGGTTGAAATTTCAGACGCAGACGGGAATTGGAACTTGAAATCAGAAAGCGATTAGAATCGGATTGACCCACAGAAGGATCAAATACAGCGAAGATAACTCTGACAAATAAGAATCTAATCATATTCGATTGACATTCAATGGCTTCAATGTAACTGAATTCCTCCGTGTAATCGTCCTGGGAGCTAGTATTTAGGAGAAATGGAACCTGACCGCCCAGATAAAGAAGTTGACGACAAAAAAACTGTCCGTGGGTCGACATTGTTTGATTATTAACACAACTCCTGTCTCCGTGAAGCCTACATCGTCCGCAACGCACAAATTAGATGTTTAACAGAACTCTCTCCATTTGCCGAGGTGGGTGCAGCTTCAATACCACTGAGGGAACTGGGCATCCTCCACGACAATGCAGTCACTTAACTGTATATTGTTCAACACCTGAATATTTATTCCCTTAACTGCTAAGGCACAATTGCAGCAGAGTGCTCCACATAGAAGATTCACTGGAGTAAGTCATCCAGGCTTTGTTGACAGAACCTTCAAAGCTCAAAAATTGTACTGACTATAAGGACAAGTTTGAAGATGCACTGAACCTCCACCATTTGCAAATTACCCTTTGAGGCACATACCAGCATTACCTGGAGAGGAATCAGTGGTAAATTCATTGAGTGGTGAAGTAGTTTGATGGGCAAAGATTTAAACTTCAGCCCTCTATCTTTCAACTTTCAATTTTTAAAAATGTAGATTATTGCATGGACCAGACTTGTGCTCATTCCTTTAGTTGTTTCCTAAACTGGCGGTTACTAAAGAACGAATATCATCCACAGTCTGTGGTCAACAATAGAAAATATCCAAAAACCTCTCGAACAACTGATCTACCTGTCCAACAATCTTCAGGGATCTGTGAATGTCCACTCCAAGATCTCTTTGTTCATGTACACCACTCAGAATCCTCACTGTTATTGTTACAACTCCCCGAATTCACTACCGCTCATTAGTCTGGGTTCAATTCCATTCGCCATTTTTCCTTTCCACCTGATGGATACATCCCTGCAGTCCCTGACATTATTCATCATAGTCAACTACACGACTATGTATCGTCAGTAAACTTCTAAATCATGACTCCTAATAAAAAAGTTTGAATTATTGATCTACATCAGGAAACAGTGGTACTTCACTGGGAACAAGCATCCAAACATGGTTCCTTGCTGCATGGGATGAACAACTGCCATGTTCCAATCTCCAAGGGTTGCTAGCCCAGTATCTCGCCACTACATTTGCAGATGACACAAAGATTGGTGGAGTAGCCAGAAAACATAGGGGGCTGTCAAAGAATGAAGTGGAATATTGATAGACAGAAGAGTTGAGCGGAGAATTGGCAAATGGTGTTCCATTCAAGCAAATGTGTGGTGATGATTTGGGGAAGTCTAATTCCAGAGCCAAGTATACAGTAAACGGAACAGCCTTGGGTAAACTTTATGAGAAGAGAGATCTGGGAGTTCAGGTCCTTTGTACCCTGCAGTTGACTGCACAGGTGGATAGAGTGGTCAAGAAGACACATGGCATGCTTGCCTTCACCGGATAGGGCATTGAGTATAAGAGCAGGCAAGCCCTGCTAAAATTGTACAAGAGTTTGTTTCGGCCGCGTTTAGAATACTCTGTACAGTTCTGGTCGCCAAATTATCAAAATTATGTGGATGTTTAGGAGAGAATGCGGAGAAGGTTTACGCAGATGCTGCCTGGTATGGAAGATGCAAGCTCTGAAGAGAGGTTGAGTAGGTTACTTCTGCTTTCATTAGAAAAAACGAGATTGAGGGGACCTGATTGAGAAGGGTACAGACAGGGTGGATAGAGATAAGCTTTTTTTCCAAGATGACGGATTCAATAATGAGAGATCACGCGTTCAATGAGAGAGATGAAACGTTTAAGGGAGATAGACATGGAAAGTATTTTACACAGAGGGGGTGGTAGGTGCTGGAATGCGTTGCCAGCAGAGGTTGTAGAGGCAGGTATGGTAGATTCATTTCAGGTGCGCCTGGACTGATGCATGAGTAAGTGAGAAGCAGAGGGATACGAATGCTTAGAAATTGGGCGACATGTTTAGATAGTTGATTTGGATCGGCTCAGGCTCGGCTGTCCAAAGGACCTGTTCCTGGGCTGCACATTTTCTGTATTCTTTGTTCTTCTTTGTTCACTGCACTACCAACTGTGGGTTATAGGTGAAGTTGTGTTACTTCTGCAGTCATAATTACTTATGCAAGGTAAATTAACTCACACCAATGTCCAATTGTTTCAACCAAGAGCTGAGTCAACAAGAATGTGAAGGAAATATATAATTGTTTTCATATTAGCTAAAATGTGCATACAAGAATGAAAGGTGTCTGCAGACAATGGTAGATGGTACAGACAAATGGATAAGGTGCTGTGAGGATGTCGGTTAAGCTAGAAATGCTTATACAAGCAGTAGTTATAAGCATTTGTTTCCCATTTCTGCAAAAATAAAAAACAAACCCCAATTAAAATGTCGTAAGGTTCAATATGGTTGGGGAAAGGGAGGGAATGTCACAAGTGGGGGAAATAGATTGCAGTGAAGGAGGACATACCTAACAGTTGACTACAGCAAAAGATGTGGTGAAAAGGCCAAGTCAAACCTGTACTTTGTTATGCCCAAGGCCGGATAAGGCAAGAGAGAAACAATAGTAATGGGTACCGGGTTTGGAATAGTGAATCCTATGTACTTGCTAAACTCTGCGAGTCTATTTCAGGAACCACGCTTGCAAGCGTGTAATAAACATACTGATTGCTTCAGATCTTGTCTCGCACTGAAGTTATTGAAGTGAGTGGGCTTAGTTTCATACAATTGGGGGATCGTCCGGGATATTCTTCCATCGCCGGGGGGAGTGGCTGGACCTGGACACTGGGAAGATGCCTCCCATTCACAATTGAGGAGCGGTTTCTTGTCCAGGTTTTGTCCGCTCCCTTGGGCGACTGGTACGAATCCCACAAGAGAGACATCTGAATCAGACAGTGAAAGGAGGTCAATAAAAAGTATAGAAAAAAGGGGCCAGGCAACTCTGTGCACAGACCACCGTCAGAAAACTGACTTTTAAGTATTAACTTGGTGGCCGGGAAAAGGGATATTTAATCGCTGAGGGACTGGTGAGGGGCCCGAGAAATGGGGGGTAGGCAGAATAAGTCGAACTGTCATGGAGTAAAGGAAGAAAAAGTCCCTGGTAATATTCCTCCTGAAAGTCCGTTGGGGAGGATGTTGAGGGAATGGACAAGTGACACTTGTACAAGGGAAAAAGATAATAAGAAAATGATTAAATATTGTTGTCTGGTATGGACCAAAGAACCAATGCTTCATCCAGCTGTCTTCTGGCCAAAGTATGATTCGGATGAGGATTGGGTATGTCAATATTTAGATTTGTATGTAAATAAAACACAAACTTTTAGTGAAGAAGAGGTGGACTATGCATCCTGTTGGAAGGGAAGTTTGGGAATGATGGTAGTAAAGACAAAGGATTCCCCCTCTGCCCCCACCCCCCCAGTCCCTGGGATCCTTTTGCCTGTTTGCACTCCCGCCCCCCGTACCATAAAATCAGATTAGGTGAAAATGGGGGAGAGGAGAGATAGACAGACAGGGACAGGGAACGGATGACCCACAAGAGGAGAACGAAGGGGCGGTGGACCGGGATGTTGTTGTTCCCGACCCTCAATCCGCAACAAAAGGAAGGGAAGATAAAGTAGATGTAGAGGAGGCCTCTGGAGTATCTAAACGAAAGCCTAAGGAGGAAAAAACAAAAACAAAAAAGGGGAAGAATATAAAGACTTATCCCCTTCGCGAGGTACCAATAGGGGACAAAGCGATTGGGTTTGTAAGTGCCCCCCTCACCAGTGGGGAGGTCAGAACATTTAAAAAGGAGATGAAGGTCCTGGTTGAGGATCTGGTAGGGCTGTCTGATCAAATTGATCAATTCCTGGGGCCCAGTCTGTATACGTGGGCTGAGTTAATGTCTATTTTGAATGTACTATTTACTGGGGAAGAAAGGGGACTTATATCAGGAGCAGCCATTAAAATATGGGACAGGGAACTTCCCATTGGGAATAGGGATACTGGACAGAGAGAGACGGAGGTTCCCCTCAGAGACACACAGTGGTAAAATCAAAACCCGGAGCAGAGGGAAGAAATGATGGAATTGAAAGACCTGATTATAAAAGGAATAAGAGAGGCAGTTCCGAAGTCGCAAAATTTGACTAAAGCCTTTGAAGTTAAAGAGGAGAAAGATGAGACACCCCCAGCTTTCTTGCAAAGATTAAGAGACTCAATGCGGAAATATTCTGGAATGAACCCTGAGGACCCAGTGGCACAAGGTCTTTTGAAAATATATTTTGTGACAAATGCATGGCCAGACACAGAGAAAGATACTGAAGATAGAAGGGAGGAGTGAAACACCATAAGATGAATTGTTAAGAGAGGCACAGAAAGTGTTTGCAAAGAGAGAGGATGAAAGACAAAAACAGAAGGCAAAAATGATGGTAGCTACGATTGATGATGTAGTTAAGAAAAGAATGGAACCACTAGTGAGCAACCGGAGCAGCGGGTGACAGCATGTAGGACAGAGAGGGAGAGGGAGAGGGAGAGGGAGAGGGAGAGGGAGAGGGAGAGGGAGAGGGAGAGGGAGAGGGAGAGGGAGAGGGAGAGGGAGAGGGAGAGGGAGAGGAAAAGGGTGAGCATTTGATAGAGGGTTCGGGCGACAGCGGCAGAGATGGAAGTCTCCACAAGCAGAATGATGTTATTGCAGAAAATCGGGCATTTTAAGCGGAAGTGTCCTGATCTACAAAAGGAAGAAAAGGCAATTCCGCTTATGAATTTTGATGAAGAATAGGGGTGTCAGGGGTTCGTGCCCCCGGGGAGCCACGAGGAACTGTTGATAAACTTGAAAGTGGGACCCTGTGGGGAAGAGGTAGTCTTCATAGAAGATACGGGGGCAGCACGGTCATCACTGAATTTTAAACCAAAGACAGTAGGAATATCAACACGGTCAATTACTGTTTCCGGGGTAAAACGGGGCGGATTTCCTATTCCAGTATTTTAACCTATGATGATAGAAGGTCTGAAGGATACAGTCACAGGGGAACTGTTGTATATCCCTGATATAGGAAGTAACTAACTAGGCAGAGTTTTATTTACCCTCTTAGGACTGGAGATTTGAATTCAGGAAAAAGAATTAGTTGTACAAATGGCAATGTTGACAGAAGATGTGGAGAGAGAGGTAGACTCTATTATATGGGCTAGAGAAGGGAATCGTGGAAAAAAAAATCCGTCCCCTATAAATAAGTTTAAAAAGGAAAGGGGACGTTGTTTATGAGCGACAATATCCCATTTCCATAGAAGGTAAACGAGGACTGCAGCCAGTAATTGAGGGGCTAGAGATTGACTGTTGGAGCCATGTATGTCTCCTTATAATATCCTAATTCTACCAGTGCGAAAATCCGATGGAACTTATCGATTGGTGCAGGATTTGAGAACATTGAATTGAATAGAACAGGTCAGGCACCCAGTGGTGCCAAATACGTTATTAAGTAAGATCCCTCATGACCACAAATGGTTTACTGTGATAGATTTAAAGGATGCCTTTTGGGCTTGTCCCTTGGCGGAGGAAAGTAGGAATTTTTTGCCTTTGAATGGGAAGATCCCAAGACAGAACGGAAACAGCAATACCGGTGGACCGCGCTCCCCCAGGTGTTTACGCAATCCCCGAATTTATTTGTACAGATGCTAGAACAAATATTGGAGAAATTTAGCAGCCCCAAGGGGACTACCCTGTTGCAGTATGTAGACGACCTCTTAGTATCAGGAATAAGAAGAGAAAGAGTAGTAGAAGCCACTAACAAATTATTGAATTTTCTGGGCCAGCAGGGCCTGCGAGTATCTAAAAACCAAATACAATATGTGGAGCGAGAAGTGAAATACTTGAGACATTTAGTTAGTGAGGGAAAGCGAAAGATAAGCCTGGAACGGTTAAAGGGAATAGTGGGGATTCCACTGCTCAGGACCAAACGGGAATTACGTAATTTTTTGGGTTTAACGAGATATTGCAGATTGTGGATTGATTCTTATGCTCAAAAGAGGAATAAATTATATCTCAAACTATTAGAGGAGGAACCAAAGTGTCTGAGTTGGGAAGAAGAGGAAAATGAAGTATTTAAGAATTCAAAAGTGATCTAATCCATGCCCCCATGTTAACCTTACCTTCTCGAGATAAACCTTACCATCTCTTTGCTACCGTAGATAAGGGAGCGGCTTTGGGAGTATTAACCCAGAGGTGGGGAGGAATGAGACAGCCAGTAGCATATCTTTTGAAGCTATTGGATCCAATATCCCGGAGGTGGCCTGAGTGTATGCAGGCCGTGGCTGCCACTGCACTGTTGGTGGAGGAAAGCAGGAAGCTTACATTTGGGGGAGTCCTAATAGTGAGCACCCCACACCAAGTGAGAATGATCCTAAACCAAAAAGCTGGGCGATGGTTGACAGACTCGCGGGTTCTGAAATATGAGGCAATATTAATACAAAAGGATGATTTAGTGTTGGTCACGGACAATTGTTTAAATCCAGGCTGCCTTTCTTTGGAAAGGGGACGGAGAATCTCCTCAGAATCCAGAGCACGACTGCCTTGACATTATAGAATACCAAACTAAGGTCCGCATGGACCTGAGAGATGTTCTGCTTCATGTAGGAGCCTGACTTTTTATAGATGGATCATCCCGGGTGACTGAAGGGACCCATTATGTCTTTTCCGTTCAGTCTCCCGGGATGATCCATCGATAAAAAGTCAGGCTCCTACATGAAGCAGAACATCTCTCAAGTCCATGCGGACCTTAGTTTGGTATTCTATAATGTCAAGGCAGTCGTGCTCTGGATTCTGAGGAGATTCTCCTTCCCCTTTCCTTCTGTGTTGTGCACACTTTTGGAAAGATATGGCAGGAAAGAGGACTGATCAATAGCCGGGGGAAGGAATTAGCAAATGAGGAGTTGATTAAACGGGTCTTGGAATCCCTATTACTCCCCCCGCCCCGAGAAATAGCGGTAGAGCATGCAAATGGTCATCAGAAAGAAAATGAACCAGAGGTTAGGGGAATAGATTAGCCGATGAGGTGGCTAGGGAAGCCGCCCTGAACCCACAAGGGGTACTGATTCATTCCCTAATACCTACTGTCCCTGAATCCCCGGAAGCTCCCATATTTACTGAACGAGAAAGAAAAATAATTGAAAGATTCTGGGGCTGCAAAAAACAGCAGACGGGCATTGGAGGTTACCCGATGGAAGGGAAATGTTAAGCAAAATGATGATGTGAGAAATTATGGCTGTCCTACACCAAGGCAGCCATTGGGGAGTACAAGCAATGTGTGATTTAGTTCTTAGGGAATATGGATGTAAAGAAACATATACTATTGCTAAACAAATATGTGAGGAATGTATAATATGCAGAAAGGTAAATAAGAAAATCTTGAGAAAATAGACCCCGGGAGGAAGAGAGCCAGGATTCAGACCCTTCCAGAGTATACAAGTAGATTATACTGAACTACCCAGAGTAGGAAGACTAAAATGTATGCTGGTCATAGTAGATCATCTATCTGGTTGGGTTCAGGGATACCCCCTAGCTACCGCCACTGCGAGTGTGGTGTCTGAAACAATATTAGAGCACATAATTCCCCGATATGGGCCAGTGAACGGTATAGAATCCGACCAAGGAACTCATTTTGCCTCTAAAGTGTTACAGGAGATAATGAAAAGGTTGGGAATTTCCTGGGAGTTCCATGCTCCATGGAACCCACCATCATCATGAAGGGTTGAGAGAATGAACCAAACACTCAAACGACAGCTCTCTAAATTGATAATAGAAACCAGACTCCCTTGGACCAAATGTTTACCTATAGCTCTCTTGCGAGTACGAACAGACCCAAGGAAAGATTTGGGACTATCCCCTATGTAATCTTATTTGGATTACCTTACCTGGGAACGAACGGAGAATTGATAATTCCCGAAACTAAAGACTTGTTCTAAATAAATATATACTGGGCTTGTCCCCCTCTTTGTCTCTCCTCAGCAAACAGAGTTTATTGGCACAGACTCCGCCCCTTGAATTCACAAGCAATGTGTGATTTAGTTCTTAGGGAATATGGATGTAAAGAAACATATACTATTGCTAAACAAATATGTGAGGAATGTATAATATGCAGAAAGGTAAATAAGAAAATCTTGAGAAAATAGACCCCGGGAGGAAGAGAGCCAGGATTCAGACCCTTCCAGAGTATACAAGTAGATTATACTGAACAACCCAGAGTAGGAAGACTAAAATGTATGCTGGTCATAGTAGATCATCTATCTGGTTGGGTTCAGGGATACCCCCTAGCTACCGCCACTGCGAGTGTGGTGTCTGAAACAATATTAGAGCACATAATTCCCCGATATGGGCCAGTGAACGGTATAGAATCCGACCAAGGAACTCATTTTGCCTCTAAAGTGTTACAGGAGATAATGAAAAGGTTGGGAATTTCCTGGGAGTTCCATGCTCCATGGAACCCACCATCATCATGAAGGGTTGAGAGAATGAACCAAACACTCAAACGACAGCTCTCTAAATTGATAATAGAAACCAGACTCCCTTGGACCAAATGTTTACCTATAGCTCTCTTGCGAGTACGAACAGACCCAAGGAAAGATTTGGGACTATCCCCTATGTAATCTTATTTGGATTACCTTACCTGGGAGCGAACGGAGAATTGATAATTCCCGAAACTAAAGACTTGTTCTAAATAAATATATACTGGGCTTGTCCCCCTCTTTGTCTCTCCTCAGCAAACAGAGTTTATTGGCACAGACTCCGCCCCTTGAATTCACCGTTCATCCCATGCTGCCAGGAGATTGGGTCGTGACAAAATAATGGACAGAGACCAAATTGCAGCCGGACTGGGAAGGGCTGTATCAGGATCCTTTGATTACCGAAACGACAATAAGGACAGCGGAGAAAGGTTGGATTCACTACACTCGGGCCAATGAAATCTCCAGTTGAGGAAGAAGTCTGGACAGCCGAATCAACGCAAGACGCGCTGCAACTCAGTCTGAAGAGACTTAGAGTAACTGATTATACAGTGGCGACGCGAGCGCGGGATTATTTCTGTAGAATTGTGTATTAAGTATTTTTGTGCTTCAGCACAATTTTTAGAATGTTGGGGATGCTTAGAGTTATGATGCTAGCTCTCTTAGTAATGGGATTTTGTCAAATATTATTTTCATATGTGTTATTAACGGTCTCTGAGTCTGATAATCCGAAAGTAATAGACCTGATGCATGTAGCTTAGTAAATTGTGGGGATGTAGATAATCAGAGACAGTACCGCAGCTCAGAGATACATCTTAAGTCCTTTCGGGATGGTACTTGGTATAATAGTCTTGTCACAATACACAGGGCCATCTTCCGATCAACTCTCGATTGTCCCGATAAAGAGTGTAACCCAATATACCTAATGATAAAGAAAACCATATGGCACAAAGCAATTCTCGGGGTGGGGGTGGGGCACCTATGAGATACAATTAGATGAAACATTTGGGACAGAAATGTAAGCAAACGGGAAGGATTTCTAGGGCTGTTGTTTTCAAATTAGTGTAGGACAGGGAAAACGGGCAGAACTATTGGATACTGAGCTGAAAATATGTTGCTGGAAAAGTGCAGCAGGTCAGGCAGCATCCACGGAACAGGAGAATCGACGTTTCGGGCATAAGCCCTTCTTCAGGAATCGGGCATAAACCCTTCTTCAGAACTATTGGATAATAAGGTACAACCTTTCACCCCTCCCCATGATCCTGAACTAGTAAAAATCATAGAGATAAAGGACTTGAAACAGACTATCGAAATAGAAACTGGGTATTGGGATGCAAACGCCTGGTTTGAATGGGTAAAGTATACTGTAAAAGGTCTGAACAAGAGCAATTGCTATGCATGTGCCTCCGGTAGGCCAGTGACCCAGGTGGTTCCCTTTCCGCTCGGGTGTAAGCGAGACAGGAAGGGCATGAAATGTATAATAGCCCTGTAACAGGATAAGACTGCATGGAATGATAGGAATTGTACCTCCCTATCTCTGATGTTCGCTCCCTTGGAGAAGAAAGATTCAAAGGACCCCCTACTTTTTCAGCTGCAGTCGGATATCACACGACGTGTGTGCATAGACGAGATACAAGTCAGTCTAGAGATTTGGGGGAGCTGAAAGTATGTTCAGAGATTAAGAATGTTACCGAAACGGAGAAGGGAGGGAACTACTCAGCACCAAAGGTTCCGCGAGCGGATCTGTGGCGGTACTGTGGAGGCAAAATATTGAGACCCACCCTACCACCGGATTGGAGAGGGATATGTGCAATTGTACAATTGGTAATTCCATTTACCCTAGCATTTGAGAAGGAAAAGATAGTAGGGAAAAAGGGAAGGGATAAGAGATCACTGTTAGACACTTCATTCGATGACAGGATTTATCTCGATTCTGAAGGAGTCCCGAAGAGGGTACCTGATGAGTTCAAGGCTCGTAACCAGATTGCAGCAGGCTTTGAGTCAGCTCTCTTTTGGTAGGCAATAATTAATAAAAATGTACATTGGATAAATTACATTTTCTATAATCAACAGCAATTTATAAATTATACAAGAGATGCGGTTAAAGGAATATCAGAACAGCTTGATGCGACAAGTAGGATGGCATGGGAAAACAGAATGGCCCTTGATATGATTTTAGCGGAAAAAGTGTGTGTGTGATGTTAGGAGGAAGCTGTTGTACCATTATTCCTAATAACACTGCACCTGATGGTTCAATTACTCGGGCCTTCAGGGGATTGACTACCTTAGCAGAGGAACTGGCTGAGAATTCAGGAGTAGATGCATCTCTCACGGGATGGCGTGAATCATGGCTTGGAAAATGGAAGGGGGTGGTGGTTTCCATCCTTACTTCCCTGATAGTAGTAGCCGGGGTATTGGTAGCCATTGGCTGCTGTATCATGCCCTATATACGAGGACTCACCCAAAGACTGATTCAGACAGCCTTAGTAAAACAGATACCCCTAAAATGGAATCAGGCAGAGGAACTTTGTCGATTAAATAATGAGGGGATGAGTGAGACCAAGATGGATGAAATCTCCAGAATGATGCTTGCGAACTTTGGGGGCAATACTTAAAAGAAAAATGCAGAAGATAACAAACGGTAATTAAAGGAAAAGGGGGACATTTTGGGATATAGGTAAAATAGTGTCACTTCTGCAATCATAATTATTTATGCAAGGTTTATGCACTCACACCAGTGTATAATTGCTTCAACCAAGTGCTGAGTCAACAAGAATGAAAACTATGTGAAGGAAATATATAATTGTTTTTGTTTTAGCTAAAATGTGCATACAAGAATGAAACGTGCCTGCAAGCAATGGTAGATGTTACAGACAACTAGATAAGGTGCTGTGAGGATGTAGGTTAAGCCAGTTATGCTTGTACAAGCAGTAATTATAAACATCTGTTTCCCACTTTTGCAAAAACACAAAAACAAACCCCAATTAAAAGGTCATAAGGATCAATATGGTTGGGGAAAAGGAGGAAATGTCACAGGTGGGGGATTTAGATAATAGTGATGGAGGATATACCGGACAATGGACCACAGCAGGATGTGGTGAAATGACCAAGTAAAACTTGTAATTTGTTATGCACAATGCCGGATAAGGCAAGCGAGAAACAATAGTAATGGGCACCGGGTTTGGAGTAGTGAGTCCTATATAAGGTATGTATTTGCTAAACTCTGTGTGCCTTATTCCAGGCACCACGCTTGCAAGCATCTAATAAACAAACTGATTGCTTCAGATCTTGTCTTGGGCTGAAATTATTGAAGTGAGTGAGGTTTGTTTCTCACAGTCTGTAATTTAAATTTACTGTGTTTTCTATTCTCTCAAGTTCTCATATTAATTGCTCCTCGTTTTCTTCATAACTTTGAGACAAATCTCAAAATTCCGGGCACAATAAATGCGATATGAATTATAAATTAGTATCTGACAAGAGAACCAATGAACAGCTACATAGACCTCTTGAACATGGGGTTGTCCATTGAGAATAGAGGATCAGTGGTTAGCACTCGTGTCTTACAATGTTATGCACTTGGGTTTGATTCCATCCTCGGCCACATGTTTGTGTGGAGTTTGCATGTTCTGGTTTTCTCCCACAATCCAAAAATGTGCAGGTTAGGTACATTGGCCATGCTAAGCTGCACGTTCTGTTCAGGGATGTGTAGGTTATGTGCATTAGTCAGGGGTAAATGTCCAGTAATCTGAGAGCAGAATGGTGCTGAGTGGATTATTCTTTGGAACGTCAATGTAGACTTGTTGGGCCAAAGGGCCTGCTTCCACACAGTAGGGATTCCATAAACGTAGAATTGTGTTTCGCTAAATATAACTGACAATTTTTTTAATGTTGCATTTAAAACTTATCTTTAACTGTTAATTGTCAATCTTGTAAAATATCTCAATGTTACTGAAATCAATGTTCAAACAAAACACTGCACATAATGCCACACAAAGATCTTCATGACCATCTAATGACTGTGCAGTGGAATAATCACAGTAAAATTTTATTGTTCCTGAGATCAATCCCCACTATCACAGTAAGGATCTGGTTATCATTCCCTTCAATAAATGCAATCGTTGTCCTCTGGTATTTCAGTTCAGTCGTTATACACCACACTGGTTGTTCAAAGCACGGTTATTCTTTATTATGAAGGGCCAAGGGTTCTAACGGCAAGAGATGTTGTTCGATCTTATTTGTTCCACGTTCTCAAACAAGATTTCACTATAAATATTGCAAACAATGTGTTGATTTGGTCTTGTTCAACTGCTGATCCTAACATTTTCAGTTCATGTTCATTAAGCATATTTGGAGAAAGTGAGGAAAGCTGTGGTGTTGGAGAAGTGCAGGCACATTCAAAGAGCAGGAGTATCGAAAAGATTCCTGATGAAGGGCTTATGCCCAAAACGTCGATTCTGCTTCTCCTTGAATGCTGCCTGACTTGGTGTGCTTTACCGGCACCACACTCTTGCCATTAGAAATATTTGACTGAATATTCAGAGACAATACCAGAAGTTACCTCTGTCAATTTAATTTACTGTGCTTTCTATTCACTGAAGTTTTCATGTTAATTGCTCCTCTTTTTCTTCTTAAATCTGATACAAATTTCTAAATAAAGAACACATTAAAATTCACATGAATTATACATTTACATTCGCGACAAGAAAACCAATGGAAGGCGATATAGAATTCTTGAATAGCCTACACATTTAAATGAAAAAGCAATTCCTTCTAAAAAATGTTTCCATGTCTATATCTTTTTCTCAATTCAATAATCCTGCAAATAGTTTATAATTGTCAGGTGATCTCTCTGAATGAATACCTAATCAATGTAACAGCTGAAACATTAATAACAGATTGATAACTGGGTGTTAAAGACCTTATTTGGAGCCAACAAATGTTTGGTATTTACTAGAATTCCACCAGAAAATATTCTTGGATCATAGTACAAGAAGTGAGATTTGTGAGAGATGTGCAAACCTTATTTTTAAATGAACAAACTCCAATATTTTCAAAGCATTTCAATCTTACGGTCAAAATGAACAGGTGAATGGAAAAATAAAAACAAGTTTCTGACAATTCATAAACTGAACAACAATTACATATTCACTTTAATCAAAGGACAGAGGAATATTTAGATGAATCACAACATTTAGTTACAAAGTAGGTAATCAGCTGACTGACAAATAATAGGTGGTAGCATTTGTTAGTTTACTGAAGAAGATATCAACTTTATTTCCAATTTATAGCACGAGAGAATAATGTTTAATGTGTTTCAATTTTTTGGACTTGCCCCTTTGCAACAAAAAAAGATCAATCTCATTACTTAGACATCGTAATCTTTAATTCTGCAACATTTTCAAATATTCTCCAGGAACTTATAAGCAACAGAATTAGATACAGGTATCCCCACTATCCGAAAATAGAGCGTTATTATGAAACCTTACATAAACTGAAAAGGCGTAGATCGTAGAAGCATTAATTTATATGGGAAACACCTCCCCTTTTTTCGTAAAAGTGAAAATCCTCTTGAGATTTCTTTCAGTTAGAGAAAACAGGGACAGATGTAAGTCTTTTGTAAAAGCAAAGTGGCTAAAGCGAATTTTCCAACACATATTTCTTGGTAACCTGACACAAATAAGTATCAGATTTTGTGATTATTGATGTAATAGATAAAAGCAGATCTAATGTTGGATTGAAAAGCAACTCAGTCTGTGCTTAGGTACGCTCTAATCAACATTCAGTTAGCCCTGATATATTTCTGGTGAAGGTGTGATTAGAAACCTTCCCTCGGGTCTCGTAATAGAGACAATGCCACAACTCCAAAGGCTCCTTTCATAATTTTCCCACTCAGGACGGCAGGACTGCAATATTATGTTTAAAGTGGTTACACAAATGAAAACTAATCAGCTGTTTATTGTAGTAATTCGAATGGGAATTAATTAGGTACTTTCTGTGTGTAATGGACTGGAAATTAAACAATATTTTACAATAAAAATAGAATAAATGAATGATAGTGTTAAATTAAGAGGAATCTCATGACAATTCTTTCATAGACACATTGACAAATCTGCGTTATCATTGTACTTTAATTTTAAAAATGCATCAGTCATTCAATGTGAATATTCAGCCGAAGACAAGTTCCCTTCCTTTCAACAATGTACAACTTCCACAATTTCAAAATGAACAGTCATTGGTAAAGGAAGGAAAAAGCAGATGTTAATTCTATTTTCTTCACATAAACGTGTGCTTAATTTAAGTAAGTTTCATATATGTAAAAAGGAAACTCTTATTGTGGTTCAAAATACAATAAATTTTAGCATGAAGTGAACTATAATCAAATCAATTCAACTGTGTTCTCTCAGTTAAAATACAGTTCAATATTCAAAGTAATCGAGTGATTGTACACTGCAATATCTTTACATTAATTCAGTGCTGAGACATAATTCCACATTTATACACCTTATAGTGAAGCAAACTTGTGCCAGAAGTCAGAGGAGGTAGGGGAGGTCCTTAATGAGTACTTTGCTTCAGTATTCACGAGTGAGTGGGACCTCGTTCCTTGTGAGGACAACATGAAACAGGCTGATATGGTCGAACAGGTTGATGCTAAGGCGGAGAATGTGCTGAAAACATTTAAAAATCATGGGGATAGATAAGTCCCCTGGGCCAGAAAGGATATAACTTAGGTTGTTATGAGAAGGGAGGCAAGTGATTACTGTGGTTTGGCAATGATCTTTGCATCCTCACTGTCCACTGGAGTCATACCAGATGATTGGAGGGTGGCAAACGTTATTCCCTTATTCAAGAAAGGCAATTGAGATAATCCTGGGAATCATTGATGAGTCAGTCTTACATCAGTTGTGGGCAAATGTTTGAAGAGAATTCTGAGAGACAGGATTTATGATTATTTGGAAAAGCACAGATTGATTAGAAATGGTCAGCATGGCTTTGTGAGCGGCAGGTTTTGCCTCACAAGCCTCATTGAATTATTTGAGGTTGTGGCAAACACATTGATGAGGACAGAGTAGTGGATGTGGTGTATAAGGACTTTAGCAAGGTGTTTGATATGGTTCCCCATGGTAGGCTCATTTAGAAAGTAATGAGGCATGGGATATAGGGAAACCCGCCTGGTTCGATAATAAATTGGCTGACCCATAGAAGACAGCGTGAGATTGAATGGATAGTTTTCAGCTTGGAGCACGGTGACCAATGGTGTTCTGAAGGGATTAGTTCTGGGACCTCTGCTCTTTGTGATTTGTGAAGTTATTCATTTTGGAATATCAAATTTGAATGCATATTTTCAGATTAAATGCAGGATTCTTGACAATATGGAGGAACAGAGGGATCGTGGGGTGCACGTCCATACATCTCTCATAGCTGACATCCAAGGTGATAGGGTTATTAAGATGGTGCATAGTGTGTTGGCTTTCATTAGCGGGGAGATTGAGTTTAAGAGCCACGAGGTTATGCTGCAGCTCGATGGATCCCTGGTGAGACTACACTTGGAATATTGTGTTCTGTTCTGATCACCTCATTAGACATAGGATGCAAAAGCTTTAGAGAAGGTGCAGATGAGATTTATCAAGATGTTGCCTGGACTGGAAGGCATGTCTTATGAATAAAGGTTGACAGAGCTGGGACTTTGTTCATTGCAGTGAAAGAGGATTATAGTTTACTTGATAGCTTTGTGTAAGATGATGAAAGGCATAGGTAGAGTGGACAATGAAAGACTTTTCCCCACAAAGTGGCATAATTTTAAGATGAATGGGGGAAGTTGTGGGGAGATGTCATAGACAGTTTCTTTATCGATAGTGGTGAGTGTGTGGAATGCACTGCCAGTGGTGGTAGCAGATTCAGATCCATCAGGGACATCTAAGCGACTCTTGGATAGGCACATGGATGATAGTAAATGAAGGCCATGTTGGTTAGTTTGATCTTAGAGTAGGATAAAAGGTTGGAACAACATCGTGGCCAAAGGGCCCTGACTGTGCTGTACTGTTCTATATTCTATGGACTGAAATGAACAATTATTATTTATTAGCAACATATAGATTTTCAAAATTCTATTAGCATACTTAAGAATAATGATAACTGTCATCTTGCTATTTGACTGTGCTATCTGCAAAAATGAACAGGAATTGTTGCAGGGAAAGCAATTAGGTTTTTCTAAATTTATAAGGCTGGGATTACACAGATCATTCAAACGAGGAAAAGTCATATTTTTAACAGTGCGCGTTGCATCAGAAATAATGGATTCTTTCGTAGGTGTGTTGTTTGGAAATAAAATGGATTTTTATATTACTGTATAGGTACGAGGGAATATTGGATTAAATTCAAATATAAACTGTAGTTGGTAGCAAGACTAAACTAAAGTATACTATAATTATTGTCATGCAAATGCCTTAACAATTACTCTTAGATTCCTGAAAAAAGGTTATATCGTACCATTTTTCAAACAGTCAATAAATTAAATTGTGAACCTCAGTATACTTGTTACCCAGACCAATTATTATACAATTATTGTAATGGTAATGACTTGATAACTAATGCTAAAACCTAAACAGGTAAATTGGTTCAATACTTTGTCAGCATGTTGCTCTGAAATTGATTGGATATTTATTAAGATCGGTAAACTGAGGGACAAAATATAATAGTTCGCTTGATAGAATTGAAGGTAAAAATGAGACAGTGCTTATTGAAATTGTTTTTGTTTAAAAATGCAGTTGATGCAAGAATAATATATTTACCTCCATTGGTTTTCTTGTAGAGACATGTTTTTTTTTAATTGTCATGATTCAAGGTTGAGACACTTGTGTCAGAGTCTGCAAAGGGGAGAGTGAGAGAGAAATATTTTTTTAAAAAAGCAGAAAGGAAAGGAACTGGCGAGCAGAGGAGCTCCAACTGTAGTGTCTCACCCTGCCAACATCTTATTGGGTGAGCTGGAACGCAGACTAGTCAAGCAACAAGCTGACACAGTCATACGCACAGAATTATAGCTTACAATGTCCTAGACACCATCGTCACCATCCCTGTATGTCCTGTCCAACCAGCAGGACATGGATGTAACTGAAATGCTGGAACATGCAGGGTTATGGACTAAGATCTGCAGAATGTGATCAATGTAATTTATTTGACATTTCTCCAGAATATTAAACTCCAGTCCAATTTGAAAAGTTACTATCGTTATCAGACTTGAAGTACAAATGCCAGAAAAAACAGTATCAGAAAGTTACAGCACACTTGGCCAATCCTGAGTATATGTTGGCTGTAATAGAACTCCCCAGGCTTTACAGCTTCTTGTACTCACCATTGAGAGTAAGAATTTCAGACTGAACTCTGCCCTCTATGCTTTTATAATCTGTTTTTTAACATATTTCTTTGGCAGCTGCACACCTTCTTTCCTTGTTTCTTTCCCAGCTCAAACTCCATTCCCCGTGGCCTTGAGGGACTACCATTTCTGCTATTTAATTTCTCCTGCCATCCCCCGTGTGACAGACTGTCTTTTTGTCCTTGTCTCACTCCCACCTTGCTCACAACCTGTTACATTTCTGAAGGTTCCCAGACCTCTGTAACTTTCACTGCGCCCCCTGGGTCAATGGCGGGAGTTTTGAATTCTTTTCCTCCTGAGATAATCAGAAATTTTTCCGGTTGCAGTATCCCCCAGATTTTGTTGTGAAAAGCAGAGCATTTGTGTCAGAGTCAAGTATTTGTGAGCCTTCATCCACAATTCCCAGCATTTGGGTGTAATTTGTGACCCTCCCACAGATGTGTAACGTTACTGGATTGGCCATGCTAACATGGCCGCAGTGTGCAATTTAGGTGGGTTGGGCGAGCCATGGTTAATGTGGGGTTATGGGGGTAGGGTGGGTGAGTAGGTCATTGCAGACTCGATGGGCCGAATAGACTCTTTCTGCACCCACTGGATTTTGTGATTCTAACTAGTTGTGATTGTTGTCATGTTTTCCTCATGCCAGGTTCATTCAACTCATACATATGATTCTGTGGGTGCTCACTCACTCATTTCCTTCAGTTTTACATCAATTTCACACTGAATGTGAGGGTGGGAATGGATTTGTAAATATAAATACTCCAACCAAAACCCCTCACAGGTCAGGAAATGTTTCTGCTACTTTCATCACTCACAAGGAACAGGAAAATAAAGGTTCAGTCACAAATCTTACAGGAACATAGCGGTTATAATCACCAGGAAAGGCTGAACAGCTCAAAACCCTTTTCTCAAGAAAAGAGGAGGCTCAGAGACAACCTGCTACAAGTAGAAATCTTTGTGTCTGTGTTTTCAGAGATTTGAGGTTGAAATCATTGGGTTGGAAGCATGTTTCATTGCCCCAGATCATCAAAGGTGCTGTCTAAATGTGCATCTTTCTTTCAGTCAGTCTGAGTTAACTATCAGATGGGCAGGTCAATGTCTGAGTGTCTTACCAAATCCCTGATTGAATCTGTCTCCGCCCACAAACTCAGGTGCCTCACCAATCACTAGGTCATGGAGAAACTCTGCCGGTACAATGAGAACTATCTTTGCTGTCAGCTCTCCTCGTGTTTCCGCCTAATCCCCACTTCCCTTCATTAAATCCCAGCTGCATCTCGTCCACCCACATGGACATGTTGAAGAGCATGACAGGAGAAAGGATTGAAACCGAGAGTTCAATAGCCAGAGTGAGAGAGGAAGAAGGAAATAAACGGTGATTGTGGATCTCAGGGGAGACAGACTCCAGGATTAGTCCTTGTGGGCATTCCCGCAGTAATACGAGACTGCATTCCATGATGAGAGTTAAACCCGGGTGGCAGGAGAGGGAGCCACTGAACATAAGCAAGTTTATTTCAAACACAGGAGGTTTGTTCAGTCAGTAACAATGTGTTCGACATGGAGGTGAAGTGAGCAGTGAGGGCAAATGTTACCACAAGCTGACGATGGATAACTTTCATTGGAACATTAGGAGGCCATTCAGCCCCTCAATTTTGCTCTGCCATTCATGATGATCATAGCTGGTGTGTGACCTAACGTACAATTTTCAAAACACTCTAATTTCGTCAGTAAACTCCTCTGCAACAGACAAGATGAGTGTTGGAAAACTAAACATCTGCAAGTGCTGGGACATCAGAAAAAAAACAGAAATTGCTGGAAAAATTCAGCAGATCTGGCAGCATCTGTGGAGAGTGAACCTTTCAGGACCAGTGACCGGTCAGGTGACCAGCTGCAGCTGACCATTCTGCCTATTCTGGAACACGCTCTGGAACAGGTTCTGGTGTGAGATTGTCAATAATAACTGAGAGAAAACAGGAGGACGGGCTCAATTAGAATAAGGAATTCACTTAACCCTCCTAGTGGGACACTCACCGACACAGTCACACTGCGGAGAGGCCATTCACCTGCCCCACGTATGGGAAGGGATTTACTCGATCTTACAATCTGCTGAGGCACCAGAGATAGCACAGTGGATTTAGACCCTTCACCTGATCCATGTGTGAGAAAGGATTCATTCAAATTTCTCACCTGCGGAGACATTAGTGCATTCCCACCGGGGAGAGGCCATTCACCTGCTCAGTGTGTGGGAAAGCATTCACTCAGTCCTCTGACCTACTTAAACACCAGCGAGCTCACTCTGGGGAAAGATCATTCACTTGTCCCCAGTGTGGGGGGAGATTCACTCAAATGCAGCATCTGCGGAGTCCCAGGTATGTATATAGCTGCTATCTCCCAGCTATATACATACCTGGGAGATAGCAGCAGGAGGAGACCATTCAGCCTTTCAATCCTGCTCCACCATTCAAGGGGAAGCAGCTGACCATCCAGCTCAGTCTCCAGTTCCTGCTGTGCTCCAATCCCCTTTCATGACTTTACCTCGAAGAACTATATCTAAGTCCTCCTTTGGTTTCACTGCCTTTTGTTCCAGTGACGTTGCTATGTTACTGTGTGGGTGTAGGCAGGGGAAATGTGATGGTGCTGCCTCCTGGAGGATGCACTCAGCATTCCTTATCATCCTGCAGTAACATCAACTGGGTTTCAGCAACTAGAGATAGAAACCATTTCCAGGATATGGGCATCACTGGCTCAGCCAGCATTTATACCCCATCTCTCGTTACCCTTGAGAAGATGGTAGTGAGCTGCTGTCTTGTACTATTCGCAGTCCATTTGGTGCAGATAGACGGACAATGCTGGGAGGGAGAGTGTTGCAGGATTTTGGCCGAGTGATTCTCTATCTTTGGTTCTTCAAATGTTGTTTAACTTAATCACGATCTGCACATGATTTTGAGGTTTCAGTCTTCAAATCTTCACCATCTAGCACCCTGTATAAAGGAATATGTACAGGTTAGAAATTCAGAGCAGACAATTCTAGTTTCTCTGGAATATCTTTTTCCACTTTCTTCCCCCAAAGCTGTAACCCTCCAGCTCTCTTACTCTCTCCCACCATTCTGACTCTACTACCCCCTAATGTACACTCTTTCCATTCTCATAGAGTTACTGATAAACAGATCCATGCCACCACTTCCTGGTTAGAATCTGCACCCTTTCTGGGTTCACTTCCTTTCCCTCAGTTGCTGCAAGTCAATAATGTAACAGCAGAATGGAACAAAAGCAAACAGAAAGGGAGGTGGCAGATCCTGGACAGAACAGGAAGCTGCAGTCTGGGAGAATGGGTCACATCCTTTGTTTCTCATTGGTTGATTCCAGTGTTATGACAAGTTGGGAATGTAACTTGGTCCCATGTAGGTGTGGTGACACTTTGATCCTCCAACAGGTCAATACTACAAGCAAATACGTTCCTCCTCCAGACAATCACAGTGTGAAATACTTTCCACTAGTTACCCCAAAGCACATGTTCCAAAACTCACCCACATTCTGCACGTGTGTAGTACCGGGTTTCCCCACAGACGTGTGGTCCCTGCCTCGGAATTTGGGATTTGCAGTCCTCATGCAGGCACTGGAGCCCTGTCTCTGGAACATGAATGACAAGTGTGGGATGGAGGATGTTGTGTATCGGATCCCCATTCAGACACATGGGACATGTGGGCTGTCACTTGGATTTACTGAGACATCCGCTTAGACAACCTGTTTTCTGACGTAAGGAACATAGATTCAACCAATTGGGGGATAGGGAGGTTATTAAGGCGCAGTAGGCTTCAAGAAGAGGTGGCTCAGTGGCTAGCACTGCTGCCTCACAGCGTCAGGGACCTTAGGCGACTGTGTGGAGTTTACACATTCTCCCCATGTTTGCATGGTTTCGTGCAGTTCTCCAGTTTCCTCACACAGTCCAAAGATGCGCAGGTTAGGTGGATTGCCCATGCTAAATTGCTGTCGGTGTCCATGCACGTGCCGGTTAGAGAATTAGCCATGGGAAATGCAATGTTACAGGGAACGAGTGGGTCTGAAGGGGATGTTCATCATAGGGTTGGTGTGGACTCGATGGATGAATACTCTGTTTCCGCACTATAGAGACTCTATTCCTGCACTATAGAGACTCTACTCTATTCTCATGAGGAAGAATGTACTTGTCTCGATGTGTTGTGAATCTGTGGAATTCCCTATTCAAAATGCGGTGGATGCCAGGACAATGAGCCAATTTAATGAAGAGATACAGATGTTGAATTTGCAATGAGATGAAGGGTGAGAGGGAGCAGGTGGGAAAATCCAGCTGAGACCGATGTGAGCTCAATCATCGCCGTATTAAATGGTGGGGCTGGTTCTCCTGTGCCCAGTGCTTATCTTCTAACGGTAATAACTGTAAAGCTGAATCCAAAGGAGATTTTTGGAAAATGACAGATAGTCAGGTGGATTAGCATTCCAAGCTTAGATAGTGAGGAAATGTGTAGGAGATAATGATTTTGCAATTTTAAACTGAGGGGAGACAGTGATTTATGGTTTTAGATTGCGTCGTACATTCGCAGCGTCCAGTGTACGCTGTTGGGAATATCTATCCTGTACTTTATTACAAAGCCAAGGTCACTGACAATGAAAACCAAAACACCCAGGAAACATCGCCTGCCCTCGCAATCTGATAAAAGACTTCTGATAAGTCTGATTGAACTTAGAACACAGATGCAAAGCTGGAAGATTAGATCCGCTCCCAAGATCCTGTGCTTAAACAAAAGGAGACTACAATAGGATGAGGCAGGAGTTGGCTAATGTAGACTGGAAACAAAGACTTTACAGTGGGAAAGTTGACGGACTGTGGGGGAATATCAAAGCAATTTTTTGAAGTGCTCAGCAAAAGTATATATCAGGGAAAAAGAAGGACTGTAGGAAAAGGAATAATCTGCCATGGGTGGCTCAGGAAATAAGAGAAGCTTCAGCAAAATCGACGTTTCAGGCAAAAGCCCTTCATGCTTTCTGATGAAGGGCTTTTGCCCGAAACGTCGATTTTGCTGAAGCTCCTCGATGCTGCCTGAATTGCTGTGCTCTTCCAGCACCATTGATCCAGAATCTGGTTTCCAGTATCTGGAGTCATTGCTTTTACCCAGGAAATAAGAGAGTCTATAAAACTGAAATAAAATGCATACAAATTGCCAAAGACCAAGGAGATTAGAAAAACTTTAAAGATCAACAGAAAGCTGGATGGGATTGGGGGAGAAAAGTGATTAATACCAGCCCACGGCCAGAATAGTAGTTTACCCTGCTAGAGGGGAACCTATTGTTTGGGGAACATATGGCCTCTGTAATTGTTGAAGCACTTAACTGTTATCATAGAGATAATCCTGATCAAGTTACAAATCACAGCACATTCCAAAAGCTTGTTCTTCCAAATAAACCTGTTGGAGTATAACCTGGTGTTGTGTGGTTTATAAGGTTGTTCACCGCACCCCAACACCGGCTCCTCCACATGAGAATCCTGATAGATACCCCACTGAAACTGAAGCACCTGTCAGATACTTGAGGGAGCCACGGGGGCGTGGGGGAGGGGTGTGCGTTTTAATCACAAAGTGCTGAGCTGAACTAGACTTTCTAACTGCCGTTGCCATGGAGATAATACTGAGAGACAGTCTCTATTCAAAGTCCCAAACCATAAAGGTATAAGAATGGGAGCGGCACATCGGACAGGCGGGGAGTTACCTGATGCTGCCTGGAGGTGTTCTGCATGTGCACTATCCAGGTAACTGCCATGTCTCATCAATAAAGACTCAAAGAAGACCTCTCAGAGTTCTGTACCTAGTTATTCCTATCCAGCAGGGTTCAGGAATATGGGTACACAGCAGTCAGTCTTCACAGTGGAGAACACGAAGAACATGCCAGTAATTGATAAGGAGACTGAGGAAGGTGAGGACCTAGATAATAACCACTATCGTGAAAGAGTTAGAGCTGGGAAAGCTAATGGAGCTAAAGGTAGACAAGTCTCATTGCCCTGATGGAACACATCCCAGGATACCAACAGAGTTAGTGGGAGAAATAGCAGATGCACTTAGAGTTATAGAATCCGACAGCAGAGACAGGCCCTTTGGCCCAAACTAGCCCATGCTGACCAGAATGTCCATCCACAATAACCCCATTTCCCTGCACTTGGCCCATTTGCTTCTGACCCTTTCCAATCCATGTATTTGTCCAAATGTCTTTTACCTGTTGTGAGTGTTCCTGCCTGAACCACTTCCACTGGCAGCTCATGCCGTATACATACTACCCTCTGTGTAAAACAGTTTACCCTCAGCTTCCCTTTTATTCTTTCCCCTCTAACCTTAAACTGATCCAATCAAGCCGTCCAATCCTTGAGTTCCTGGGAAAAAGACTGAGTGCATTCACCTTATCCATGCCTCTCATGGTCTTATACACTTCGAGAAAAGAGCCCCCTCAGTTTCCTCTGCTCTAAACATTAAATCCTCACTTGTCCAACCTCTCCCTATAACTCAGACCCCTGGCAACATCCTTGTAAATTGTTCTGCACTTTTTACAGTTTAATAACTGAAACCTACATTACATTCATCACATTTCCAGTATTTCCCCACAGCGCTGGAACCGACGTGACAATGGCAATGGATTACAATCCATGATCGAGAATGAACTCCTTTACAACAATCCCGTTTTCATAGTGTTTCTCATGGTACAGGTATCCTTGTGTCTTTCTGGTTGCATGATTAATTAAAGACTTGTCCTTCTACAAAGCAAAGCTGTGGCTTAATTGTTCCTGGGAAATGTGCCATGATTTTTCAGACTTTCAAAAACAAATGAAACCTCTCTCCACACTCACCATGCTGACATGGACTTGGCTGTGTCTCAGTACTTTTGCAGTCACACTGACATTTGAAATATTCGCCCACGGACAGAATGCACACCTTTCCTTCCAGATGAAAAGGCCAATGATATTCAGATCGGCACGGCTCAAGTAACGATCACATCTGAACATGAAGTTCAATTTGTATTTCTCATCCGCAAATCCACCCTTTCAGTACCATACAACAGAGCACCCAAGTTACCACTGTTAATACAGGATGGAAATTCATAAGACAATTGTAGATTAAACTGTAGTTTCCTTGTTCCCCCAAAGCTTTAAACCTCAGTCTCACAATTTCTCTCTTCTGTGAACTAAAATCCAAACCAATCCCCCCACTCCTTTCCTCCACACCCAGTTCTCACACACTCTCTCTTCGAATTCAGTTTCCGAGCTCCTGATGAGAACCATCCTGCAGACACTGCTTCCTGCACACTCTGGCCAAGACCCATCTTCCTAAAATGAGCCAAATTAGAATTCTAATTGCAGACCCATCCTTGTCCCATTCCATAACAACTCTGAATCTTCACAAAAGAGTTCTGATAACTTTCTGCAAAATGCTGCACCACTGATAGTCTGATCAAATGTCAGGGTAGCAATAAAAGGGCCATTCCTCTGGGTCCTGCTCCCAGAGGGATGAAGCTGCTAATGATAGATTCATCCCTCACACCCACAGCCTCCTTCCCAGGCACTGACCGATACTGCGCATACTCCCACAGTTGCCAGCACTGCACCCATGCACTGGTCTCCCTTCCTACAGCACGTGGTCCCAATCATACAGGATTCTGGGTGATTGACAGCAGCTACTGCCCAATATATCAGAATCCCTACAGTATGGAAACAGGCCCTTTGGCCACACAAGTCCATACCGACCCTGCAAACAGTAACTTACACAGACCCATGCCCCCTAAGTAATGTAACTAATACTATGGGCAATTTAGAATGGCCAATTCACCTGCCCTGCACATCTTTGGATTGTGGGAGGAAACCCGCTCAGACACGGGGAGAATGCGCAAACTCCACACAGACATCATCCGTGGCCAGAATCGAACCCGGGTACCTGGTGCTGTGAGGCAGCAGTGCTAACCGTTGAGCCGTCTCTATAGGGTGGAGGTGGCGTGGCTGGAGGACTGGGTCAATGGATTGTGAACAGTGAATGAATGTGGAGGACACTGGGGGATGGATATGTCAGTGAGGGACAGGATCAGTGCAGCAGCAAGAGGGGATCCTGGACAAACTGAGCAATGGAAGAGTCTGACAGGAGAGAAACTACAGGAAGGTTCTGTTTCGAGGCTCAGGCAGGGACAGCTGGGAGATAGTATGGCCTGGTGGCTTGGGCAGGTTTACTAATCAGCCTCTTCAAAGATGCTTTTACACAACTCTGAGCCTGATCCTCCTAGTCCAGAGGTAAGGACACTTACACTATTTCCTGGTGGGCAAGGGATACAGGGACTGCCTTTCAAAAGGAACTCACCTGTGTTGGTGACATTAACAGGACTCAATACACACTCACTGACAAAATGCTGGTGTACTTGAACTTCATCCAGAATATTAACACCTATAACTGGGCAACGCAGACCCCAATGTACAGAGTTAAATCCTGGATACTAATAACAGCTTGGTGCATGAGTAATGATATCTCATGAATTTGACTCAGTTTTTTTTGAAGAAGTAACAAAGAGGATTGCTGAGGTCAGAGCATGGACATGATCTACATGGATTCAGTAACGTGTTTGACAACGTTCCTCATGGGAGACTGTCAGCAAGGTTAGATCGCATGGAGTACAGAACTGGCCCGAAAGTAAAAGGCAGAGGGTGCTTTTCAGGCTGAAGGCCTGTGACCAGTGGAGTGTCACAAGGATCGGTGCTGGATCCACTACTTTTCGCCATTTATATCCATGATTTGGATGTGAACATAAGAGGTATTATTAGTAAGTTTGCAGATGACATCAAAATGGGAGGTGTAGCAGGTAGTGAAAAAGATTACCTCAGAGTACAAGGGGATCTGGATCAGAAGGGTGAATGGGCGGAGGAGGTCAGTTCAGAAAAATGCAAGCTGTTGCATTTTGGAAAAGCAAACTTTAGCAGGACTTATACAGTTTATAGTAAGTTCCAGGGGAGTGCTGCTAAACAAAGATGCTTGGAGTGCAGGTTCATCGTTCCTTGACAGTAGAGTAGCAAGTAGATAGGATAGTGACGGCAGCAGTTGGTCTGCTTGCCTTTATTGGTCAGAACATTGAGTGTAGCGGTTGGGAGGTCATATTGGGGCTGTACAGGACATTGATTCGGCAACGTTTGTAATATTCCATTCAATCCTGGTCTCCTTCCTATCAGATGGATGTTCTAAAACTTGAAAGGGGTCAGAAAAGAATTACAAGGATGTTGCCAGGGTTGGATAGGCTGTTTTCGCTGGAGCGTCAGAGGCTGAACGGTGACCTGAAAGAGATTTTTAAAATCAGGCCGGGCATGGATAGGGTAAATAGACAAGATATTTTCCCTGCGGAGGGGGGAGTACAGAACTAGGGGGCTGAGAGGGGAGGGTAGGCAGAGAGGGGGTGGGCGGAGGGTAAGAGAGGGTGGATGGATTGAGAGGGTTGGGACAGAAATGGGTGGGGACAGAGAGGGGGGATAGAGAGGGGAGGCACAGAAATGGATGGGGACAGAAAGCGGGATTAGAGAGGAGGGGAACAGACAGGGGGATCAGAGGGGGCGACCGACCGACAGTTGGGGGGGCGACCGACAAAGAGGGGGAACAGACTGAGGGGGGGGGCAACCGATGGAGGGGTAAAGAGACGGGTGTGCGACCGACAGGGGGGCGACTGACAGAGGGGGGACAGACCGAGGGGGCAAAAGATGGGGGGACAGACCGACAGATTGTGGGACAGACCAACGGGGGAGGGACGACCGACGAGGTGGGGGAGCCGACAAAGGACTGACCGACAGGAGGGGGGGAACCAGACAGAGTGGGGGGAGGCAGGGGGGAACAGAGAGGGGGAAGATGGAGAGTTATTTTATAGATCTACAACTCAACCCTGTTCGTGTTTTCTCCTCCTCACCTTAATTTCCTCTGAAGGGCTCAGAACAACTGCATAGTTCCTGGAAAGTGGAGTTTCAGGGAGATCAGGTGCTGAATGTGGCATTTGGGACATTGACCTTTAATGGAATGTGCTGGTCAATAAATGGACTCTGGTTTGATTCCACTGTCTGTGTGGTATTTGTACATTCTCCCCGTGTGTCTCCGTGGGCTTCCTCTGGGTGCTCTTAATTTCCTCCCACAATTCCAAAGACATGCACTTTAGATGGATTAGCTTTGGGTAATGGTAGGTTACAGAGTTAGGGTGGAATATTGTTCCGATGGTTGGTATGGTCTCGTGGGCAGAAAGGCCTGCTTCCACACTGTGGGGATTCTGTCACTGAGTATAGGGGTTAGGAGGTCACGTTGTGGCTGAGTAGGGCATTGGTGAGGCCAGTTTTAGGATACTGCATTCAATTGTGGTCTCCCCGATTTCAGAAAGATGTTATCAGAATAGGACTCAACCTCTTAATGGCAAGTTCTTGGGAAGTGTTGACAAACAAACAGACCACGCAGTGTAGGTTGATTGTTCCTTGAAAGTGTGGTTGAAGGTAGACAGGTTGGTGTAGGTGGTGTGCTGTGTGCTCGGTGTTATTGGGCAGTGCATTGAGGATAGGAGTTGGGAGATCATGTTTCGGTTGTACAGTTTATTGGCTCGGCCACTTTTGGAATCCCCAGACTGCTTTCAATTCCAGTCTCCCTGTTACAGGAAAAACGTTGGGAAACTTGCAAGAGTTCAGCAAAGTTTTACTTTGTGGTGCCAGTATTGGAACATTTGAACCATAGGAAGAGGCTGAATAGGCTGAGGCTATTTCCCTGCAGCACTGGACACTTTAGGTGGCTTTATCGAACTTTATAAAATTATGAGGAGCAATGATAGGGTGACTAGTCATGGTTTCTTTTTTCCCAGGGTAGGGGAGACCAAACAAATGTGAATCTTTTTTCCAATGTGCAAATGACAAATTCTAGAGGAGAGATGGCAAGTTTAAAGGATGTGAAAACCGAAACAACTGAAGATGCTGGAAACCAGGAAGAGAAACAGAAGTTTCTGGAAAAAGCTTAGCAGGTCTAACAGCAGGTGCGAAAATAAATTAGAGTTAACGTATCTGAGGAAGGGTGACCAGACCAGAAACTTTAACTGATTTTCCTTCACAGATGCTGCATGACCTGCTGAGCATTTCCAACAACATCTGTGCAAGTTTAAAGGAAGTTGCTTGGAATATATACCTGAGAGGAACTTTATAAAGTGCGAGTCAGACCACATCTGGAGAAATGACAGAAGTTTTGGTCCCTTTATTTAAGGAAATACATCATTTCATCAGAGGCATTTCACAGAAAATTGACTGGGATGATCCCTGGTTTGCAGGGATTATTTTTTAAGAAAAGACTGAAGACGTTGGGACTCTACTCACTGGATTTGGGAGGAATGAGAGGGGATCTCATTGTAACCTGCAGGATACGTAAGGAGTTTGACAGTGTAAATACTGAGTGGATTAGATTAGATTAGATTACTTACAGTGTGGAAACAGGCCCTTCGGCCCAACAAGTCCACACTGCCCCGCCGAAGCGCAACCCATCCATACCCCTACATTTACCCCTTACCTAACACTACGGGCAATTTGAGCATGGCCAACTCACCTGACCTGCACATCTTTGCACTGTGGGAGGAAACCAGAGCACCCGGAGGAAACTCACGCAGACACGGGGAGAACGTGCAAACTCCACACAGTCAGTCGCCTGAGGCGGGAATTGAACCCGGGTCTCTGGCGCTGTGAGGCAGCAGCGCTAACCACTGTGTGCCGCCGTGTGATGTTTCCTATGTGAGGGGTTTCATTCGCAATGGAGCTGGAATGAGGTGGAGATCAGCAACATTTTAAGAGATTGGAATTCCTGGTGTTTGTGATTGTGTAGGTGTCTGATCAGAAGGTCACCTTGGGGTCAGATATGAGAGCAATATTGTGAAGAGTGCGGTTCTGCCTCAGACAGTTCCCAGGGAGAGGGAGGGGCTCAGCAGTAAGGGAAAGTAATTTGTAATAGCAACTGAAGGCAATGGGTTTAATCATTGCAACTTTCCGTTGTAGGAAATTGCAGCCAATCGCGTAGTGGGAGTGTGATGAGCAGTTTGATAACTGAGTAATGGAGAGGGATGATGGGGAGGGAGAGCTGGGCATTGTTAGTGTACATGTGAAACCTAACACGGTGCTTTTGGACGATGTCACCTCTTGGCAGTGTGTAGGTGAGAAACAGGACGGACCAAGGCGAGATCCTTGAGGGACACCAAATATAAGGAATTCAGAAAGGAAAGGGAGAGTCGCGATCGAGCAGGTTTTCCAACAACGGTGGGGTCAAATATTAGTTTGTAGCAGAATGGGAGAGAAGGACATAACCAGAAAAGACAGACAGGTAGAACAAGGAACAATATGTGATTTGGTGAGGGGGAGTGATGAGGAGGAGGAGCAGCCCAACTCCAAAAGCACTATTTCTACATTAGTGACATCACCCAACTCCACCCTAGTCTCAGCTCATTGACCGAAATACTCATCCATCCCTGTGTTATCTCCAGACTTCATTATCCAAACACTCCTGGCCAGCTTCCCACATTCAACTTAAATGTAATCTCAAGAGTATCTAAAACCCTCCTGCCCAAGTGCTCACTTGTACCAAAACTTGTTGATCCATCAAAAGGCTCCTATTAACAAGCAACAATTTAAAATTCTCACCCTTGATGTAATTCCTGGCTGTGAACACCCCTGTCTCCCTGCACCACACAACCTGTGAGACCCCGACAACTCATTTTCTTTCAGACGCCCAACGATGTGTTTATTCATTGCTTCAACTGTCCAGCTGTTTCTACTGTTGCCAAGGCAACGCGGTCTGGAATTCCCACCCTAACCCCCTCAGACCTGCTTTCCTCCTTGAAGGTATTCCTGAAAACCTGCTTATTAGGCAATTCTTTTGATCACCTGACCTAATATCCCCATCTGTGGCCTTATGTCAGAAGTTCTCAATAGTATTTCTGTGGAATTATAAACATGTTAAAAAAACTGTTGTTGATTTGCACATACATTGTCAACTCTTCACTGTCGCTGAGTGAATAATCTATAACAGCTCTTACCCAACCACATTGTGGGAGCACCTTCACCACACGAATTGCAGCTGTACAAGGAATTCAAACATCACCTTCTCCACAGGCAATGGGGCTTTGGCTCAATGGCCTCCCCTCTGGTTGGACATGTAGATTGTCCAACCAGAGGGGAGGCCATATTGGATTTGGTACTCGGTAATGAACCGGGACAAGTGGTGGGCTTGTTAGTGGGTGAACATTTTGGTGATGGTGACCACAATTCTGTGACTTTCACCTTGGTTATGGAGAGAGATAGGTGCGCACAACAAGGTAGATTTTATAATTGGGGGAAGGGAAATTACGATGCTGTAAGGCAGGATTTGAGGAGCATACGTTGGGAGCATAGGCTGTCAGGGAAGGATGTGGTGGAAATGTGGAACTTTTTCAAAGAGCAGATACGACGTGTCCATGATATGTATGTACCTATCAGGCAGGAAAGAAATGGTCGTGTGAAGGAGCCTTGGTTGACGAGAGAGGTTGAATGTCTGGTAAAGAGGAAGAAGGAGGCTTACATAAGGTTGAGGAAACAGGATTCAGACAGAGCAGTGGAGGGATACAGGATAGCCAGAAGGGACCTGAAGAAAGGGATTAGGAGAGCTAAGAGAGGGCATGAAAAATCGTTGGCGGATAGGATCAAGGATAACCCCAAGGCATTTTATGCGTATGTGAGAAACCAGAGAATGACGAGAACGAGGGTAGGCCCGATCAAGGACAGTAGTGGGAGACTGTGTATTGAGTCGGAAGAGATAGGAGAGGTCTTGAACAAGTACTTCTCTTCAGTATTTACGAACGAGAGGGACCGTATTGTAGAAGAGGAGAGTGTGAAATGGACTGGTAAGCTAGAAGAGATACCTGTTAGAAAGGAAGATGTGTTGGACATTTTGAACAACTTGAGGATAGACAAGTCCCCCGGGCCTGACGGGATATATCCTAGGATTATGTGGGAAGCTAGAGAGGAAATTGCAGTACCGTTGGCAATGATCTTCTCGTCTTCACTGGCAAAGGGGGTGGTACCAGGGGACTGGAGAGTAGCGAATGTTGTGCCCCTGTTCAAAAAAGGGAATAGGGATAACCCTGGGAATTACAGGCCTGTTAGTCTTACTTCTGTGGTAGGCAAAGTAATGGAAAGGGTACTGAGGGATAGGATTGATGAGTATCTGGAAAGACACTGCTTGATTAGGGACAGCCAGCACGGATTTGTGAAGGGTAGGTCTTGCCTTACAAGTCTTATTGAATTCTTCGAGGAGGTGACCAAGCATGTGGATGAGGGAAGAGCAGTGGATGTAGTGTACATGGATTTTAGTAAGGGATTTGATAAGGTTCCCCATGGTAGGCTTATGCGGAAAGTCAGGAGGCATGGGATAGAGGGAAATTTGGCCAATTGGATAGAAAACTGGCTAACCGGTCGAAGGCAGAGAGTGGTGGTAGATGGTAAATACTCAGCCTGGAGCCCAGTTACAAGTGGAGTTCCGCAGGGATCAGTTCTGGGTCCTCTGTTGTTTGTAATTTTTATTAATGACTTAGATGAGGGAGTCGAAGGGTGGGTCAGTAAATTTGCAGATGATACGAAGATAGGTGGAGTTGTGGACAGTGAGGAGGGCTGTTGTCGGCTGCAGAGGGACTTAGATATGATGCAGAGCTGGGCTGAGGAGTGGCAGATGGAGTTCAACCCTGCCAAGTGTGAGGTTGTCGATTTTGGAAGAACAAATAAGAATGCGGAATACAGGGTTAATGGTAGGGTTCTTAGTCAGGTGGAGGAACAGAGGGATCTTGGGGTCTATGTTCATAGAGCTTTGAAGGTTGCCACTCAGGTGGATAGAGTTTGTAAGAAGGCCTATGGAGTATTATCGTTCATTAGCAGAGGGATTGAATTCAAGAGTCGTGAAGTGATGTTGCAGCTGTACAGGACTTTGGTTAGGCCACAGTTGGAGTACTGTGTGCAGTTCTGGTCGCCTCACTATAGGAAAGATGTGGAAGCTTTGGAGAGGGTGCAGAGAAGATTTACCAGGATGTTGCCTGGAATGGAGAGGAAGTCGTACGAGGATAGGTTGAGAGTTCTCGGTCTTTTCTCGTTGGAACGGCGAAGGATGAGGGGTGACTTGATAGAGGTTTATAAGATGATCAGAGGAATAGATAGAGTAGACAGTCAGAAACTTTTTCCCCAGGTACAACAGAGTGTTACAAGGGGACATAAATTTAAGGTGAAGGGTGGAAGGTATAGGGGAGATGTCAGGGGTGGGTTCTTTACCCAGAGACTGGTGGGGGCATGGAATGCGCTGCCCGTGGGAGTGGTGGAGTCGGAATCATTGGCGACCTTTAAGCGGCATTTGGATAGGTACATGGATGGGTGCTTAATCTAGGTTAGAAGTTCGGCACAACATCGTGGGCCGAAGGGCCTGTTCTGTGCTGTATTGTTCTATGTTCTATGTATCTGTGGAGGGAAAAACACACAGTTGATATTTCAGGGAGTGCAAAATGCATTATAGGGAGGGAAAATGGTGCAGAATTTGGATTTTGAAATTTGTGTGTTACAATGTGCACTAAGTTCTATAAAACCTCTTATCCCATACCATGAAAACTTCCTCCTCTTCCTGGTCTATGTCCTTCCTTTCCCCTGCCCTTCACCTTCACACATTTCCAATGCCTTGGTCACAACAACACTGAGCTGTCAGTGAAGTTTATCATGTGGTTGAGTATTGTCCCGCCCCTCATTCACTCCGATTGGTTGAAGGACCAACTAGCACCTCTAGCCCCCGCTCCCCCACTCTTATTGGTCGTGCGCTGACATCAATAATTCGAGGCCCATTGTGGGCTTGAGCATGCTCAGTGCTTCCTGCTTTTGTTGCTGTTCATTAGGTATGAGAGAGAGAGGGCTCATCCCTATTTCTCCTGATGTCAGACAATAACAACAACTACCTGCATTGTATGGAGCCTTTCACATTGACAAATCTCCTAAAATGCATCACGAATGATGGAAACGTTGATTAAAGAGAACGATTTTTAGATACATCCTTAAGGCGGACAGAGGGGGTTCGGGAGGATATTCCAAAGGTTTGTGTCCTTGGCAGCTTCAATCGTGGAGTGATATAGGTGGGCAACAGCTTACAATGGAGACAGTGGCTAACCATAGGTTAACAACCTCATGTCGTAGCCCCCTACCCCACACACCAGGCCTTGTTCTCACAGCCTGCCATTACACTTTACCTATGGTTAGCCACGAACTGTCTCCATCAACAGCTAGTCACCCTCCCCCAGCCAGATGGTTATCCTTTATCCAACTGTTCCTCTCACTCTATCCCCACCTATCCTTTACTCCTTTTATCCTTCTCCCACACTATCTTCTGAACATAAACTTACTTTTATTCTCAGTAACATCTGTTCTGTGGAAGGGACATCGGATCTTAAACTTTAACTCTGATTTCTCTTCACAGATACTGCCAGACCTGCTGAGCATTTCCAGAACCTCCCGGTTGTTGTTTCTGATTTACATCTTCTGCAGTTCTTTTGGTTTTAATTTACCGGGAGTTTGTAATTTAGGTCCAACAGCATCTGTCCCAGTCTCTGCTGTCTCTCCCAACCCCAAACAGTGACACTGCACTTGCACAGCTCATGGACATGTGTTGTCTTGCTGGCCACACCCCCATTCAATCCCATTGGCTGCAGGACCACACAGACTCTCCTCCCATTAGTCTAGAGCTGCCGTTAATCAGCCGGGCCCCATTGTGATGAGAGTGGAGGGCTAATCCCTCTCTCTGCCCTGGGATGAGCTTCATCATTCACAGTGAATGGGGCAGTATCACAGAGCACAGGGCCTGGGGGCTATTCAGCCCATTGGGGCTGTACTCTCTCCCTTTGGAGATGCTGCAAGTCTGTCCCAAGTCCCCCCTCCATGTGCCCACAGCCCCCCAAATCTTTCCTTAAAAAGTAAATTCCAAGTCTGTTTCAGAATACCTGCTGAATCTGTGTCGTTCAGACTGTTCCAGATGCTCAGAACGTTGAGTAAAATAGTGTTCACATTTTCACCTTGTATTATTTGCCAATTACTTGAAAGTAGTTACTAAAAATTGTGACAGTGTTAACAATTCCCCTCTCTCTCTCTCTGCAAATTCAAGACCTTGGAACCAAATCTGCACCAGATCGAAATCACTGCTTCACCTTCTCAGCTCCAAGGATAATTATCTGTGCTTCAGCTAGCTCTCCACACAATAGAGTTATACATCTTAATTTATTAAGATCAAAGAAACAGACCTTCGGTCCAATTCGTCCGTGCCAACAAGGAATCCTAAACTAATGGATTCCCATTTACCATCTATTGTCCTGCATCCATCAAAACCCTTCTTATTCATGCACCCAATTGGAAGCCTTTTAAATGTTGTGATTTTATCAGCCTCCACTACTTCATCTGGTAGCTCCTCCCATACACACACCACACTCAGCTTGAAAACGTTCCCACTTAGATCCCTTTTAAATCTTTGCCCTCTCAACTTCAACCCATGTGCTCTAGTTTTGGACCCACCTAACCTGAGGAAATAGGACTCCGGCTGCTCACCTTATTCACATCCCTCGTGATTTTATAAATCTCCATGAAGTCATCTCTCAGTCTTTGACTCTCCAGAGAAAATAGCCCCAGCCTATTCAGCCTCTCCCTGTAGCCCAAATCCTCCAATCCTGGCAACGCTTTTGTAAATCTCGTCCAAACCTTTTCAAGTTTCACAACATCCTTCCCAGAACAGGGAAATTCAAACTGAAATCAGAATTCCAGATGTGGCTTAATCAACGTCCTGTCCAGCCACAGTATGACGTCCCAGCTTCTGTATTCAATGCATTGACCAAAAACGGAGTGTGTAAATGGAGTCACATTTGCCAGCGGTTCACCCTTATCCCTCTAAAACCTTCCTATTCATATACACAATCAAATGCCTTTTAAATGCTGCAATTGTACTAGCCTCCACCCCTTCCTCTGGCAGCTCATTCCCTACTTGCAATGCACTCAACATGAATAAGATGCCCCTTAGATCCCTTTTAAATCTTTTCCCTCTCACCTTAAGCCTGTACCCTCTAGTTCTGGACCCAACGAACTTGGGAAAAAGTCCCTGACTGCTCACCTTATCCATGCCCTTCATGATTTTATAAGATCACCTCTCAGCCTCCAACTCTCCAGGGAAAATAGTCCCAGTCTATTCAGCCTTTTCCAATAGCTCAAACCGTCCAACCCAGGCAAAATCCTTGCAGATATTTTCTGAACAATTTCAAGTTTCTCAACATTATTCCAAGAACGGGGAGATTGGAACTGAAAACAGAATTCCAGACGGGCTTTAATCAGTGCCCTGTCTTGCCACAATATGACGTCACAACAGCTGCATTCAATGCATTGACCAATAACGGGGGGGGGGGGGGGGGGGGGGGTACCAAATGCTACATTCACTACCCTGCCTACCTGTGACTCTACTTTCAAGCAACTATAAACCTGCACTCCAAGGTCTCTTTGTTCAGCAATATTCCCCAGGACTTTACCATTAAGTGTATAAGTCCTGCCCTGATTTGTCTTTCCAAAATACAACAGTTCACATTTATCTAAATTGAACTCATTCTGCCAATCCTCGCCCCAGTGGCCCATCTGATCAAGATCCTGTTGTATTCTGAACTAACCTTCTTCACAGTCCACTACACCTCCAATTTTGGTGTCTTCTGTAAACCTACTGACCATACCTCATATAGTCACATCCAAGTCATTTATTTAAGGGCCCAATATCCATCCTTGCAGCACATTGCTCCTCACAGGCCTCCAGTCCGCAAAACAACCCTCCATCATCATCCTCTGTCTCCTACCTTCAAGGCAGTTTTGTAATGGCTTGCTCTCCCTGCATGCCATGTTATCTAACCCTGCGAACCAGTCTGCTTTGTGGAACCTTGTTGAATGTCCATATAAACAACATTCACCACCTGGCTTCATCAATTTTCTTTGTCACTTCAAAACATTCAGTCAAGTTAGTGAGACATGATTGTGCATGTACAAAGCCACATTGACTCTCCCTGTCATTCCTTACCTTTCCAAATAGATGGATATCCTGTCCCTCAGAATCCCTTCCAACAACTTGGCTGCCACTGACTTCAGGCTCACTGTTCTCTTGTTCCATGGCCTCTCCTTACCACCTTTTAAAAATAATGGCACCTCACCTGTCGCTATCAACGATACAAATACCTCAGGAGAGCTGAAAATGTGTTGCTGGAAAAGCACAGCAGGTCAGGCAGCATCCAGGGAACAGGAGAATCAACGTTTCGGGCATCGAAACGTCGATTCTCCAGTTCCACTGATGCTGCCTGACCTGCTGCGCTTTTCCAGCAAAACATTTTCAGCTCTGATCTCCAGCACCTGCAGACCTCACTTTTACCTCAGGAGAGGCCCAACAATCACTTCACTAGATTTCCAGAAAGTTCCAGAATACACCTGATCATTTTCCAGGGCTTTATCCACCTTGATGCGATTTAAGACATCCAGTACCACCTCCTCTGTAACATGGACACTTTTCAAGTTATCACTGTTTATTTCTCCAAACTCTCGAGCTTCCATATACTTCTCCAGTAAAAATAACGTGAAATATTTGCATATCTTTCGCACCCCCTGTGGTTCCATAGACAGCCTTGTTGACCTTTAAGGGGTCCTATTCTCTGGTCCAGTTAATCTTTTGTCTGTGATATATTTGTTTAATCTCTTTGGATTCTATTCCAGGACATCCCAGAAAGGCCTACTTCACGGACCGTAAATTTCCTCTGACTTGATCAACACATACCCTCCACTTCCCGCACCTCCACCTTTACCCCACCCCTCCAGCCACAATAAAGAATATAACCCTGCGGTCTTCACCTTCCACCCCACTAATCTCCAGATACAGCGCATCAACCTCTGTTATTTCTGCTACCTAAAGTCAGACCCCACCACCAGAGACATATTTCCCTCCCCACCTTTATCTGCGTTCCGCAGAGACCATTCCCGCTGCGCCTTCCTTGTTCGGTCCACACCCTCCCACCAACCCACGCTCCACACCCTTGACCCTCCCTTGCGGCCATGGGAGATGTAAAACATGCGGCCACACCTCCTTCTGACCTCTGTCCAAGACCTCAAAAGGATCTTTTCACATTAGGCAGAGGTTTGCCTGCCCATCCCAAAATCTCATATACTGCATCTGGACACTATGGGAAATTTAACATGGTTCATCCAACTAACCTACACATCTTCGGACTGTGGGAGGAAACTGGAACACCCGAAGGAAACCCTCACAGACACTGGGGAGAATGTGACAACTTGAACACAGGCAGTCGCCTGAGGCTGGAATCAAACCCAGGTCCCTGGTGCTGAGGAAGCAGCGCTAACCACTGAGCCACAATACTGTGGGATCTTTGGTGCTGATGCGCTGCCCCACTGATACCTCAGTCACTCACCCTGCCTCATTTCCTAAGTGGCAGTGATGACGGAGTGAAATTATCGCTAGACAGTTAATCCAGAGACCCAGATAACGTTCCGGTGACCCGGGTTTGAATTCCATCACGGCAGATTTTGGAACGGGAATTCAATAAATATCTGGAAAAAATAATCTAGTGACGACAAGGAATCCATTGTCAATTGTTGGAAAAACCAATGTTGTTCACTCATGACCTTTCGGGAAGGAAAATGCCATCCTTACCTGGCCTGGTCTGCATGGGACTCCAGACCTATAGCAACGTGGTTGACTCTTAACTGCCCTTTGGGTAAACGCAGCAATAAATGCTGGCCGAGCCAGTGACAGCCTCATCCTGTGAATGAATAAAGAAAACAGGTCAGGTTTTGTTCCTTCTCTAGTAGGTACATCCTACAAACTGAATCTGAAACATTCTCGTACACAGTGAACAAATACCTTTCCATCCAAGCCCTTAACACTACAGCACTCCGAGGCCATGTTGGTAAAGTTAAAACCCCTTATCATTGCATCCATATTATTCTTACAGATAACTGAGGTCTCCTGGTAAAATTGTGTCTCAATTCCCCGCTGACTATTGGGAGAGAGTCTATAATACAATCCCAGTAAGATGGTCATCCCTTTGTTATTTCTCAGTACCAACCAAATAACTTGCCTGGATGTACTCCCAGGAATATCCTCCCAAAGCCCAGCCATAATGTTATCTCTAATCAAAAACACCTCTCTCCCTGCTCTGTTGGCCCCTTTCTATCCTTGCTATAGCATCTATACCCTGGAACATTAAGCTGCTCGTCCTATCCATCCCGGAGTGATGCCTCTGTAATTGCTGTAATATCCCAGTGCCATGTTCAAAACCATACCCTGAGCCTACCTCCCTGACTTGTAAGGCCTTTTGCACTGAAATAAATGCAGTGCAACTGGTCCGTCGCACCTCATTCTGTGACTTGCTCTTGCCTGCCTTGACAGTCTGACTGGTGAACAGTACCAGCCTCAGACTCGCCTCTTTTCTCACTATCTCTTTAGGATTACCCCGACTCCCTCACAGGTTTAATGCCTCCCGAGTGGCACTAGCAAAACTCCCTGCTCGTCAGGGCCCATGCTTTCCCCTTCCTTTGCCATTGGTACCAATGTACAATGTCCTCCCACTGGTTATTTTCCCTTTTGAGAATATTCTGCTCCCTCTGTGAGACATCCTTGACACTGGCACCAGGGCAGCACCAGCCCATTCTGATGTCTCACTGTCAGCTGCAGAAATGGCAGACTGTGCCCCTGACTGGAGAGTCCCCTATCACCATCGATCGTGTGGAACTGGATATACCTCACATTATGTTAGAAGCCAGTCTCAGTACCAGTAACTTGGCTGTCAGTGCTACATTCCCCTGAAAGTCTATTACCACCTACATTTTCCAAAACAATACACTTGCCTGAGATGGGGATAGCCACAGGAGACTCCTGCAGTACCGACCTACCCCCCTAGCTTTCCTGGCGGTAATCCATCTACCTGACTGTATCTGCAGTATCCTGCATTCCTGAGACTGCCACCTCTTACACCCCCCGTCTCCTGTCAATTCCTCACTGCCTTTAATCACTCCTCCACCAATCCATGCGATCCAATAGGATTAGCAATCACACTTGCTGCAGACATAATCATCAGGATCATTGAAACTCTCCCTAATCTCCCACATCCGACAGGAACAGCACGCCACTCTACAACAGGCCATCTCTCCGCCTTAACAATCTACAGACCAAGACAAAGGCACAGTCTTACTGCTCAAAAAATACTGCCCGAGAATAACTTAATGCTTACGGTTCATATCTTAAACATTTAATCAAGGGACCGTAAGACATTAAAAAGAAATCCTCACCTTACTCACTATTGTAGATTGAATAAAATAAAACCAGCTAAGATTGACATTTGAAGAGACTGAAACTCACTGAGCTGATCCCCGGCTCGGAGTACTTCCAAGAGTGAGGTCTCTCGGAGGGCAGCTGTGAAATGTCACTGTTTCTCTTCTCTGCCCGCTCCATTTCCAAAGAGGTTTTTAACTTCACAGCAAGTCAGCTCAGAGAGGTCACTGCTTGGTTTTACTCACTGGGGTTGCCTTTGCTGCCCAGACCAGTATTTCTTGGCCACCTTTACTTGTCTTGGAGAAGGTGGTGGTTAACCGCCTCCCTGAAATGCTGCAGTCCATGTACACCACAGTGATGTTTGGACAACAATCCCCCTCTGGCCCCACATCCCTCGCTGTCTCTGTAATCCCCCTCCGGCTTCAGAAATTACATGTCCATGGCATAAGATTTTTATTTGGATTCATTTTTGTTTAATAAACCCCCCCGCCCCCCCGCCAAGAAAGTGAAATATTTCCCCCCCAAACAAATTTCTGTTGATTGACCTTTCGGAGAGGCTGACACATGGACGTTGCAGTATTTTATCTCACATTGTACATCTAGAATGATGGAACTTTCTTTTAACATTGCTAAAAGGGAGGCAATGGCTTAATGGTATTCCTGCCAGATGAGTGACATGTGCAATGTTCCAAGGATTAGGGATAGAATCCCAACATGGCTGATGGTGGCATCGGAATTCAATACAATCTAGAATGAAAAGTCGAATGATGACCATGAAACTATTGTCGATTGTTAAATACCCATCTGGTTCACTAATGTCCTGTAGGGAAGGAAACGGTCATCCTCACCTGATCTGGCCAACATGTGACTCCAGACCCACAGCAATGTTGTTAACTCTCAACTGCCCTCAGGAAAAATACTTTACAAACTGTTAACAAATACTCCGCAGGTATCACTTAAAAACTGGCAGTTCACCTTGGGACCATGTGAATTTCTGAACGGCCTGAACTAAAACTGAGTTTCAGCCTCACCTTCTCCCCGTCTCACATCAGTCTGTTTACACCCAACTCCAGAACACTCTCATTGAGCCAAGCAGCCCGCATAGTGCTGCCCTTTCATTTTCATTGTCTGCTCATACCTACATTGCCCTCAGCCTCCTGTACTGTTCGAATGCATCTCAATGGGAGCTCAGGGACAGCACCTCATTTCTCAAATCAGCCCTTTGTAACCCCTGAGTCAACATGGACTTCAGCAGTTTCTGAATGAACAGACAGTTGTCAGAATCTGGAACATTCCACCTGAAATGGTGCTGGAATTTGAGTCCATAAGGAATTTTAATGAGAAGTTTGCAGGTAATTGAAAACATGAAGTTTACAGGTTAGCATCATGAAGTGGGTGGTTGGGTCTAAATCTGAGAGTTCGTACAAAGAGACGAGGTGTAATTTGGATAAATCTGTGCTCCCTCTCAGGCCAATATCTCCTTCCTCAGCTGCAGGGCCCAGAACAGAGCACACACCCAAAGGGTGATCCAACCACGAATTTGTACATCTTTCTGCTTAACAAAAATATTGGAGATATCTTCCCACAAACAGAACAGACAAACCTTTCTCCTTCCACAGTTAAATGCCAATGATATTCAGATCCTGATGACTCCATTGACTGTAAAAACTTGCTTTTGAGATCCCAGCCTCAATTATTCTGATTTAATATCCTATGAAATGAATTCACAAAACAAAACTCACAGTCAGTACAGGAAGAATATAAAGACATACATTTTTCTTGGTATGTGCTTGATGTGTAAATGCCTCTCTTCAAGTTGCATGCCTCCCCCCACCCATCATAGGAAGGGGACATGCACATGCGCTTCACTGTACCTTACCCCCAATAAAAATGGCGGCCATATCCCAGAACCTTTCACCGCCTGAGGGCCACAGCCATTTTCCCATCTGCTGCAAACGCGGGATTAAGAGTTTCTAATTCAGATTTACGAACCACACAGAGTGTAATTAAAACTTCCCAGTCTAAAGTGACTCATTATCTCCCTGTCTCCGAGGCCACTCTCCCCTTTCCTGTTTGCGTCTCCCACATTCACCAATGGCCGAGTCACGTGCCACTGCATCGGCCGAGTTACTGGTGACGTGTCATCCCACTGGCCACGCCCCTCATTCACTCCCATCGTTTGGATGACCAGTTGGTTCCACTTGGTCCACCAGTCCCACTACCTTTTCCTATTGGTCCGAAGCTGCCATCAATCAGCTGGACCCCATTGTGAGGTCAGTGGTGGTATCCTCCACCTGTCTGAATCACACCCAGAAGGTGTATGGATGGTGTCAATCAGGAACAACAAGCAGAAGGTGCTGGGAAAGCTCAGCACGTCTGGCAGCATCTGGGAACAGAAATATGTCCAGTGGCCCTTCCTCGGATCCGATGGGAGCTGGGAAAATTAGACTCTTGACAGCATGGAAACAGGTATTCGGCCCAAAATGTCCACAGCGTCCCTCCGAAGGGTATCCCACCCAGACCAATTCCCCTACCCTACTACTGCATATTTCTCCTAATTAATGCACCTAACCTACACATCCCTGAATATTATGGGAAATTTAGCTTGGCCAATTCAACTAACCTGCAGATCTTTGTATTGCAGGAGATAGGTGTTAAAGTGTAAATAACAGGGAGGGACAGAACCCAAAGAGAGACTGGAACATTTGGAAAGAAAAATGAGTGGATTACGATCTGGCTGGGATGGTGCATAGCTGTTAATGGACGGGACAGGAACCTGTGTCTGGCAGCATCTCAGTGGAGGTGGCCGAAATGACAACTGATGATCTATGTTCTGCTGAAAAACAGACCCCGAACTTCCAGCTGCCTGCCACTTTAAACACACGAGCCTGTTCCCTGGCCAACATCTCTATCTCATGCTTACTGCTGTGTCCCAGTGAAGCCAGAACATACCAAATGGCCCCATATTTCGAGGACTGCAATTTCCCCTCCCATATGGTCAATACCATCCAATGTATCTCCTCCACTTCCTGCACCTCTGCCTTTGAAACCCACATCTCCAACTGCAACAAGGAGAGAACCCCCCCCCCCCCCACCTCCACCAAGTCCTTACCTTCCACCCAGATACAACACATCATCTTCTATCATTTCCACCAGCTACAATCAGACTGCACCACCAGATTCTTCAGGGGTTTGACCGAATAAGTACTGATGTGTCCGAGGGTAAATACTGAGGGGGGTGGGGGGGGTGGGGGGGGGGGGGGTGGTTAAATCTGAAACCAGATTCTGAGCCAGTCACAGAATCAAGGGTTCTGCTTTGGGTTCGTCAAGTTTAAGGCAACACAGACACTGGTAAGGGGTTTCAGTAGCAATGGAGCCGAGATGAGGAGGAGATAAGCAACGGTTTAAAGATTGGAATTCCTGGTGTTTGTGATTGTGTAGATGTCTAATCAGAAGGTCAGCTTCGCGTCAGATATAACAGGAGTATTGTGATGAGTCTAGTTCTGCTGCATAGTTCCCAGTGAGAGGGAGAGGCTCAGCAGTTAGGGAAAGGAACTTGTTAGGCAACGGGTTTAACCATTACAATGTTTTATTGGAGGAAACTGCACCTAATCGAGTCGTGGGAGCGTGGTAAGCAGTTTGATAACTGAGTAACAGTGGAGTAATGGAGAGGGATGATGGGGAGGGAGAGCTGGGCATTGTCATTGTACATGTGAAACCCAACATGGTACTTTTGCACAATGTCACCTCCTGGCAGTATGTAGGTGAGATACAGGAGGGGCCAAGGATAGATCCACGAGGGACACCAAATGCAAGGAATTCAGAAAGGAAAGGGAAAGTGGAGATGGAGCAGCATTTTCCACCAACCGTGAGGTCAAATGTCAGTTTTTCACAGAATGGGTGAGAAGGACCATAACCAGAAAAGATAGAACAAGAAACAATGTCTGTGAATCGGTGAGGGGGACTGATGAGGAGGAGGAGAAAAGAGAGTTGGAAAGTCTATGGTTTAGTGAGATTAGGGTACAGGGTCAAGATGAGCTCTGATAAGGCTTGACATGAGATGAGATTGGAGAAAGATGTAGGTTTGGACAAAAACCGGGAACACCACATGAAGCAGTTTGACTTAGTGGGCTAGTGGGAGGGAGGGAAGCAGCAGATCGGATTATCTCAGTCTTAGTGACAGAGAAACTCCATGTGCTCCAAACTCTTGTTGTTGGAGGGGAGAGTGGAGGAGACAGGAGGATGGACAGTGTTTACAAAGAAACAAAATCTGGGTAAGTGATATTTAAAGTGAGTGAACAAACCTAATGTATTTAAATTTTATCCAAAATATTAAAACAAATGACTGAAGTCCTGGTTCGAATTCCATCTTGGCAGATGGTGGAATCTGAATTCAAGAAAAAATAACTGGAATTAGGAATCCCCTGAACTCCATGGAATCATTGTCAATAGCGAAAAACATCCTGCCAACCTGACAGTGACCCAGCAAGCTACTCACTGAAATAATCACTGCAAAGGAATGAAACTGGATGGACCACTCGGCATCTAACATGGCACCAGAAAATACAACCACAGAATCAGCCCTCTCGATGGTGCAATGTCTTCCAGACGAACATCTGGATTTTGGTACCAAAATGTGCAGAGCTGTCTCACAGACCAATCAAGGAACAGCCTGACATACTCATACTCATGAAATCAACCCTTACAGACAATGACCAGACACCACCATCACCATCCCACGATATTGAAATTGTGGTGATGGAAAAGCGCAACAGGTCAGGCAGCATCCGAGGAGGAGGAGAATCGATTTTTCGAGCCTAAGCCGTTCATCAGCCTGACCTGCTGTGCTTTTCCAGCACCAGACTCTTGACTCTGATCTCCAGCATCTGCAGTCTTCACTTTCTCCTGAAATCTCTGGATATGTCCTGCCCCACCAGCAGGACAGACCAGGCAGAGGTCGTGGCACAGACAGGGAGGATTTGCCCTGGGAGTACTCAGCATTGACTCCGGACACCAGGAAATCTCATGGCTCCTGCTGATTACCACGTACCGTCCTCCCTTGGCTGATGGATCAGTTCTACTTCATGTTGAACAACATTTGAAGGAAGCACTGAGGAAGTAAAATGGTGTCAAACGTACTCTGGGTACAGGATTTCAATGTCCACAATCGAGACTAGCTCTGCAACAGAATTACTGACTGAACTGGTCAGGTCCTAAAGGACATAGCTTTCCTTTTGGAGACACAAGTCTTGGCTTAAAGTTGAGAAAAACCTCCATTGTGTTGAGTGACACTATCACCGTTCTAATTGGAACAGACTTTGAAGAGATGTAGGATCTCAAACTGGGTTTCTCTGAGGCACTGTGGGACATCACCAGTAGCAGAACTGTACTCCAGCACAATCTGAAATCTCATGGGTTTGCAAATCCCACACTCACCCATCACAATGGACAGGAAAGGAGGGCATGCCATGAGCAGCACCAGGCAGACCTAAAAATGAAGTGCCAACCTGGTGAAGCTACCAAACAGGACCATCTGCATTTCAAACAGCATCAGCAGCAAGCAACAGAGCTAAACAATCCCACAACCAATGGAACAGATCGGAGCTCTGCAGTTCTGCCACACCCAGTTGTGAACGGTGATGGACAATTAAACAACTCACTGGAGGAAGCATCACAGAAATCCCCACCCTTACTGATGGAGGGGCCTCACACATCCATGCACCAGATAAGATGACAGCATTTGCAGCAATTTGCAGCCAGAAGTGTAAAGTGAGATGATCCATCTCAGCCTTCTCCAGTGGTTTCCAACATCACAGATGTGAGTTTTAAACCAGTTTGAATAACATCAAGAAATGCTTAAGTCGTGCAAAGGCTACGGGCCCTGCCAATATTCTGGCAATAATACTGATGGCTTGTGCTCCAGAACTTGCCACCAACCGAGCCAAGTACCACTCCAGCACTGGCATCTACCGACAATGTAGAACATTGCCCAGGCATGTTCAACACAGGGCAATCCAACCCAGGCAATTTCCCTCTATCAGTCCACACTCGATCAGCAGTAAAGTGATGGAAAATGTCATCAACAGGGCTATCAAGCAGCAGCTGCTCAGCAACAGCCAACTGAGTGACACTCATTTTAGGCTCCACCAGGGCCACTCAGCTCCCGATTGTGTTACCGCCCTGATTCACAACCTGACGACCAACTGAATTCCAGAGGTAAGGTGACGGTGACAGCCCAGTCCCACTCCAAGATCACTATTTCTAGCTGATTCTACCCTTGTCTCAGCTCATATACTCTCATCCACCTTGTGTTATCTCCAGAATTCATTATCCAAACACACTCCTACCAGCTTCCCACATTCAATCTCCCTGTAATCTCAAGAAAAACTAAATCTCTGCTGCCCAAGTACTCCCTTGTACCAAAACATGTTGATCCATCAAAAGGCTCCTATTCATAATCAACAACATAGAGCCACAGAGATATACAGCATGGAAACAGACCCTTCAATCCATCCCGTCCATGCCGACCAGATATTCCAACCCAATGTAGTCTCATCGGCCAGCACCTGGCCCACATCCCTCAATTTAAAATTCTCATTCTTGATTTAATTCCTGGTTGTGATCATCCCTAGCTTGCCGCATCACACATCCTTGAAGACCTCGACAACCCATTGTGTTCGAAACACCCAATGATCTGTTCATTCATTATTTCACCTGTGTGGCTGCTTTTACAGTTGCCAAAGCAACATTTTCTGAAATTCGCAGCCAAAACCTCACAGGTCTGCTTTCCTCCTTTAAGACATTCCTCAAAGCCTGCTTATTTGGCAATGCTTTTGGTCACCTGACCTAACATCATCAGTCTCTGACCTTATGCCTAAAGTTCCCAATAATATTTTTGTGAAATTATAAGCAGGATAATAAAACTACAAACTGTTCTTGATTTGGACATTATTTTCAAATCATCACTGTTGCTGTCATGAATAACCTATAATGCCACTTACCCAACCACACTGTGAGAGCACCTTCACCACACAAACTGCAGCTGTACAAGAAAGTCAAACATCACCCTCTCCACAGGCAACAGGGCTTTGGCATTAATCACTGGAAGGAGAAACACAGTCGATGTTTCAGGGAGTGCAAAACGGATTACAGGGAATGAAAATGGTGCAGAATTTGATAGTCAGAAATGGAAGGAAAATGCATTTGCTTATTGGGAAAAAAAGAATTCTCGACTGTCAAAGATTTTCCAGAAAAAAATTAAGCAGCATATGGTCAGGGGCTGTGCGGCAGTGAAAAATTAACTTACAAAAATGTCTGTAAAAGTAATAGTAAAATACTAAACAGACCAAATATACACCCATTGTTTGAGACTGAGGAAGCTAGATATTGACAAAGTGGTCATGAGGGAGCCCAGAGATGAAGCAGAGCAATATAAGCTGTTATGATCCCACATAGAGATGTATAGCACCGACACAGACCCTTCGGTCTAACTCATCCATGCCAACCAGGTTTCCAAACCTAATCTATTCCCATTTGCCAGCACTTGGCCCATATTCCTGTAAATGCTTCCTAATCATATCATGTGTCCATTTAGATGCCTTTAACATGTTTTAATTGTACTAGCCTCCACCACTTCCTCTGGCAGCTCATTCCACCCACTGCATGAAAGAGTTGTCCTTTAGGTCCCTTTCAAATTTTCTCCGTTCACCCTAAAGCAATGCCCTCTACTTCTAGACACTCCTACTCCAGGGAAAACACCTTGTTCATTTACTCTATTCATGCCCCTCATGATTGTATAAACCTCCATAACATCACCACTCAGCCTAAAGCACTCCAGGGAAAACAGCCCCAGCCTTTTATGCCTCATCCTACAGCTCAAATCCTCCAACCCCAACAACATCTTTGTAAGTCTTTTTTGAAACCTTTCAAGTTTCACAGAACCCTTCTGATAGGAGGCAGGCCAGAACTGCACACACTATTCCAAAAGTGGCCTAACAAATGTCCTGTACAGCAACATGACCTCCCACATCCTATACTCAATGCTCTAACCAATAAAGGAAAATATACTGAACACCTTCTTCAGCATCCTATCGACCTGCAACTTGACTTGCAAGGACTATGAACCTGCAATCCAAGGTCTCTTTGTTCTGCAAACGTCTCCAGGGCCTTGCCATTCAGTGTACAAGTCCTGCCCTGATGTGCTTTTCCAAAATGCAGCACCTCATTTATCTAAATTAAACCTCATCTGATCAAAATCTTATTGACATCTGAGGTAACCTTCATTATCCACAATACCTCCAATTTTGTATGACCTGCAAACTCATTTACGATACCAAATCATTTAAATGAATGACGAAACAAATCCAGAAATAAACATTCATTTCTCTGAGTTTGAATGTGCTCTGTGTAGATCCTGCCAAATGACTCTGTACCAGAGAAAGGCTGCACCTGAGCCTGGCTGCACCTTGCCCCCTACAAAGCTGGCGGCTCCGCACGTGTCCAGTGAATTCTTGCCCCGAATAAAGATGGTGGCGCGCACTCATGCCTGCAGCCACACTGAGGCAATTCCCCGTTTACTGAAAACACGAGACTGGGACGTTCAAATTTGTGTTTTCCGATGTGCACATTTTGTTTGTAAAACCTCTCCGCTCATACAGAATCGCTCTCACCTCCTGCGGTTCCACAGACAGCCTTGATGATTTTTGCGGGTACCTATTCTCTGCCTGGTTACTCATTTGTCCTCAGTGTATTTGTACAATCACTTTGGATTCTCCTTAAACCTATTTCCTAAAGCTATCTCATGTCCCCTTTTTGCCCTCCTGGTTTACCTCGAGTATACTCCTACTGCCACTACACTCCTCTAGGGATTCACACAAACACAGCTCTCTGTACCTGCCATATCCCTCCTTCAGTTTCTTGACCAGGTCCACAATTTCTTTCGTCAGGCAGCACTCTTTACACCTACCAGCCTTGGCCTTAACAGGAACATACTGTCTATGTACTCTCATTGTCACAGGCCTATGGAGGCAATGGCAGATGAGGATACAGAAGCAATCATTCCCAGTAAAGAGGTAATGTTGTGAAAGATAACAGCCTAAAGGTAGATGGGTCTCCTGGCTCTGATGGAATGTATCCCAGGGACTAAAAGATCTGGTGGGAAAGGGGGGGGGGGGGGGGTGGGGAAGAGAGAATAACAAATAGACCTCGTAATAATCCACTAAAAGTTGTTGGATGTCTGGTTTTGACAGACTGGAAGCTGCAAATGTGGTGGTACTATTTTTCAAAAAGGATCCGATGGTTTAACGTCTGTAGTGGAGAAAATGCTTGAACCTCTCAAGGAAGTAGTGGTGAGATATCTGGGTAGAAATTGTCTCATTGAGCAGACACAGCATGGATTCATGATTGGCAGGTCACGTTTAACACGTTTACTGGAATTACTTGAGGATGCGACGAGTGCCGTGGACAAGGGGGACTCGGTGGATATGGTGTACCTGGATTTCCAGAAGGCATTCGATAAGTTGCCACATAAAAGGCTGCTGAATAAGGTAAAGATGCATGGCATTATGGCAATTATCATTGATACAGGATCGGTTAACCAACAAAATGTAAAGAATGGGGATAAATGGGTGTTTGGATTTGTGTTGGCACTACAACTGTTTGCAATTTACACAAATGTTTTGGAGTTGAGGACCAAGTGTACGATGTCAGAGTTCACATTTGATACAAAGATGAGGTAGAGCAATGTGTGCAGAGGCCACTGTAAGTCTGAACAGGGATACAGATCAGTTATGTGAGTGGGTAAAGATCTGGCAGATGGAGATCAATGTTGGGATATGTGAGGTCATCCATTTTGGTCGGACTAACAGCAAACTGGATGATGAAATGGTGAAAACTTGCACCATGCTGCTGTGCAGAGGGAGCTGGGTGTCCTTGTGCATGAATCACAGGAAGTTGGTTTGCAGGTGCAGCAGGTAATTAAGGCAGTGAAGGGATTATTGTCCTTCCTTGCTAGAGGGATGGTTATGCTGCAGCTGTACAGGGTGCTGGGGAGGCCACACCTGGAGTACTGTGTACAGGTTTGGTCTCCTTACTTCAGGAAGATGTACTGGCGTTGGAGGGAGTACAGAGGAGGTTCACTAGTTTGGGTTGGGAGTTGAGGATTGGTGCATGTGGAGAGATAGAGAAAACTGGTTCTATAGTCATTGTAATTTAGAAGAATGGGAGGTTGGATAGGAAACAATAAAATTATGAGGGAGTAGATAAGACAGAAACAGGGAGGCTATTTCCACTGGGGGTGGGTCAAACTACAGAGCATTACCTCAAAATAAGGGGGAGCAGATTTAGGACTGAGTTCAGGAGGAGGTTCTTCAGCTAAAGGGTTGTGAATCTGTGGAATTCCCTGCCGAGGGCAGCATTTGACGTTATCAACTTGAATGCCTTGAAGGCAAAATGTAGATTTGTGAATAGGAAAAGAACTAAGGGTTATGGTGAGAGATCAGGAAAGTGGAGCAGAGGCCATGAGAAGATCAGCCCTGATCTTATTGAATGGTAGAGCAGGCTTGAGGGGCCAGATGAAAGTTCTTGCCTTGTGCCATCAAAATCGGCCTTTGTCCAATTCAGAACCTTAACTCTTAGATCTGGTATATTATTTTCTGTAACTATTTTAAAACGAGTAGAATTATCAGAGACTCCCAACAGTGTGGAAGCAGGTCATTCAGCCCATCATACTAATACTGACCTGGAAAGCCTCCTAACCTCCTCCTATAACATTGCACTTCTCAGGGCCAGCCAACCTACACATCCCTGAACATTATGGGCAATTCAGCTTAGACAATCCACCCAACCTGCACATCTGTGGACTGTGGGAGGAAACCAGAGCACCCGGACGAAACCATGCAGAAAACCCCAATAATTATCCCTTTCTTATTTCCCAGTTCCACCTAAATAACTTCACTGGGCGTACTCCCAGGAATATCTTCCCTGAGCAAAAACATAATGCTATCCCGAATCAAAAATGCCACTCCCCTCCTCTCTTGTCCCCCTTTCTATTCTTCCTATAGCATCTATACCCTGGAACATTAAGCTGCCAGTCCTATCCATCCCTGAGTGATGCCTCTGTAATTGCTACAATATCCCAGTGCCATGTTCAAAACCATACCCTGAGCTCCTCTGCCTTCCCGGTCAGGTCTCTTGCATTGAAGCAAATGCAGTGCAACTGCTCAGTCCGACTTCATTCTGTGCCTTACCCTTGCCTGCCTTGACTATTTGACTTCTGAACTGTACCAGCCTCAGATATATCTCTTTCCTCACTATCTTCTTGGGTTTACACCCACTCCCTCACTGGTTTAATGCCTCCCGAGTATCACCAGCAAGTCTCCCTGCCTAGACATTAGACACCTTCCAATTCAGGTACAATCCATCCTTCTTACGCAGGTCAACTCTACTCCAGAGGAGATCACAACGATCCAAAAAACGTGAATCCTTTTCCCCTGCACCAGCTCCTTAGCCACTCAATGAGCACCTCCTCCTCCTCTGTAATATGGACATTTTCCAAGATGTCACCATTTATTTCCCCACATTCTATATCTCCCATGTACTTCACAGTAAACACTAATGCAAAATACTTGTTTCCTATCTTGCCCATCGCCTGCAGCTCCACACAATGGCTGCCTTGCTGATCTTTGAGGGTCTCTATTTTCTCCCTAGTTAGCCTTTTGCTCCTCATGTATTTACAAAAGCCCTTTGGATTATCCTTAACCCTATTCGCCAAAACTATCTCATGTCCCTTTTTTGCCCCCTGATTTTCCTCTTAATTATACTCCTACTGCCTTTATACTCAAATTTTTTTTGGATTGGAATAAATGCAAAATATAATATCCTGACAATACAAACGAGGGTAGGACTTACACTCAATAAAAATAGGGCCTTGAGTAGTGATATGGGAACAAAGAAACCGAGTTTGTGTCACATGTAGACAGGGTGGTTAAGGTGCTTAGCACACTTACCGTCATTGTTCAGACCTTTGAGTACAGGAGTTGGGACGTTATGTTGAGGATGTACAGGATGTTGGGGAGGCCTCTTCTGGAATACTCTGTCCAGTTCTGGTTGTGCTGTTATAGGAAGGATATTATTAAATTGGAGCAGGTTCAGGAGAGATTTATCTGCATGTTGCCATGAATGGAGGGATTGTGTTCTAAGGAGAGGCTGGATAGGCTGGGAATTTTTTCACTGGAGTGCAGGATGTTGAGGGGTGACCTTATTAGAGGTTTATAAAATCAGAAAGAGTGTAGATACGGTGAATGGACGAGGGAGAGGGGGATTCAAATCTCGGGTGCATTCATTTTGAGAAGAAATGAGAAAGATTTGAGCACAGGGGTTGGGGCTATACTCTCTCCCTATGGAGATGCTGCAAATCTGTCCAAATTCCCTTCCCATTTGCCCATAGCCCCCCAAATCTTCCCTTAAAAAGTAAAATTCCAAATCTCTTTATGAATAACTGCTGAGTCTGTGTCCAGCTGCTATTCAGACTGTTCCAGATACTCAGAACTTACTGAATAAAATAATGTTCACATTATTTGCCAATTACCTGAAAATAGTTACTAAAATTGTGACATTGTTAACATTTCCACTCTCTCTGCAGATTAGATATCCTAGAAACAAATTTACACCTGGTCAAAATCACTGCTTAACCTTCTCAGCTCCAAGGACAATTATCTGTGCTTCTGCTAGCTCTCCACAAAAGAGGAACACATCTTATTTTAATTTATTAGAGATGTACAGCACAGAAACAGACCTTTGGTCCAATTTGTCCATGCCAAATAGGAATCCTCAACAAATGGAGCCCCATTTGCCAGCTATTGGTCCGTATCATTGGAAACTCTTCATCTTCATGTACCCAATCGGATGCCTTTCAAATGTTGTAATTGTATTAGCTTCCACTATTTCCAGCTCATTCCACACATACACCACACACAACTTGAAAACTTTGCCCCTTAGATCCGTTTTTAATCTTTGCCCTCTCAACCTAAGCCCATGTGATCTTATTTTGATCCCACCTAACTGGGGGGAAAGGACCCTGGCTGTTCACCTTATCCATGCCCTTCATGATTTTATAAATCTCCATGAAGTCACCTCCCAGTCTTTGACTCTCCAGTGAAATTAACTCTGGCCCATTCAGCCTCTCCCTGTAGCCCAAATCCTCCAACCCTAGCAAAGTCTTTGTAAATCTTGTCTGAACTCTATCAAGATTCACAACATCCTTTCCAGAACAGGGAATTTCGAACTTAAAACAGAATTTCTGAAATGGCTGAATCAATGTCCTGTCCAACCACAATTTGACGTCCCAGCTTCTGTACTCGATGCGTTGACCGATAAATATAAGCATACCAAACCCCCCCTTCACTAGTCTGCCTACCTGCGACTCTCCTTTCAAGGAACAATGAACCTGCACTTCATGGTCTCTGTGTTCAGCAACGTTCCCAAGGACTTTACCATTAAGTGTATAAGTCCTGCTCTGATTTGCCTTTCCAAAATCCAACAGCTTACATTTGTCAAAATTGAACCCAGTCTGCCATTCCTCGCTCCAATGGCCCATCTAGTCAAGATACTGTTGCATTCTGAACTAACCTTCTTCATTGTCCACGACACCTCCAATTTTGGTGGCTTATGTAAACCCACTGACCATACCTCATATATTCACATCCAAGTCATTTATTTAAGGATATCCATTCCTGCAGGACAACGCTGCTCACAGGCCTCCAGTCCGCAAACCACCCTCTGCCTCCTACCTTCAAGCCAGTTTTGTATCCAAATGGCTAGTTCTCCCAACATTTCATGTTATCTAACCTTGCTAACCAGTCTGCTTTGTGGAACATCGTTCAGTGTCCATACAGACAACGTCCACAGTCTGCCTTCATCAATCATCTTTGTCACATCTTCAAAAGAACTCAGTCAAGTTAGAAAGATAGAATTTCCCACACACAAAGCCACGTTAACTATCCCTAATCAATCCTTGTCTTTCCAAAAACATGTAAATCCTGTCCCTCAGAATCCCTTCCAACAACTTCCCTACCACTGACGTTAGGCTGACTGTTCTCTTGTTCCCTGGCCTTTCCTTACCACCTTTTTTAAATAATGGCACCCATCTTCCAGCATCTTACCTGTCACAAACAGTGATATAAATACTTCAGGGAGGGGCACTGCCATCACCTTCCTAGCTTTCCACAAATTTCTGGGATACACCTGATCAGGTCCCAGGGATTTATCCACCTTGCTACTGTTTAAGACATCCAGTACTTCCTCCTCTGTAATATAGACACTTTTCCAGTGATCACTATTTATTTCTCCAAGTTCTCTAGAATAGAATAGCATAGTATTTCTCCCACTTCCTGTTGTTCCATAGATGGCCTTGTTGATCTTTAAGGGGTCCTATTCTCTGTCCGGTTATTATTTTATCCTCAATGTATTTGTAGAATCTCTTTGGATTCTCCTTAAACTATTTCCTAGAGATATTTCAAGTTCCTTTTTTGCTCTCCTGATTACCCTCGAGTATATTCCTGTTAAAACGTTATCCTGTGCTCCCAATTCCTCCTCCTCTGACATATCTGCTCCCAGGAGAAGCAAGTCCACTCCAGGACATCCCAGAAAGGTTTCCTCTTTCAAGGACCACATTTCCCTTCCACGTGATCAATAATGCGCTCCAACGCATATCCTCCACTTCCTGTACCTCCGCCTTCCCCCCACCCCTCCAACCACAATAAGAATATAACCCCCCAGTCCTCATCTGCCACCCACTAATCTCCATTAACTTCTGCTATGTCCGCTACCTACAGTCAGACCCCACTACCAGGGATTTATCTCCCTCCCCAGCCCTTTCTATCTTCCGCAGAGACCATGGGATCTTTGGTGCTGATGTGCTGCCCCACGGATACCTCAGTCACTCACCCTGCCAAATGGCCTCGTGAGATTATCACTAGATGGATAATCCAGACACCCAGATAACATTCTGGGGCCTAGGGTTTGGATCCCATCACGGCAGAGAGTGGAATATGAATTCAATAAAAATTTGGAAGTAAGAATCTATTAAAGACCATGAATCCATTATTGATTATTGCGAAAAAAAATCTCATCAGATTCGCTAATATCCTTCAGAGAAGGAATCTGCCATCCTTACCTGGTCTGGCCTACATGTGACTCCAGACCCACAGCAATGTGGTTGACTCTTTACTGCCCTTTGCGCCCAGCCAGTGACACCCTCATCCTGTGAATGAATAACAAAGAAGGTCAAGTCTTGTACATAACCATACTATTCTTACAGAGAAGTGATCTCTTAGTAAATTTGCTTCTCAACTCCCTGCTGACTATTGGGGAAGGGGGGGTCAATAGTACCATCCCAATAAGGAGATCATCCCTTTCTTATTTCTCAGTTCTACCTGGATAACCTGCCTGGATGTACTCCCAGGAATATCCTCTTGAAGCCCAGCTGTAATGTTATCCCTAATCAAAAATACCTCTCCCCTTGCTCTGTTGCCCCCTTTCTATCTTTGCTATAGCATCTATACACTGGAACATTAAGCTGCTAGTCTTATCCATCCCTGAGTCATGCCTCTGTAATTGCTATAATATCCCAGTGCGATGTTCAAAACCATACCCTGAGCTCCTCTGCCCGAACTATCGGGCCTCCTGCATTGAAATAAATGCAGTGTAACTGCTCATTCTGTGCTTTGCCCTTGTCTGCCTTGACTGTTTGACGTCTGAACTGTACCAGCGTCAGACTTAGCTCTTCCCTCACTCTCTCTCTGGGTTTACCCACATTCCTTCACTGGTTTAATGCCTCCTGAATAGCACTAACAACTGTTCCCTTCCAGTACCAGTACAATCCATCCTTCTGATGGAGGTCAATTCTACCCCACAAGAGATTCCAATGATCCAATAATGTGAACTCTTCTATTCCTATGTCATTGATACCAATAAACAACAGCCTCCCCTCAAAATGGTTATTCTCCCCTTTAAGAATATTCTGCTCCCTCTCTGAGACATCCTTATACAAAAATTAAACATTCGAATAATAAACCTTACACTCATCAGGTCATCATAAAAGGATTACATGACACATTGAAGGTTTGGGGAGACCTTTTGCGAGAATGCGATGATTCAAAGGAGAATTTTTAAGCAGCAAATGGGACTGATCTTGAACACAATACTCACACACACAACGCGAATATCCAGGTCCTGATATACTGAGTAATTCAATCAGAGTTTGGCAGAACATTTACTGAGATTACCATCTGAATGTCCACCTGTAATATCCTGTAATACAAGTTTATAAAATCCATCACTATCAGTTCAAGTTAGAAACTCACACCATCCCCTCCTTGTGGCCCAGGATTACTGTACATATTACCCTTGAGGACAACAGCAGTCAACTCAGGGGAAATCTGTGGGTTTCTAAAAAATTGCAACTTGAGATCTCATGTGACTGAACACAGCAGTTCTTTGACACATTGGAGAAAATGATCCAAGCGTCAGTGAGATATGGGGAACAAGAATTATTTTCTTTTCTTTCATTCCGTGCTGCCGCTCTGCCTCATCAATAAGACATGGGTGTGAAAGGCTAACGATGGGCAAGTTGTCTCCATCCTGACCAATGGGGATGAAGATCCTTTCAATAACTCCAAAGCGTATCCCTAAAAAGATAGCAACTCTGCCTGCTTCCCACTGCCCAGTGCTCCCAGTAAATGTTTGGAAGAATGGGAAGGGGGGTGGGGGGGGGGGGTGGGATATCTCCTAGAAAAGGCATAACTGTAAAGGTCTAAGAGGATTATGAAAAGAGAGAGATGCTCAGGAGAAGGGGGCAACAAGTTGCCAGATGGGATGTAACTTGGGAAAACGGGAAGTTGCTCATTTTGGAGGAGATAATAAAAGAACAAAGTATTATTTAAATGGTGGAAACTATAGAAAGCTGCACAACAAAGGGACCAGGGGTAATTGTTCAGGAAACACAGAAAGCTACCACACAGTTACAACAGGGAATCAGGAAGGGGAATCGAATGTTTTGTTTCAAAGGTTCTCAGTAATAGAGTTTGGAGTATATACCTGAGAGTAACGTGTGGAAGTGCTGGTGAGACCACCATATCTGCAGTAATGAGAGCAGTTTTCGTCCCTTTAGATAAGGAAATGTGTCACTTTATTGGAGAAATTTCAGGGAAGATTCAATGAGATGATCCCTGGTTTGGAGGGATTATCTTTTAAATAAAGACTGAAAAGTTTGGGACTCTACTCACTGGATTTTGGAGAAAGAGAGGTGGTCTCATTGAGACAGATGGGATTCTTAAGGGGTTTGACAGGATAAATAGAGAGAGGCTGTGTCTGAGGGTTAATATTGAGAGGGGAGTCTGAAACCAGATTCTGAGTCACGGAATCAAGGGTTCTGTTTTGGATTCAAGTTTAAGGCGACACAGACGCGGGTAAGGGGTTTCAGTAGCAATGGAGCTGGGGTGAGGTGGAAAAAAGAAATGTTTGAGATTGGAATTCCTGCTGTTGTGATTGTGTAGATGTCACCTTGGGGTCAGATATAACAGCAATATTGTGAAGAGTGTCGTTCTGCCTCAGAGAGTTCCCAGTGGGAGGGAGGGGCTCAGCAAAAAGGTAAAGGTAAGGCAATGGGTTAAACCGTGACAATGTTTCATTGGAGGAAATTGCAGCTAATCGAGTAGTGGGAATGTGATAAGCAGTTTGATAACTGAATAACAGGGGAGTAATGGAGAGGGATGATGGGGAGGGAGAGCTAGGCATCGTCAGTGTACATGTCAAACCTAACAGTGTTTTTGGATGATATCACCTCCTGGCACTATGTACGTGAGATACAGGAGAGACCAAGGATAGATCGTAGAGGGACATCAAATGCAAGGAATTCAGAAAGGAAAGGGAGAGTGGAGATGGAGCAGGATTTTCCAACAACGGTGAGGTCAAATATTAGTTTTTCACAGAATGGGAGAGAAGGACATAACCAGAAAAGACCAACAGACAGAACAAGGAACAATATCTATGAATTGGCAAGGGGGAGTGATGAGGCGGCAGCGGAGGAGAGAGAGTTGGAAAGTGAGTTTAGTGAGATTAGGGTAAAGGGTCAAGGTGAACTCTGATAAGGCTTTACAAGAGACTGGAGAAAGATGTAGGTTTAGGACAAAAACCAGGAACACCACGTGATGCAGTTTTTCTCAGTGGGCTAGTGGGAGGGAGAGAAGCAGCAGATCAGATTATCTCAGTCTTCGTGTCAGAGAAACTCCATGTGCTCCTCACTCGTTGTTAGAGGGGAGGATGGAGGAGACAGGATGATGGACAGTGTTTTACAAAGAAACAAAACCAGGGTTAGTGATATTTAAAATGAGTGAACAAACCTGATGTATTTAGCTTTTATCCAGAATATTAAAAAAAAACGACTGAAGTCCTGGTTCGAATCCCGTCTTGGCAGATGGGTGAATCTGAATTCAAGAAAAAAAACAACGTATTAGGAATCTCCTGATCTCTATGAAACCATTGTCAATGGCGAAATAAATCCTGACAACCTGACAGCGGCCCAGCCAGCTACTCACTGTACTAATCACTCCAAAGTCTCAACAAAGGAATGAAACTGGATGGACCAGTTCGCAACTAACAAGGCACCAGAAATTACAACCACAGAATCAGCCATCTCAATGGTGCAACGTCCTCCTCACAAACATATGGTTTTTGGTGCCAAAATGTGGAGAGCTGTCTCACAGACCAATCAAGGAAGAGCCTGACATACTCATACTCAAAGAATCATCCCTTACAAACAATGACCAGACACCACCATCACCATCCCTAGATATCGAGAGTGTGGTGCTGGAAAAGCACAACAGTCAGGCAGCATCCGAGGAGAAGGAGAATCAACGTTTCGAGCCTAAGCCCTTTATCAGCCTGACCTGCTGTGCTTTTCCAGCACCAGACACTTGACTCTGATCTCCAGCATCTGCAGTCTTCACTTTCTCCTGAAATCTCTGAATATGTCCTGTCCCACTGGCAGGACAGACCAGGCAGAGATGGTGGCACAGTGGCGTACAGACAGGGAGGATTTGCCCTAGGAGTACACAGCATTGGCTCCGGAGACCAGAAAGTCTCATGGCTCCTGCTGATTACCACGTACAGTGCTCCCACAGCTGATGGATCAGTTCTCCTTCATGATGAACAACATTTGGAGGAAGCACTGAGGAAGTAAAATGGTGTCAAACGTACTCTGGGTACAGGATTTCAATGTCCACAATCGAGACTAGTTCTGCAACAGATTTACTGACTGAGATGGTCAGGTCCGAAAGGATATAGCTGCTCAACTGAGTCTGCAGCAGGTGGCGAGGGAACCAACAAGAGTGTAAAACATACTTGATCTCATTGTTATGAATTGAACAGCGGAGACACATCTGTCCATGACAGTATCCGTACGAGCGACCATCACACATTCCCTTCGGAGACAAAGTCTTGCCTTAAAGTTGAGAAAAACCTCCATCGTGTTGAGTGACATTATCACAGTTCAAAATGGGACAGACTTCGAAGAGATGTAGGATCTCAAACTGGGTATCTCTGAGGCACTGTGGGACATCAACAGCAGCAGAACTGTACTCCAGCACAATCTGAAATCTCATGGGTTTGTAAATCCTGCTCTCACCCATCACAATGGACAGGAAAGGAGGGCATGCCATGAGCAGCACCAGGCAGACTTAAAAATGAAGTGCCAACCTGGTGAAGCTATCAAACAGAACTACCTGTATCAAACAGCATCAGCAGCAAGCAACACAGGTAAGTGATCCAACATCCAATGGAACAGATCGGAGCTCTGCAGTTCTGCCACAACCAGTTGTGAACGGTGGTGGACAATTAAACAACTCATTGGAGGAAGCATCACAGAAATCCCCACCCTTACTGATGGAGGGGCCTCACACATCCATGCACCAGATAAGATGACAGCATTTGCAGCAATCTGCAGCCAGAAGTGCAAAGTGGGATGATCCATCTCAGCCTTCTCCTGTGGTTTCTAACATCACAGATGTGAGTTTTAAGCCAGTTTGATTCAGTTTGAATACCATCAAGAAATGGTTAAGTAGTGCAAAGGCTACGGGCCCTGCCAATATTCTGGCAATAATACTGATGGCTTGTGCTCCAGAACTTGCCACCCACCAAGCCACGTTCCGCTCCAGCACTGGCATCTACCGAGAATGTGGAACATTGCCCAGGGATGTTCAACACTACAACACAGGGCAATCCAACCCAGGCAATTTCCCTCTATCAGTCCACACTCGATCAGCAGTAAAGTGATGGAAGGTGTCATCAACAGGGCTACCAAGCAGCAGCTGCTCAGCAACAGCCGCTGAGCGACACTCACTTTAGGCTCCACCAGGGCCACTCAGCTCCCGATGGTATTACCGCCCTGATTCACAATCTGGCAAGCAGCTGAATCCCAGAGGTGAGGAGAGTGTGATAACTCAGTCTCACGCCAAGACCACTATTTCTAGCTGATTCCACCCTTGTCTCAGCTCATACTTTCATTTTCCAAACACACTCAGGGCCAGCTTCCCACATTCAACCTCCCTGTAATCTCAAAAAAGTCTAAATCTCTGCTTGTTGATTCATCAAAAGGCTCCTAACTAAAATGAACTGCATACAGCCATAGAGATGTACAGCAAGGAAACAGACCCTTCGGTCCAACCCATCCATGCCGACCAGATATCTGAACCCAATCTAGTCTCACTTGCCAGCACCTGGCCAATATCCCTCAATTTAAAAGTCTCACACTCGATTTAATTCCTGGCTGTGATAATCCCCAGCTCCCTGCACCCCACAGACTGTGAGACCTCAACAACCCTTTTTCTTCGAGACTCCCAACCATTTGTTAATTCATTACTTCACCTGTGTGGCTGTTTCTGCAGTTGCTGAAGCAGCATGGTCTTAAATTCGTAGCCAAAACCTCACAGGTCTGCATTCCACCTTTAAGACATCCCTCAAAACCTGCTTTTTGGCAATGCTTTTGGTCACCTGACCTAATATCTCCATCGGGGAGAAAGTGAGTCTGCAGATGCTGGAGATCAAAGTTGAAACTTTATTGCTGGAACAGCACAGCAGGTCAGGCAGCATCCAGGGAACAGGAGATTCGACGTTTCGGGCACAGGCCCTTCTTCAGGAATGAGCAGAGAGTGTTCAGCAGGAGAAGATAAAAGGTAGGGAGGAGGGACTTGGAGGAGGGGAGTTGGAAATGTGATAGGTGGAAAGAGGTCAAGGTGAGGGTGATAGGTCGGAGTAGGGTGGAGGCGGAGAGGTCAAGAAGAAGACTGCAGGTCAGGAAGGCGGTGCCGGGCTGGAAGGATCCGGCTGAGACAAGGTGGGGGGAGGGGGGATGAAGAAACTGGTGAAGTCCAAGTTCATCCCCTGCGGTTGGAGGGTTCCCAGTCGGAAGATAAGACGCTCCTCCTCCGACCGTCGGGTTGTTGTGGTTTGGCGGTGGATGAGTCCAATGACCTGCATATCCTCGGTGGAGTGGGAGGGGGAGTTGAAATGCTGTGCCACAGGTTGGTTGGGTTGGTTCGTCCGGGTGGCCCAGAGGTGCTCCCTGAATCGCTCCGCAAGTAGGCGGCCTGTCTCCCCAATATAGAGGAGGCCACACCGGCTGCAGCGGATGCAGTAGATGATGTGGGTGGAGGTGCAGGTGAATCTGTGGCGGATATGGAAGTTTCCCTTGGGGCCTTGGAGAGAAGTGAGGGGGGAGGTGTGGGCGCAAGTGTTGCACCTCCTGCGGTTGCAAGGGAAGGTGCCGGGAGTGGTGGTTGGGTCGGTGGGGGGTGTGGATCTGACAAGGGAGTCGCGGAGGGAGTGGTCTCTACGGAAAGCTGATAGGGGAGGGGAGGGAAATATATCCTTGGTGCTGGGGTCTGTTTGGAGGTGGCGGAAGTGACGGCGGATGATGCGCTGTACATGGAGATTGGTGGGGTGGTAGGTGAGGACCAGTGGGGTTCTGGTTCCGCATCTGCTCCCAGGAGGACCAGTTCAAAATACCGCATCTGCTCCCAGGAGGACCAGTTCAAAATACGTACAACACAGATGGCCTCCTTCTTCAAGGACCGCAATTTCCCCCCCGACGTGGTCGACGGTGCCCTCCACCGCATCTCCTCCACTTCCCGCTCCTCCGCCCTTGAGCCCCGCCCCTCCAACCGCCACCAGGACAGAACCCCACTGGTCCTCACCTACCACCCCACCAATCTCCATGTACAGCGCATCATCCGCCGTCACTTCCGCCACCTCCAAACAGACCCCAGCACCAAGGATATATTTCCCTCCCCTCCCCTATCAGCTTTCCGTAGAGACCACTCCCTCCGCGACTCCCTTGTCAGATCCACACCCCCCACCGACCCAACCACCACTCCCGGCACCTTCCCTTGCAACCGCAGGAGGTGCAACACTTGCGCCCACACCTCCCCCCTCACTTCTCTCCAAGGCCCCAAGGGAAACTTCCATATCCGCCACAGATTCACCTGCACCTCCACCCACATCATCTACTGCATCCGCTGCAGCCGGTGTGGCCTCCTCTATATTGGGGAGACAGGCCGCCTACTTGCGGAGCGATTCAGGGAGCACCTCTGGGCCACCCGGACGAACCAACCCAACCAACCTGTGGCACAGCATTTCAACTCCCCCTCCCACTCCACCGAGGATATGCAGGTCATTGGACTCATCCACCGCCAAACCACAACAACCCGACGGTCGGAGGAGGAGCGTCTTATCTTCCGACTGGGAACCCTCCAACCGCAGGGGATGAACTTGGACTTCACCAGTTTCTTCATCCCCCCTCCCCCCACCTTGTCTCAGCCGGATCCTTCCAGCCCGGCACCGCCTTCCTGACCTGCAGTCTTCTTCTTGACCTCTCCGCCTCCACCCTACTCCGACCTATCACCCTCACCTTGACCTCTTTCCACCTATCACATTTCCAACTCCCCTCCTCCAAGTCCCTCCTCCCTACCTTTTATCTTCTCCTGCTGAACACTCTCTGCTCATTCCTGAAGAAGGGCCTGTGCCCGAAACGTCGAATCTCCTGTTCCCTGGATGCTGCCTGACCTGCTGTGCTGTTCCAGCAATAAAGTTTCAACTAATATCTCCATCTCTGGCCATATGTTTAATGTTCTCAATAGTATTTTTGTGAAATTATAAGTATGATAATAAAAATACAAACTGTTGTTGATTTGACATTATTTTCAAATCATCACTGTTGCTGTCATGAATAACCTATAATGCCACTTACCCAACCACACTGTGAGAGCACCTTCACCACACAAACTGCAGCTGTACAAGAAAGTCAAACATCACCCTCTCCACAAGCAACAGGGATTTGGCATTAATCACTGGTATCTGTGGAAGGAGAAACACAGTTGATGTTTCAGGGAGTGCAAAAACGGATTACAGGGAATGAAAATGGTGCAGAATTTGATAGTCTGGAAGGAAAATACACTTGCTTGTTGGAAAAAAGAATTCTTGACTGTCAAAAATATTCAAGAAAAAAGTAATCTGATAAGAGAGCAGCACATGGTCAGGGGCTGGGCCGCAGCGAAAAACTTGTGAGAAACAAAAGCTCACTCACTTTAATAATTTCAGTCCCAGACAAATATCTGAACAACAGCGTCATTTTATTGATACACCTATAGGTGGGTGCTTTGTCTAATTACCAGGTAAGGCAATGACAAAATGCACAGTATATCCCATAAAACCCTTGCAATTTATACTGGTTTTTTTTCCCATATGTTTTCCTTATTCCATTGTCTGTTCCCTGCTTCGCTTACGTCACTCATTTCCTTACGACTTATCCCACAACTTCTGTTTATCCTGTCTTGTACGTGACAAACTCTTATCTCTGACTCCCATAAGGGTGTTTGACGTCAGTCTATTGTAGATTATTGATTAGGCATATCTTTTCTTCTATCAGCATCTATTTCCATCCAGAGGCCACTTTGACCTCTTTGATTAGGGTTTGTTCCTGTGTCTCCGTGTAAGGGGGAAACAGATGCTTTCCTGTTTGCCCATATATCCACCATTGTTCTGTATTCACGTCTCATGCTAACATATCCTTTCTTTTTGCTGAATATGTATTTTCTCATTCCTGTTCTGTATCAGAATTTATACTTGCAGAAATAACATTAATTCATTTATATCCCACAAACTCATTTACAAAGGGTCTAAAAAAGTAATAATACAGTAGTAAACAGACCAAAAATACACCCATGGTTTGAGACTGAGGAAGCTGGATATTGACAAAGTGGTGATGAGGGAGCCCAGAGGTGAATCAGAGCAGTATTGGTTGCTATGATCCCAAAGACTCTATACTCGAGAAAGGCTGCACATGCGCCTGGCTGCACTTTGCCCCCTACAAAGATGGCGGTCGCGCACGCGTCCCGAATAAAGATGGCGGCGCTCACTCAGGCCTGCAGCCGCGCTGAGGCAATTCCCCATTTACTACAAATACGAGACTGGGACGTTCAAATTTGTGTTTTCCGACGTGCACAATTTGTTTGTAAAACCTGTCCGCTCATAGCAACACAGTTTTTCTCCCATTTCCCTGTTTATTTCCTTACCGTATCCTTTCTCTCCATAACTTCCCGAGCATTCATTACAGCAACTGTGCGCCGCGCGCGAGGGTGATCACATGGTTTAGTTTAGCTCCGCCCTTCATTCACGTTGATTGGTTGGAGGTTCTTCAGCTCCGCCCGCCGTCCTTTCATTGGTCCGGTGCTGATATCAATCACCCGGTGTCGCCTTTGACTAGAGCATGCGCAATGTGTCCTGTTTTAGCTGATATGTTGGGTAATGTGATGGGAAAGTTTACTGAGGGGAAGGATTCCATTTGTGTGAGCTCTGCAGTAGATTTCCTTTATTCATGGAGGGAATTGCCTTCCTACTCATGGCTGCATAGCTATGATTCATGAATCAATGCCATCTGAATCAGTACATAAACACCCCATTTTCACAACATCTGAGATCTTCAGCACATTGTATCACGCTCTTTTTTGGAAACAAAAAAAACATGAAATGGAGCCTCCAGGAATCGGAGCAGGAGTAGGCAATTCATCCCCTTCAGCATGTTCCCCCATTCTTTCAGATCATGACTGGGCCAACCCAGGCCTCAACACCTCTTTCATGCTTGATCTGCATAGCCATCAACTGCTCAATATTTCAAAAATCTATCTGCCCTCTTTTGAAATAATTTGAGATAGAATCATAGATTCCCTACTGTGTAGAAACAGGCCCTTCAGCCCAACAAGCCAGAACAACCCTCCGAAGAGTAACCCAACCATTCCTCTCCCACATTTAACTTGCACAATTATTTGGGTGAGAAAATTCTAGCCATTCACTGATAGAAAAAATTCTTTACTTTTTCTAAAATGAATGTTCCCTTATGTAATGTCCCCTGGTTTGAGACTTCACTGGCGCTAGAAGATCTAGTCAACATCTCCTCTGTCAAGCTCCTCAGAATCTTGTTTCCATAAGATCACCCCTGCTTATCTATTCTTCATAGGTCAACCCTTTCGTCCTCGAAGCACCTAAGTGAATCTTTTTTGAATGGTCTACGATGTTGGTTTACCCTTTATTAAATATGGGAGCTAACACTGTATACAGTACTCCAAGTGAGGACTCAGCAACAGCCAGTGTGGTTAACTAATCCTCAGTCCATGCTAATAAAATACGCCGATACCATGAGCTCCTAAATTGTGCAAATAACTTTTAAGTAGCACCTAAAATCCAAATACAGGACATCATTGGAATCCCCTTTATCAGCCCTGCCTGTTATCTCCTCAATGAACTATCGCAAATTTGTCAAATATAGTTTCTCTTTCACAAAACCCAGTCTACCATGTTTAATGATAAGCTTTTCTAAATATCCTGCACTTTCGTACTTTAATATTCTACTCTGTAGGTTCTTTCAGTAGATTTGCTAAGTATGATTCCCCTCTCTTAAATCCATGCGGAAAGTGTCCAATCCTGTCACTGTTCAGTAAGAAACTTGACTGTACTCCAATGTAGTTAGTAAATGTATCTGCATTTATTTTTAAAAATCGATTACTTATCAATGCTGGACCCATGCAATATCAATAAATTAGTGACTGTGAATTTGGGTTATAATGTTTTTTTCTGTTAATTCCTTTTCGTACTATGTTATGCAGACAGCACCAAGTGATCACTCTTAATTGTGAGTAACTTTGAAAATAATATATTTTAAAAATGACATCCCAAAATGCTGCCTCATTATTGTGCAAGGAGGATTTTGCATTCAATAGTTTGCAGATAAAATTGAACAGATGTTTGCTGCAATTTGGCCAGACTGCAGGTTACACCAAAGTGGCAACTCTGCTCTCAGATTCTTACTTGACACTGCCCAAGGCGATACTGATGGGACTTCACTTTGCCATTCTTGTTCACCAGCTTTATTTCCAGGTTTAATTCTATAATCATTCTAGAGCTTGTAATTATAAACAACTTCTCTTTTAGGTACATATGTAAATATCGTACTGAAATGTTGCACTGAATGGTACCAAATCTGAAATTAGTCTCTAATCTGATAGTAACGTGCTTTGACCCTTCTACATATGTATTGGCATAAGTCTATGCCAGTTATTTTTCTGAAGCCTGTGATTCTTGATGAAGGGCTTATGCCCGAACTATCAACTCTCCTGCTTCTCGGATGCTGCCTGACTTGCTGTGCTTTTCCAGCATGACACTTTTCGATCTGATGTCCAGCTTCTTTGGTCATCATTTTCTTCTTTGAGTAGATTAAACCAAGAATATTTTTTGTTGATGAAAGTGCAATAGGAACCAATTCAAGAAATTCAGGTATCTCACATTTACCTTAACTATGTGAAGGCTAAGACATTACTAAATTATTGTCAGTAATTGAAACCGTGCTGACAAACTTGTGCAGTATCAGTGCCTCAGCTTTAGAGTGTTCCCAGATATCGCGCAGCTGTAGTATTTTGTTTGGCACTCAGCTATATGCTGTTCTCACTTGTTTCTTTGTGAAAGATTACAAAATTAACTTAGATGAATGAACTTATGATTTTTTAACCAATATTGGGAGAAATCAAATGTCAGTATTTGAAGTGCTGATAAAGTAAAATAAACTGATAATCAGTAGAAAGGGTTTAAGATGGATATGGAATAAATGCTGGCAAATGGGACTAGATTGATTTTGGATATCTGGTCAGCATGGACTGAAGGGTCTGATTTTGTGTTGTACAACTGTGATTTCATTCTCTCAATTATTCAATAAGTTGAATACTTCGAGGAGGAAAAGGAGGATTTATGCAGAGAATGCACCTGAACTGATGATTGAGGTATATCAAACTCACATTGTTTCATGACCTTTTCCTCTGGGTTCTTCAATGGCCAAACTTGTTTTATTATCTGAATAACTATGTATCATATGATTTGTTTCGCATAAAATATTTTGTTAGGTTATAGTGAACTATTAAGAAGTGTTCATGTTTAAAATTTAGGCAGCTTGATTGTTAAGCAAGAAAATGTTGGTGTTTTACTCCCACTGAATCATTGCTCTATAAATGGTTACAAGCTTTTTATCTTTTCTGGACACTGAATATATGGAAGTTAATTCTGAAGGAAAACATCCTCGTCGGTAATGTTCCCACATATGTGGACTAATTGCTTCTGGTCACTCTTCAGGCTATAGAGGCTCGGAAAGAAATGAGTAGGCCAAAGTTAGCAACATCATTTGGATGGACTGTGCTCATTGGGGAAACTTGAAAAATCTATAGAAGAAACACGTGTTTCAGAGTGTATGCAATAAACCTGAACATTGTTCTTTTTTTCACAGAGCTTGGGACCCGACTGGAGCAGAAATGAAGCTCGTATTGTTTTTTTTTAAATTTCCGAGCTTGCCAAATTATTGTTTGTAAATGCAGGTGACTTTATCAAAGCACATTTCACATGCCCCCGCCAGGAATTTGGTCTCAATTCTGTCAGTCCATCCATTCCTATGGATAAGAGGTATTTTAAATGTGAGCACTCCATTTAACTATTTGTATTGAATTCTTCAGTGGTTAAGTCCTCTTGGATTCTTAATTTCAAATTACTCAATGTGATTTTTTTGTCCCCCCTGAATTTGCCAAGCACTGGGCAGTTCTGGAATATTCCAAATATTTACAATAGATGCATTCACACTATTGAAGGCAACCTGGCAGATTTGAATACCATTCAGGTAGTCAACAATAATACATAAGTAACTTTATGAATTGCTTACTGTACACCAACAACGCAAGCCAAGTATTAGTGAAACTATAGATTGTCTCCCAAGGATTCCCAAATCTGAACAGTGCATTCCAGATATGCTCACTATCACCATCTGGGAGCAGTCTCCCAAAGTGCTCCCAGAATTTAGAAAGCACATACACCGCCCTCCAAAGCTAAATCTGTTGTCACAGGCTTCACTCTTATTGCATACAATGACATTTATTGTCCAGTTCTTTAACGTGAAATGATTTTACAAACAATTTGTAGAAGTGAATGGAAAGTGTGATGTTTGCTTGACCTTTGGCTCTATGTATCAGGCCGAACTGAACCTTTAGCAAGATGTGGGATGTTTCCCACAGACGTTGTTTAAAAAAAGCAAAGATTATGCTCTGAGGTTTAAATGTTAAATCAGGTTTAATAAAAATCCTTCCAAAAATTGAGAGTTTGATTTCAGCTCCTTTCAAGAGACATGTTCTCGGCCTTCAATTTTGTGACATGTGATCATTCTTTGGTAAAGGTGGCTATGTGCAAAACTGCAGGATGTTGTGCTGAAGTGCCTCATTGGGTGGAGAAGCTTTATGACTGGTGTAACTTGGCTAACTTTGAGACGGAATGTCACTTTGAGTTAAATCTTGTTTTTAAACGGAGGCCTGCTTGTGTAACTCAAGTGTGGAAACTATGCTCGTGTTTGCATTGAACCTTTCACTTTCGGAGATCAGTATTTTTCCGATGTGTTTTGTAAATAAAGCTTAATATAGAAAGCACAGTGCTAGAGAACCGCAGGTCCAGCAGCATCTCTGAGGGGAATAAAACATTGTAAGTTCAAAGTCTCATGACCTTTTGTCTGTTCGGACGAAGAGTCAGTAAACTTGAAATGTAACATGTTTTTCTCTTCACCGATGCCCTCAGAACTGCTGAGTTTATCCAGCACTTTGTTTCTGGGGTTCAGATCTCCAGCACCTGCAGTTTATTGTTTTGTTATAGATCCTATGATTTGATTTGGGGAGCAAGAGGCAGCAACTGTGATCAACTGGGATAAAACTCCCCAACCATGGAAAACAAACACACAGTTCGTTATACTTTGCAAAACATGACTGTAAATAAGAAATGCAATTAAGTGAAATGCAATTAAGCTAAGTGCAAGAAGGCATACCACCTGCCTTGTCTCAAACCCGCTACTCATCTTTGAGGACTAATCTGTCAGAATTGTGTTTGCTCCCTTCCTTTGAGATCATAGTCCACAAATGTCCCAGTTCCAATTCCTGGGCCGGGCCCAGTTACCACATTGCAGTTGGGTGGGGAGCTTTGTGTCAGCCTGAAGTTTTTGTTAAGAGCTATATTGCAGGTTGAAGTTGACGGTTTTGACGAATATTGCGTCATCAAACTTGGAGGAAATCCTTCCGAATATATTGATTAACTGCACTGAGCCTGTTTACATGCAGCCCCTGTTATTAGTGCTGTAATATTCTAAGTTAAGAATCACACAACACCAGGTTATAGTCCATCAGGTTTAATTGGAAGCACACTAGCTTTCAGAGCGCCGTTCCTTCATCAGGTGATTGTGGAGGGCACAATTCTAAGGCACAGAATTTATAGCAAAAAATTTACAGTGTGATGTAACTGAAATTATCCATTGAAATATCCATTGATTGTCTGTTGAGTCTTTCACCTTTCATGTTCGAATACCATGATAGTTTCACTTCTTTCATGTGTAAATCACAAACTCCTTTTTAAAAGTTGCATTCCTGACAGTGGCCCATCCAATCACTCATTGTATTAATCACTGCACAGTCTCAACAAAGGAATGAAACTGGATGGACCACATTACATCTACCAATGCACCAGAAAATACAACAACACAATCAGCCCTCTTGACCCTGCAACTTCTGCCTCACTGTGGGCCAACAACAGCTGCAGAACTGCTGTTTATGAAGTTCAACCTGGATAAATGCGAGGTGATGCATTTTGGAAGGTTGAATTTGAAAGCTGAGTACAGGATTAAGGATAGGATTCTTGGCAGTGTGGAGGAACAAAGGTATCTTGGTGTGCAGGTACATAGATCCCTTAAAATGGCCACCCAGGTGGACAGGGTTGTTAAGAAAGCATATGGTGTTTTGGCTTTCATGAACAGGGTTATTGAGTATAAGAGTCGTGAGAACTTGTTGCAGCTCTATAAAACTTTGGTTAGACCGCACTTGGAATACTGCGTCCAATTCTGGTCTCCCTATTATAAGAAAGATGTGGATGCTTTGGAGAGGGTTCAGAGGAGGTTTACCAGGATGCTGCCTGGACTGGACGGCGTATCTTATGAGGAGAGGTTGACTGAGCTTGGACTTTTTTCATTGGAGAAAAGGATGAGAATAGGGGGCCTAATTGAGGTATACAACATAATGAGAGGCATAGATAGAGTCGACAGCCAGAGCCTATATCCCAGGGCAGAAATTGCTAACACGAGGGTCATAGTTTTTAGCTGGTTGGAGGAAAGTATAGAGGGGATGTCAGAGGCGGCTTCTTTACACAGAGAGTTGTCAGAGCATGGAATGCATTGCCAGCAGCAGTTGTGGAGGCAGGGTCATTGGGGACATTTAAGAGACTCCTGGACATGCATATGGGCACAGAAATATAAGGGTGCATACATGAGGATCAGTGGGTGAAGAAGTTTCTCCTCATCTCTGTCCTAAATGGTCTACCCCGTATTTTTAACGTACTCTCTGTGCATTAATTTTAAGCCTGGCCTGGCCAACCTGTTCCAATACCCTGTTTAATATCTAGATATGTTCTTTCTCACTGCTTGAGGTGATGAGGTGTTGGTAAGATCAGTGTGACTACATCCATCAAACACACATCGGTGGGATATACTGGAGTATTGCGGGATCCCTGAGGTAATAGCAATAGTATCCTGGTGGCCTGTTCTCCTCGGTCAGTAAACACCACTCTCGTCTGCCATTCAATGTCCACAGGTATGGACCCAGACTATTTCCAGCTTCTGTCAATTTATCACTGTCACAATTACTGCCTCCCCTGTCCCAGCTTTGATGAGATCCCGTTTGTGTGGGGAGTGAGAGGGCCCTCGATCTCTACAGGGTCGATAGATAATAACCCACATTCCTGTTTGAGTTACACACACCACTGAGTGGGTCCGAGCTATAACCCACCAGATTCTCTTACTGTCCCAGTCTCCCTACAATGTAGCTACTCCAAAGAGGTTGCCTCTCCTTTTCTTTCTGTCCCAGTCCTGGCCGAGCATCCCCATGTTTAAATTCACGTGTTGACATCAATAGTTGCCATTTTAGAATAAATAGGAGCAACTCCCAGAATGGTCCCTTTTTAAGTTTCACACCTCTACATCTGAATACATTTTGTCATACTCCCGGTCTACATCGGGACAGGTTTATTTCATCCAGCTTCCTGAGTTCCCTCTCTGACTGCTCTTATTTTAGTCATTGAGCGGGTGAGTAGTAAATCCTTATTGGTAACTGATAAAGATGCTCCATATTAGCATAATGCGGTGCTGGCCCCTCAACAGCGCGTCAATAAATATTCATGAGTTATGCATGTGCACACGTGAATACAGGCCACACACAATGTGAACACCTATCTCCCTCTCTCTGCCTACATTCCCTGGCTCTGTGCTCTTTCCTGCTTCCCTTGTAACATTGTGGATCTGGTTACCCTCCCAGGGTATTCCCCTGTGTTTCTGAGTTTGCCTCAGTTCTCATGGTCCAATTCAGAATGTTGTTAGAATTATCTCCCACTGGGAGTCCCATGTTTATAATTACAGTTAAATGTAGTACCATTTTAAATACATCAAACTGATTTCATCATCGCAGGATGGGGTTTGCTAATCCCCTGTGGTCCTTACACACCTCAGGCTTCCTCTCTGTATTATCCTCTGTATTACCCATGGGTCCCTGAGTCACCAAGGTTATTTCAGCCCATTCAGTCTGTCCTCTTCCCCAGTGTGTTCCTGCAATATCTGTAATTGCCTGGAGCCATTGATCGGCTGTGCTCTGGGGGGAACCGGGTCACACCCGCAACCTCTCATTGCAGCGACAGGTTCTGCTGTGCACGTCAGGGTATCTTGGCTTGAAGGAGGGTATGCACATCATCATTGGTGAGACTGTGTACCTCAACTAATTCATCCATATTCTCCCAATAAGGCCCATTATTACCATTTCTCTATCAGGCTGGGTGTTCATTCACCAACATCTGTCGTTCAGCCAGGTGAACGGTTCAGGTTTGGTTTCTGTCAGTTCCATTCGCTGCCCCCCCCCCCCCCCCCCCCCCCCCCCCCCCCCGTCTGTCCAAGTTTGAGATTTGATGTCCAGTGGTGCCATAGACACTGCCTTCCGGGCCTTACAGAATGGTGGGCCATACCATCCATGGCCGTTCCTCTGTCCATGCATGGGAGCTGTATCATCTAACCCGTTCCAGTCAGTGTCACCATCCTCACTGCTTTCTGAGGAGAGCGGGGCACTAGGTACCTCCCCCACTATAACTACGATCTGGCCCTTTGGCTTTAAGGCCTCACATCTGAGAGCCACAACCTTCACTTGTTCCTGTTTCTCATAATAATGTAACAGTACGTCATTCCTGGAATAAAACAGAACAAAATGTAAATTTGATTTTACTTGAAATAAGAATAATTTGAGATTCACTCGACATAATTATAGAGGTGAAAATTCTACTGTCAGTATTTAAGTGAAATTAACGTGATCATACTGTGAAAATAATCCCGGAAATCAACAACCATAAATGAGCTCAATAATATGTGATTATTTGTACCAGTTCTTGCATTGAAAATTCAATGTTATTCAATGCTTGTCAACTGTTAGACCATGCATTGTAATCAGGGCATAAAGTAATGGAAGGATATCAGAAAAAAAAACAGACTTTAATTTTAGCTTCACTGCAATAATGAACCGAAACAATATTTGGACATATGATTGAACTGAAAACTTTGTTATAGAGTGTCCATATTGACATGAAAAAATATTTTAGTTTGCAAGTTGTTCTGCACTAGGAATAATTTGAAATAAATTGTGATTATTAATTGAACATCTAAAATATATTTTCAAAACAATAATCAGATATTTTTGGAGGAAATTAGGATAGGAAACAAATATGTATACCTTGATATGACTAGTTTAAAAACGTTTAGAAATTGACCCGGATTATTTGATTGAGAGAAGCTGCATGAGTGTAAAGATTAATTGGCCTTTTTCGTTGCATTGTTGGTTTTACTAGAATCTGTTGTATTCTAAACTCTTGTTGTGTGCAATGGACTGTCGCTAATCGCTTAATTTATCTGAGAGACCCTTATCAGGTTTCCTTTGTCTGTAAATCAGTGGGCCAGTGAGCAATACGCCTGCTTTTCTTAGGGCAAGCAAAAATTCATTTCAAAGGAAAGAAGTGGCATATCACACTGAGAATGGTTTCCAGCACACACCATCAGCAGGGAACGGTTTTTCCAAAGAATTCCAATCTCTGTCCACAAATCTGATGGTATCTGCGTTTGTCAGTTTGTTGAGGATTCTGCCCCTTTGGTCTGAGCTGTTTTCATACAAGCAGTTGTTTCATTATGTCACTGCTTTTTTATTTCCCCTTTTACCATGATTCTGGGAGAGTATTTTCTGCAGATTAGACTATTCTGTTAATCAGTAATGTTAAGTAACTCAACATTGAATGGTTTTGACTCTAACAGAGCAGTGGCCTTGTTTTCAGCTAATTATTCACTTTCAATTTCCTGGTTGTGTTGAATGTTTCAGAAACAGGCTCTGGGAAATGTTTCCATTCACTTGTGTTGGATTCACTGACAGCCATGTGGTCAGTCAGTTTCTCGTGATGATCAGTTTCTCTGTCCTATTAGGCAATGGTCACTTGCTCAGTTTTCACTGTCTCTCCTCAGCATCAGTCCATCAGCTGCTGAAACCCTCCATCCAACATTTGATCCCTCTCAGCGTGACTACTCCAATACAGTCCAAGCTTGTCTCCAAAATGCTACCTCCATTTCCTCATGATCATCTCAGATTCTACTGTCTGTGTCCTTACAGCAAGTTGCGTAAGACATATACCTCAGGTTTAACCTGATCTGCATTGCGTTCAGAAAGATAATTTCAAAATTTGGTTTGCTGCTTCTAAACCTACCCGTGCCTTCACCCTGTCCATCCGTGTAGTTCCACACCTCCCTGAGGTATCTGCACTTATCCAATTCCAGCTGCAAGACAGTTTCTTATTTTATTCTCCTCCCTGTTGGTGGCTTTAGTTTCAGCTGCCTTGAATCCAGGCTTGATAATTCTCTTCCCCTATTCCCTTCGACTCTCCTTCATTCCATAGGCTCTCCTTAACATCCACTTGTTTGATCAAGATTTTGGTTTCCAAACTTAAAACTCTCCCTTTGTAGATAGGTAACAGCCTCATGGTATCATTGCTGAACCGTTATTATTTTGGGGACCCTGATTCAAATCCTACCACGGCAGATGTGGAATTTGAATTCAGTGTAAATCTAGAAATATGAGGCTATCGATGACCATGAATTCTTGTCGATTGTCAGGAAAAACCCACCTGGGTTCACTGATGTCCTTTAGGGAAGGAAGCTGCCATTGTTACCTGGTCTGGCCTACATGTGACTACTGACCCACAGCAATGTGGTTGACTCTTACCTGCTGGCTGGGTAATAAATGCTGCCCTAGCCAGTGGTAACTACATCCAGTGAATGTATTTTAAACAAAGCTCTCAGTCCTATGATCATGTGAGAGAGAATCAGAAGGTGACCATTCATCCCCACGAGCCTGCTCCACCATTCAAAAAGACCAGGCCTGATCTGTTCGTGATTTGCATTCCATCTCCCCCCAACGCCCCTTATCGAGAATCTATCAACCTGTGTCTTAAAATACTCAGTGCACCCACCTTCTGTGGCAGAGAGTTCCAAAGTTGCACAGCCTTCTGAGAGGAAACAAATCTCGTCAGCTCTGTCCTGAAAGCAGAAACCCAATTTTAAAGCAGTTCCCTCTGGTTCAGGAATGACCCACAAGTGAAACATCCTTTCAACATCCTCCTTCTCAAACCGTTCAGGATCTTATGCACTTCAGTCATGTCACCTCTCACTCTCCCAAACTCCAGCTGAAACAAACCCAGCCTGTCCAACCAATCCACATTTTATTTCTGTCACGCTGGGTGTGAGTGGGGTTGAAATGTTGTTTTATGTTTATGATGCAGTGAATGTGTTGCTTCACTGCGAGGAGTCTACAAGTCAATGCCTCACTTATTACACATATCTTACATCACTGTGGTGTTTCCAGCCCTCCCTCCATTGTCTAACGAAAAACAAGGAGAGAGAGAGAGAGAGATTGAGAAAAGTTATTAGAAAAGTTGTTGTCACCTAAAAGCTACTTGGTCTGTTTGTAAAGATTGCATTGGAATTGAAGTAACCAGTTGGTAACATTTTGTCAGTAATATTAACTAACAATTTATCAACGACTGAGGCCAGGCTTATCAGCTGATAACTTCTTTTACCTTACATCCTTCTTATACTGGGGGGTTATATCAGCAATTTTCCTGTCCTCTGGGACCCGCCTTGAGTCCAGTGATACCTGAAAGCTCACAACTAAAGCCACCACTATCTCTTCAGTTATTGCCTTCACAACTCTGGGGAGTAGTACATCTGGTCCAGTTGTTTTATCTATTTTCAGACCTTTCAGTTTTCCAGCATCTTCTCCTTGGTGATGGCCACCGTACTCATCTCTGTCCCCTTGACTCTCTTAAAGTTTTGGGATATTGCTCGTGTCTTCCACCGTGAGGACTGATGCAAAGTACTTATTCAGTTCCTCACCCATTTCTTTGTTAGCCGTAACTACTCTGCCAGCGTTATTTTCCAACGGCCCAATGTCCACTTTTGCCTCTTTTGAACTTTGTATATCTCGAAACACTCTGGCAATCTTGTTTTTAATATTACTGACTAGCTTTCCCTCATGCTTAATCTACTCCCTCCTTATTTCTTTCTTCATTATCCTCCATTGGTGTTTCTAGGCTTCCCAATCTTCTGGTTTCCCACTGCACTTTGCCACATGATGTGATTTCTCTTTTGCTTTTATGCTGTCCCTGACTTCCCGAGTCAGCCATGATTGCCTCATGCCCTCTTTAATACGTGTCTTTCTCCTCGGGATGAATGTTTGCTGTGTCACCCGGATAACTCCCAGAAACCCCTGCCATTGCTGTTCCATTATCTGTCCTATTAGGCTCTTCTCCCAGTCAATTCTCTCCAGCTTCTCCCTCATGTCTCAGTAGTTGTCTTTATTTAGCTGTAATAGAGTTACATCTGATTCCACCTTCCCTCTCTCAAACTGCCAAGTAAATTCTATCATATTAGGGTCACTGCCACCTCAGGGTTCATTCAAGTTAATCTCCCTTATGAAGGTTGCCTCATTGCACAACACTAAATCCGGTATTGCCTGTTCTCTACTGGGGTCCACAAGCTGCTCTGAAAAGCCATCTTCCAGAAATTCCATAGATTAATTTTCTTGCAATCTACTGTCAGCCCTATTTTCTCAGTACCCCTGCATTTTGAAATCCCCCCGATTACTGTAACCATGCTTTTCTTACATGCTTTTTCTATTTCCTCATGTGTGTTACGCCCCAAATCTTGACTATTTCTTGGAGGTCTCTAGATAACTCCCATTATGGTGTTTTTACCTTCGTGAATCTACATTATCTGACTCCACTTCATTTATGCTATTGATTTAACTTCATTTCTTACTGATCAGGCAACCCCTGCCCATCTGCCTGTGTTTTCGTTTGGATGTAAGACTTTGAATATTTAGCTCCGAGAAAGTTTCAGCCTTATCTTTTGCACTGATGTGCTACGCTTTTCCATCATTGTCAATGGGAATACTGGTGGAACCTCCTCTTCCAGTGAGTTGTTAAATTGTCCACAGCCATTCTCGACTGGATGTGGCAGGAATGCAGAACTTAGATCTGATCTTTTGGTTGCTGCATCACTTAGCTCTATTACTTGCTGCTTATACAGTTTGACATGCAAGTTTGCTGTTTGGTCGCTTCACCTGATTGGCACCTCATTTTTAGGCATGCTTGATGCTACTCCTGGCATGCTCTCCTGCACTCTCCATTGAATCAGGATTGACCCCCTGGCTTTATGGTCATAGTTGCGTGGGGGATATGTCATGCCATGAGGTTACATATTGTGCTACTCCTGGGGGCCTAGTGCCTCATGGACACCTTGTCTTGAGCTGCTAGATCGTTTCAAAGTCTGTCCCATTTAGCACGGTCATACTGCCACACAACACGATGGAGGTTATTCTCAATTTGAAGGTGGTACTTGTTTCCACAATGTCTATACTGTGGTTGCTCTTACTGATACCGTCATGGATAGATGCATCTGCAACTGGCAGATTGGTAAGAATGAGCTCAGGTATGTTTTTCCCTCTTGTTGATTCCCTCCCCAACGACTGCAGACCCAGGCTTACAGCTATGTCCTTTAGGACCCAACCAACTCCATCAGTAGTACTGCCACCGAGCCACTCTTGATGGTGAACATTGAAATCCTCAACACAGAGTACATTTTGTGTCCTTTCCATCCTCAGTGATTCCTTCAATTGTTTTTATAAAATTAATTTGTGTGACTTGGGCATCCCTATTTGCCTTTGAGAAGATGGTGCTGAGCTGATTACTTGAATCGCTGCAGTCCACTTGTTGTGGGTTTTTGACCCACAATGCCATTAGGGAGGGAATTCCAGGATTTTGGCCCAATGACTGTGAAGAAACAAATATATATTGCCAAGGCAAGGTTGTCAGTGGCTTTGAGGGAAACTTGTAGGTGGTGATGTTTCCAAGTACCTGCTGCCCTTGTCCTTCTGGATGGAAGTGATCGTGGGTTTGGAAGGTGCAGTCTAAGATGCTTCAGTGAATTTCTGCAGAGCACCATGTAGATAGTATACACTTCTGCTACTGATCGCTGACGGTGGAGGGATTGAATGCTTGTAGATGTGGTGCCAATCAAACAGGTTGCTTTTTCCTGGATTCTGTCGAGCTTCTTGAGTGTCATTGGGGTTGCACCCGTCCAGGAAAGTGGAGAGTATTCCATCGCACTCCTGACTTGTGCCTGGTAGATGGGGGATAGACTTTCAGGTACCAGGAGGTGAGTTCCTTGTCACAGTACCCGAGTCTCTGACCTGTTCTTGTAGCCACTGTGTTTATGTGGTGAGTCCGTTAGTTTTTGGTCAATGGTAACAGTGGGAGATGGAGTGATGGTAATGCTGTTGAATGTAAAGGGGCAGTGGTTAGAATGTCTCTCGTTGGTGATGGTCATTGTCTGGCGCAAATGTTACTTGCCACTTGTCGGCCCAATCCTGCGTATTGTGCAGATCTTGTTTCATTTGAGCATGGACTTCTTCAATACTTGAGGAATGCGAATGGTGCTGAACACTGTGCAATCATCGGCAAACGTTCCACTTCTGACCGTGGCAAGGTCATTGATGAAGCAGCTGAAGATTGTTGGGCCGAGGACGCTACCCTGAGGGACTCCTGCAGAGATGTCCTGGAGCTGAGATGACTGACCCTCCACAACCACAACCATCTTTCTTTATGCCGGGTATGAATCTAACCAGCGGAGTGTTTGCCCCCGGTACCCATTGTTACCAATTTTGCGAGAGTTTCTTGATGCCATGCTCAGTCAAAAGCAGCTTTAATGTCAAGGGCTGTCACTCTTACCCAACCTCTGGAATTCAGCTGTTCCGTCCATGTTTGAACCAAGGCAGTAATGAGATCAGGAGCTGAATGACGCTGGGGAAACCCAAACTGGGCGTCACCGAGCAGGTAATTGCTGAGGAGATGCTGCTTGATAGCACTGTTGCTGAGCCCTTCCTTCACTTCATTGATGATGGAGAGGCGAATGATTGGGCAGTAACTGGCTGGGTTGGATTTGTCCTGCTTTTTGTGTACAGGACATAACTGTGCCATTTTCCACATTGTCGGTTAGATGCCAATGTTGTAACTGTACTGGAAGAGCTTAGCTAAGAGAGCAGCAAGTTCTGGAGCATACTTCTTCAGTACTATTGCTGGAATGTTGTCAGAATCCGTAGCCTTTGCAGTATCCAGTACCTCCAGCCACATTTTGATATCACGTGGAGTGAAACGAATTGGCTGGAGACTGGAATCTGTGATGCTAGGACCACTGCAGGATCCCGAGATGGATCATTCACTCGGCACTTCTGACTGAAGATTGTTCCGAATGCATCAGCCTTACCTTTTGCACTGATGTGCTGGGCTTCCCCATAATTGACGATGGGGATATTTGTGAAGCCTCCTCCTCCAGTGAGCTGTTTTCATGTCCACCACAATTCACAACTGAATGTGGAAGGACTGCAATTCTGAGATCTGATGCATTGGTTGTGGGATTGCTTAGTTCTGTCTACCACTTGCTGTTTATGCCATTTGGCACGCAAGCAGCCCTGTTTGGTAGCTTCACCAGGTTGACACCTAATTTTTTGGTTTGTCTGATGCTGCTTCTGGCATTCCCTCATGCAGTCTGCATTGAACCAGCGTTGATACCCTGGCTTCATGTTCATCATTCAGTGGAGGGTATGCCAGTCATGGGGGTGCTGGAGTACAGTTCTACTGCTGTTGATGGCCCACAGCGCCTCACTGATGCCCAGTCTTGAGCTGCTAGAATGGTTTGAAATCTGTCCCATTTAGCACGGTGATAGTGCCACACAGCACGATGGAGGTTATTCTCAATGTGAACGCAGGATTTCATGTCCACATGAAATGTGCAGTAGTCACTTTTACCAATATTCTCATGGACAGATACTTCTGCAGCAAGCAGATTAGTAAGGATGTGGTCAGGTATGTCTTTTTTCTCTTGTTGGTTCCTTCACCACCAGCCGCAGACCCAGTCTAGACGTTTAAGCTCCAGCATTAGTTATCAAGTGATTACCATCACAATAATTGCATAATAATTTAAATCAGTCTGGCTAACAAATATACTGAGGTTGACATTTTAAATTAATTTATTGACTGGTAGGGCAAATAGTACAATATATTCTTTTTTCAGGATTCTAACAGCAGTTATTAAGTCATTGGCATTACAATTATTACACAATGCTTTAACTTAGTCTTGCTGACAAGTACAGTGGGTTCATATTTGAATTTAATCCACTGTTTCCTTGTACCAATACAGTAAGATAAAAATCCATTTTATTTCAGATCAACACACCTCCAAAAGAATCAATCATTTCTGATGAAACACGCATTGTAAAAACCTGATTTTTGCTCACTTGAATGATCGCTGTAATCTCAGCCCTTTAAATTTAGAAAACCGTAATTTTCCCTGCAACAATTCCTGTTCATTTCTGCACATGGCACAGTCACATTGTAAGATGAGATTTATCATTATTCTGAAGTTCCCTAATAGAAGTTTGAAAATCTCTTTGTTGCTAATATATAATAATTGTTCATTTCAGCACAAAGAATGTAGAATAAAACAGCACAGCACAGACCCTTTGGCCCACGACATTGCGCTGACCTTTTATCCTACACTACGATCAAACTAACCTCCATACCCTTCATTTTACTATCATCTATGTGCCTATACAAAAGTCACTTAGAAGTCCCTGATGGATCTGATTCTCTGACCACCACTGGCAGTGCATTCCACGCACCCATCATTATCTGTAAAAAACTATCTATGACATTCCCTAAAACGTTCTTCATTTACCTAAAAATTATCTTTTGTGATCAGCACATCCATCCTTGGAAAACGTGTCTGGTTATCCACTCTATCTATGCCTCTCATTATCTTGTACGTCTATATCAAGCCACCTCTCATCCTCTTTCACTCCAATGAGAAAAGCCCGTGCTCCCTCAACCTTTCTTCATATGACCTGCACTGCAGTCCTGGCAGCATCTTGGTAAATCTCCTCTGCACCCTTTCAAAAGCCTCCACATCCTTCCCAAAATTAGGCGAGCAGAAATGAACGCAATATTCCAAGTGTGGTCTAACCAGGGCCCTATAAAGCTGCAGCATAACCTCCTGGCTCTGAAACTCAATCCCCCAGCTAATGAAAGCCAACACACCATACGCTTTCTTGAGAACCCTATCATCTTGAGTGGCAACTTTGAGGGCATTATGGATATGGTCCCCAAGGTCCCTCTGTTCCTCCACACTGCCAGGAATCCTGCCTTTAACCCTGTATTCTGCATTCAAATTTGAAATTCCAAAATGAATCACTCACACTTTCCTAGGTGGCACTCCATCCGCCAATTCTCAGCCCAGCTCTGCATCCTGTCAATGTGCTATTACAACCTTCAACAGCCTTCCACATGATCCACCACTCCACGAACCTTTGTGTCATCGGCAAACTTACTAACCCACACTTCCACTTCCTCATCCAAGTTATTTATAAAAATCACAAAGAGCAGAAGTCCCAGAACAGAATCTTGCAGAACACCACTCGTCACCATGCTCCAAGTTTCCATCTACTGTCACTCTGTCATCTGTGGGCCAGCCAATTTATTATCTGGACAGACAGGTTTCCTGTATCCCATGTCTCCTTACTTTCTGAATGAATCTACCATAGGATCCATATCAAACAATTTGCTAAAATCCATATACATCACGTACACTGTTCTACCATCAATGTGTTTGGTCACATCTTTAAAGAATTCATTAAGGTTTGTGAGGCATAACCTGCTCCATGCTGACTATACTATTCCAAATAATCATAAATCCTGTCTTTCAGAATCCTTTCCAGTAATTTGCCCACAACTGATGCAAGACTGACTTGTCTATAATTTCAAGGATTATCCCAATCCCTTTCTTGAACAAGAGAATAATGGTTTCCACCATCTGGTGGAACTCCAGTGGACAGTGAGGATGCAAAGATCTTTGCGAAATGCACAGCAATCCCTTCCCTTGCTTCCCATAACGACCTTAGTTGCATCCGTTCTGGCCCAGGAGACTTATCTATCCCCATGTTTTGCAATATTTTCAGCACATCCTCCGTCTTAACATCAACCTCTTGGAGCATATCAACCATTAAGGACCTCCCATACCTCTTCCAACTCGTGGCCCACGTTCCCTTCACTGTTAGGGGTATAGATGTGGAATTATGTCTCAGTACTGAATTAATGAAATGATATTGCAGTCTATAACGTCTCAATTACAGTCACTATCAAATTGTATTTTAACTGAGGAAACAAATTTGAATTGATTTGGTTATATTTCACTTCATGCTAACAATACGAGTTTCCTTTTCTCATTCGTAAAACTTACTTAAAATTCATCTCACTTTTATGTACAGAAAGTAGAATTGACATTTGTTTGTTCCTTTCTTTATCAAAGACTGTTAATTTTGAATTTGTAGAAGTTGTGCATTCTTGGAAGGAAGAGAAATTGTCTTCAGCTGAATATTCACATTGAATGACTGATGCATTTTTTTAAAATCAACGTACAATGATCACGCAGTCAATTTGTCGTTGGAAGAATTGTCATGAGATTCCTATTTACTTAAGAACATCATTCCTTTACTCTATTATTAATGTAAATTACTATTTCATTTCCAGTCCATTACACACACAAACTACCTAATTAATTCCCACTCCAATTACTACAATAAACAGCTGATTAGTTTTCATTTGAGTAACCACTTTAAATATGCCATTACAGTCCTGCCCGTCCTGGGTGGGAACATTTTCAAAGGAGCTTGTGGAGCTGTGGTAGTGTCTCTACTACAAGACCAGGAGACAAGGTTTCAAATCACACCTTCATCTGAACTGTATCAGAACAACTCTGAATGTTGATTATAAAATACCTAAGCACAGACTTTTCAATCCAACATTAGATCTGCTTCTATCTATTATTGGTTGCAATAATCACAAAGTCTGATTGTTATTTTTGTCACATTACCAAGAAATATGTGTGCAGGTACCCCCCACTTTGAAAAAGTTTATTTTACGCCACTTTGCTTTTCCAAAATAATTACCTTAGTACGTGTTTTCTATCGCTGAAAGAAATCCGAAGTGGATTTTTGCTTTTAGGAAATTGGGGGATTTGTTTTCCCATACAAATTAATGCTTTTTCGATTTACACCATTTCAGCTCATGAAAGGTTTCATTGCAATGCTCTACTTTCGGATAGCGGGGGATACCTGTATCTAATTACGTTGCTTATAAGTTCCTGAAGAATATTTGAGAATGTGGCAGAAATGGCGCAGAATTTGGGTGGCCTGGTGCCTCAGTGGTTAGCACTGCTGCCTCACAGTGCCAGGAACCCGGTTTCAATTCTGTGTGGCAACTGTCTGTGTCGAGTTTGCACATGCTCCCCGTGTCTGCGTGGGTTTTCTACAGGTGCTCCGGTTTCCTCCCACAGTCCAAAGATATGCAGGTTAGGTGAATTGGCCATTCTAAATTGCCCGTAGCGTTAGATGGGTTAGTCAGGGGTAAATGTCGGGGAATGGATCTGGGTGGGTTTCTCTTTGGAGAGTTGGTGTGGACTTGTTGGGCCGAAGGGCCTGTTTCCACACTGTAGGGAATCTAATGTAATCTAAAGGTTAAAATGTCTAAATCCAATTGGTCATTCTTTTTTGTTTGGACTTGCCCCTTTGAAAAAATCAAAACACATGAAACATTATTCTTTCATACTATAAATTTGAAATAAAGTTGATTTCTTCTTCAGTAAACTAACAAATTCCACTACCTATTTCTTGTCAGTCAACTGATTAACTACTTTGTAACTAAATGTTGTGATTCATCTAAATATTACTCTGTCATTTCATAAAAATGATTTTTAAATTATTGTTTAATTTATGAATTGCCAGAAAATTGTTTTTATTTTTCCATTTACCTGTTCATTTTGACTGTTAGATTAAAATGCTTTGAAAATATTGGAGTGTGTTCATTTGAAAATAAGCTTTTCACATCTCTCACAAATCTTGCTTGTTGCATTGTGGATTAAGAATGTTTCCTGGTGGAATTCCAGTAAAAGCCAAATCTTGTTGACTTTAACTAAGATCTTAACACCCAATTATCAATCTGTTGTTACATCATATAAAATATATCAATGTTATTGAAATCAATACTCACACAAACTATTGCACATAAAGCCACACAAAGGTCTTCTTGGCTATAATGCAAGATTACAGGAATATGGAAGGGAGATGAGTTTGGGTGGGATAATCTTCGGTGTAGTAGTGTGCACTTGATGGGCTGAATAATATGCTTCCACGCTGAGGGAATTCCATAATTACTGTTCAGTATAGCAATCTGAGTAAATATCTTATTGTTCCTGAGATCAATAAACCCAGTAAACATTTGGTTGTCATTCCATCCAATAAATGCAATTGATATCTTATGTTGCAATTCAGTAATTGCATATGATTCCTGTTGCTTAAAGCAATAGTCATACTTTATCATGAATTGTCAAGGATGCAACAGCAAAAAGATTGAAATGTTGATAGTTCTAATTTGTAGCAAGCTTCCAAACTGTTTTCCAGTTCAAATATCACAAAAATTGTGCAATTTTGCCTGAGTACAATCATAGATGTAAATATTTTGAGTTCGTGTCCATTAAAAAAAAATCTGCCTATTCAGAGCAAATACTGAAAGTTGCCACTGTAATTTTAATTTACTGTGTCTTTAATTCTGTAAAACATTCCTGTTAATTGCTCCTCATTTTCTTTCTAACTCGAATTCAAATGTCAAAACATTGCTCATAGTAAAATTATATGTATTAGAAATGAGTATTTTTACAAGGAAACAAATGGAATGATATACAGAATTATTGAACAGCCTATACAATGGAATGAAAAACAATTCTTACTAGTATACACTTTTACAATTCATCAATTCCGCCAAAACATTCTAATTCTCAGTTTATCGATCTTAATATGTATCTAATCAATGTCAGTGTAAACTGCATGAAAATATTGAATCATTTTATTTGTTAAATGACTAAAATAATTATTACTTAATTGTTATTACAAAAGTGAATTATATTTTAACTATCCATTGAGGTCAAATGACCATCGATCCTAAATTGGACATTCTCAATTCATCCAAAGCTGGACTAACTGGGCTGAGCAGAAAATTCGCTAAACTCAATGAAACAGCAGCTAGTATCAGTTGGCTGCGGAGAACAGTGGAAACTCAAGTCAAAGAGATCACAATGTTTCAGGGAGATCCAGTTACAACCAGCTAAATAGTTGTGTATTGGAGGAGTTTCATCCAGAGTTGCTGTCATCTTGACATCCTGCCAGTGGCTCAGCACTTTACACTTCTCCACCATGGCAATATTAAAGGGTGTTGGAGTCACCCTGCTGGAAGCTTCCAATCCAGTTCATGGACATAGTAGGACCTTTATCACTCGACTATTAGTCATTTCCAAACCATTTAAAACCGCTTAACATTATTGAAATCAATGTGCACACAAACACTGTGATACATAAAAACACATGACTGTCTTCAAGGCCATGTAATTACTGTTCAGTGGAAAAAGCTTCGTAGGTAACATATGCTTGGGTTGTATATCCACAGCACACATCTGGTTATCACCCCATCCACTAGATTAGATTAGATTACTTACAGTGTGGAAACAGGCCCTTCGGCCCAACAAGTCCACACCGACCCGCCGAAGAGCAACCCACCCATACCCCTTATTACCTAACACTACGGGCAATTTAGCATGGCCAATTCACCGAACCTGCACATCTTTGGACTGTGGGAGGAAACCGGAGCACCCAGAGGAAACCCACGCAGACACGGGGAGAACACACAAACTCCACACAGTCAGTCGCCTGAAGCGGGAATTGAACCCAGGTCTCTGGCGCTATGAAGCAGCAGTGCTAACCACTGTGCCACCGTGCCACCCACTACATGTTGATCAGATTGATAATCACTCTTTAATAATAATGCCTGAGGATATTAATATTAAAATGTATATGTGATGATATTCCTGAATATTTGAAAGATTCCCAATAATTTTCCAGTGCAATCATCAATTATAAATGTGTAATTGTGGCTGAGTACATCAATACCTGCAAGATTTTAAAACAAATCTCCATGAAAATTACTCATTTGTTTATTCAGACCAAATATTGAAAAAATCCTCTATAAATGCCAGTGACTGTATTTTTATAGGATACCCACATTCCTCATCTAGTTATTTTTGTCCTAATTGTGACTTGAATGTCTAAATATTGATGATATGAAAAATTGCAGGCAATGTACTATTTTCATTGAGAAGAAAAGCAGAGAAAGGAATTCTTAAATAACTGAGAATTATGAACCAAACAATACTGATTAATAATCCCTCAATGTCTTTTGTTTTTCAAAACATCTCCATGTCATTTTAATCTTCAATTCACTATCTTAATGAATGTCTAATCAACATTAGAGCAAACTAATTTGAAAATATTTAATCATTTAATTTGCCAGACCTCTAACATTAATTATCAATTTATTGCCATTCCAATAATCAGACAGTAATTTTGTTTAGTCTTTGTGACAGGCATCGTGAGATTCACATTTTAGTTTAATCCATTGTATATTAGCATCAATATTAAAATGAAAAATTGTAATCATTCTTTCCAGGTTAACACATTTGCAAAAGAACCCATGATTTCCCATCCACCGCTCATAGTAAACATATTATCCCTTCTGATGTGAATGCGCAAAATAATCATGAAATTAGTATTCAATCTTATTATTTAACACATGTTAGATTGCTATTCACTCCAATAATTTCTGTGCATTTCTACACATCACACAGTTGCACAGCAATATGAGATTTCTTGCCAATTTAAAGTTTGACATTCACTGATTTAAATACAAATTATTTCTTGTTTACAATATTTAATAATTGTTAAAATACAGTAGATCCAGCTTTAAGTTTGGAATCATGTTTCAGTACATCAACTGATGTACACATATCGCATGGTATCATTGTACAATTATAGCAAATGCTGGTTTTTATGGTAATAGTGCCATCCTAGTTGATTTTTAGTTCAGTAATGGGATGCAAATTGATTTTTATTTTAATAGTGGAATCCTGTTTGACTTGCTTCGATTTCAATTCAGTACAAACATTTATCTTGTTTTGAATGCCACATCCAGTTCTGCATTTCCTGTGCTGTTTTTGTGCGAAGTGAAGTCACATAGATTTGCTGTTCAGTTCAACAAATTTAATCATTTTTGAATTATTGAAAGTCCTACTTTAAAAAAAAGCAAAAGAGGAATGTATCCTTCAGCTGATTAATCACATTAAATGAATGTTTGCTTTTATGGATCATGTGCACTGCAAACTTACATCAATTAAAAATACATCTTCCTTCAAGTAAACCAATAGAACGAAATACATAATTCTTGTATCATCTGCATTTTTGAGCAAAATTACTGAATGGCTCATTTTTTCTTCAATCCATTAATATATTTTATTCTTCAGTTTACCGATCTTAATGAACATCCAATCAACATCAGAGCAAAGTACTTTCAAAATATTTAGTCAATTTATTTGTTCAGGTTAACAAAAATAATTATCGAGTCATTATCATTACAATAATTGTGAAATAATTTAAGTTTGTCCTTTGAAGGTAATAGTGAAATTCATGAATTAATTTAATCTATTCTTTAACTTAATCCATTGGAACAATACTACAATATGAATATGCATTTTTCTTTGAGGTCAACTATCCCATAATGGAATCTACGACTTACCATCCAAATCTCATTGTAAATACAGGTATCTGACTTTTGCTCGTATGAATGATCACAGTAATCTCACCCTTGTTGATTGAGGTTTTCACTGCAATAATTTCTGTTCATCGCTACACATTGCAAAATCACATTTCTGATTCTTCTAACTGCACTAATAGAATTTTGAAAATCTATGTGTTGCTAATAGCCAATAATTGCTCAGTTCAGTAATGTGTGTAAATGTGGAATTATATCTCAGCATACGAACTAATGTGAAGACATTGCAGTGTACAAACTCACAATCATTCTGAATATCAATTTATATTTTAACCATGGAAACAGAGTTGAATTGATTTCATTATATTTCACTTCAATGATCATATTTGTTTGTATTTCTAATCACAGACTATTTTAGATGTTACAAAATTCTTTATAATTCATGTCACTTTTTAAGGTCGCAAAGTGAACTTAAAACCCACTTGCTCTTTCCTTTTTCAATCGTATCAATTTGTGTATTGAAGAAACGGAGATGGATACAGCACGAAAACAAGCCATTCAGCCCAACTTGTCCATGCCGACCAGGTTTTGTAAACTGAACTAATCCCATTACCTGCATTTGGCTCATTACCTTCTGGACTTTTCCTCGCCACCTAACTGTCCAAGAGTATTTTAAATGTCGTAATTGTACCAACCTCTACCACTTCCTCTGACAGCTCATTTCATATGCGCACCACACTCGGCGCAAAAAGTTGACCCTCAGGCTCCTTTTAAATCTTTCCCCTCTCACCTTTACAGTCGTAAAGACTGTAAACTCTTTACGACTATAAAGTTCTTAAAATTTTGGAGGAATTTAAAAGCAGCATAATGACATTCATACTTAATTCGTGACCCGAAGCAAATAATTTGGAGGTTTTGTGATCATTAAAATGAACAAAACTTACAAGTGGATTTAATGTTAGAGTGAAAAGCAATTCGGTAGATATTTATATATTTTCTCATCAAATTTCAGAGGTGCTTTGATACACCTCTGTGGAAGGTGGGAATTGAATCCTGGTCTACTCGTAGAGACATTACCGTTGCTCCATAAGAGTTTTCCATAATGTTCCCACTCAGGAATGGGAGGACTATAATCACATGTTTACTGTAGATACTCTCATGAAAACTGCTCAGATATTTATGAAAATAATTGGACTGGGATGGAATCAGATACATTCTGTGTGTAATGGACTGACAAAAATAATAATGTTGGAGCTAAACAACAATGGGTCTTAATTAAATATAAATCGTGTGATAATTCGCAGGAAGTTGAAGGGAGAATCAGTGAAGACAAACAATAAATCAAATGATTCAAGAGAATTCAACAGTTATTCATTTACCTAAATGAAACTTAAACTGCATTGCAAAGGTCATAAATTGGAAATAATGTATTTTTGATTCCCAGAAATTTCAAGTTCTTGTTTCTGATCTACAGCATCTACAGATCTTTCCGTTTTTATTTATAATTAATGTTAGAATTCTAAAAAAGAAAACTGTTTCAGTGCTTTCAAAGTAGCTTACTTTGATGTTGATTAAATATTCATTAAGATCAGTAAACAGGATTAAAACAAGGTAACTAGGTTGATAGAAAACTAATGGTCATTATCAAACAGAATTATATTTTCATTCAAAAATGCAGGCGATTCAAGAATTCTCTCTTCTTTCCATTGTATTTATTGGAGAGAAAGGTAATTTATAATTTGTCAAATTTTAACCGCAATCAGTGGTTAGATGTTTGGGACAGAATTAGACAGAACGTGAATAGATAATGAATGTGATTATCCTTTTTAGTGAAAGGTACAATCCATGACATTTGGTAGAAAGAAGAAATGTGACACACTTGTGAAATATTGTACATTGACAAATAATTTGGATAAAAGCTTTAACATTTCTGTATCGTCAAATCACTTTTTCATACATTGAACTAAAAATTTAAAAACAATGTGCATGAATTGGGAAAGAAGAAAAGGTATTAAAGATGACAGATCAGCTAAAAGCAAATTCCCTTTTTCCAAACATGTGGTATTTAATTAAATCATTGGAAATTTAATGGATTTTTAGCAAGAACTACAATAAATGTGAATAATCAAGTGAAATATAATCAAATCAATCTAACTAAGTTTCCACCCATGAAATTAAATTTCGCTATGTTTGGGAGATTGTAGAGTGCAATGTGTTTTTGAGTCAATTGATGTACTAAATAATTCCACATCGACAGCTGGATATATTGGAGTTAAACCTGTTCGTTATTCGCAAGAAAATGGTTTAAAATAGCTGAAAACAAATTTAAGAATAATGAGAAAATTTGTATTGCAATGTGACTGTACGATATGTTGGTGAGAACTGAAATATTGTTGTGAAAATTCATTAGACTTCTTATAATTGATAAAGCTGATTAATAATCCTTCCATTAAAATGAGTAGTGAGATGAAAGAGTATCAGATATTTACTATGAGTGTTGGATGAAAAATCTTTGGTTGATTACTGGTGTGTTGACCAGAAAAAAAAATGTTAATATTTCATGATGATACTGGCATTAAGAAATAATGGATTAAAAATAAAGGGGGAATCTCATGATGCTTGTTAGAAAGACTAAATTTCATTAAGGTGTGATAGTTAAAATTTAAAAAATCTTTATAGAGAAGGCAATGGCTTAGTAGCATTATTGCTAGCCTGTTAATCCAGAGATCCAGATGATGTTCTGGAGACCCAAATTTGAATCCCACCACGGCAGGTCTGACTCCAAACCCACAACAACGTGGCTGACTCTCAACTGTCCTCTGGGCAGTTAGGAATGCGAAATAACTGCTGGCCTATACAGTGACACCCTCATTCTGTAAAGGCATATAATGTTAGAACTCAACAATTAAAATGATTCAATATTTGCAAAACGGTTTGCTTTGATCTTGACTAGATATTCACTAAGAGTGGTAAACTGAGGATTAAAATATTGTTTCTTTATAATAATATTCAGAGATTATTAATCAGAATTGTTTTGTCATTCAAGAGTCTCATTTATTCAAGAATTCTATATTTCCCTTATTTTCCCTCGTTCTTCCGCAGGATCTGTACTGGGACTCTGTTGTTTATGGCGTACAAAAAATGACTTAGATGAAAATATAAATGATGTATTAGTAAATGCAAAGGTTGGGGGAATAGTGGATGTGTGGAGGGTTACGAAATATTACAGTGGGACATAGAAAAGCTGCAGATATGGGCGGAGAAATAGCAGATGGAGTTTAATCCATGTAAGTGTGAGGTGCTGCTCTTTGAGAGATTAAATAATAAGGAAAAGTATATGGTGAAAGACGGGACCCTGAACAGCTTTGTTGTTCATGGGAATCGTGTCATTCAAGTCCACGTCTCCCTCAAAGAGAACATGCAAGTAGATAAGGTGGTAAAGATGGCATTTGGCATGCCTGTCTCTATTGGTGAGCAAATTGATTACCAGAGTCAGGTTGTCATGTTGCAGCTTTATAAGACTTTGGTTAGGTCATACTTAGAGTACTGTGTTCACTTGTGTTCACCACATTACAGGAAGGATGCAGTGGCTTCGGAGAGGACGCAGAGGGTGTTGACTAGGATGCTGCCTTTTTTAGAGGGTATGACCTATAATGAGATGCCAGAAAAGCTCAGGATATTTTCTCTGGAGCAGTGGACTTTGAGGGGAGACTTAATCAGATCAGGCAAAATTATGAGATGTATAGATAAGGTTAACAGTCAGAATGATTTTCTGAGAATTGAAATGTCAAAAACTATGTGGCATGCACTTAAGGTGGAGGGGTGGGGTGGGTGAATGGTGGGGACTTCAAAGGAGATGCAAGGGGCAAATATATATTTTACAGAGAGTGTTAGGTGTCTGCAATGGACTTCTGGGGTGGTGGTGAAGGCAGATACAATTGGAGCGTTTAACAGTCATTTAGATTGGCACATGACTATAGAAGGACGGAGGGTTTTGGGCCAAGGGCAGGCAGAAGGGAGGAGTTTCATTTGGCATCATGCTCGGGATGATGTCATTGGGAACGTGTCCATTCCTGTGCTGCACAGGTCAATGTTCTATGCTCATTTCAAGTGCAATAATGTGTAACTCACATGACATTTAATATAATGAATATTTAACCGTGACTGTCAAAATTAGGAATAAAATAGGAAAACAACAAACTTGAGTATAATCGAAAGATATGGTCAATGACATTTACAGAGTTAATTTTTCATTTTTTGTTCTGAATTAACAAATATCTTTAAGGCATGTGTTTCAAATATTTGTACTGAGCCATAATTTTTCACTGATAGTTTGACTAGAAACCTGTCAGAAAACTTCTGAAATTCTTATCTTACCTTAATCCATTATTTCTTAGTGCCAATACTACAATAAACTGTGGCTGTGTGGAATGCTCTGCCACAGGGCGCAGTGGAGGCCCACTCTCTGGATTCATTTAAGAAGGAGTTGGATAGAGCTCTCAAAGATAGTGGAATCAAGGGTTATGGAGATAAGACAGGAACAGGATACTGATTAGGAATGATCAGCCATGATTATATTGAATGGCGGTGCAGGCTCGAAGGGCTGAATGGCCTACTCCTGCACCTATTGTCTATTGTCTAAACCAAAGCATTTTATTCATGTTCATAAAACAAAAGTATTAATTTTCCATACAATGCTCATTGGAAATAGCTGTTTGCTACTCATATTAACAGTCAAAGTAATCACAGCGCCATCCATAATGAGATATCTAAAGACATTTTATCCAATAAATACTGTTTATTTATACATATTGCTTGTTCAACTAGCAATGTGAGATTTCTCATTAATATTCAGCTCACTCATAGCATATTAATAATTTAGTTATTGCTAATATCTCATAATTGCTCAGTACATTAAGGGGTATAACAGTTGAATTATGGCTCAGTACATCAACTGATGAAAAGGATTTGCAGTGTTCAATCTCCCAATTATTGTGAATATCGATGTGTGTTTTGAATTGATTATATTTTTCTTCAATGCTTAAATTTCTGATCAAACTGAGTTAAATATTTTAATGTGAAAAAATAGTTCAATTTTTGTGAATTTTTTGTGTAAACAAGAAAAAGAATTTACAGCTGTTTGCTCTTTCCTTTTTCAATAAGAGTAAATTTTGAGTGTTGAAAGTTGTACAGTAGTGGAAGGAAGGGAATTTGGCTGCAACTGAATAGTCACATTGAATAACACTTTTTTCTGATTTCTTAATGTTGCAAAAAATTCTGATTGTCTTTTTATTATAAGAACAAATACTTTAAACATCTTGAATAGTTTTATTTATTTTGATGAATTTACAATATCACACGATTATGTCTACATATCTTTCATTTAATTATCATGATATTAATTTTTAAGTATGACCATTTGTGCTTTGTACCATTATTATTGTGAATTACTATTTCATTGTTAGTCCATTACACACAGAATCAGGCAAATTATCGCAATGAATCTTGTTTAGTTTTCGTTCGCATAACCACAGTGAGGATGTGACAATACTCCCACCATTCCTTGATGAGAACACAATGAAAAGTTCTTGTGGAGCTCTGGTAATGTCTCTACTACAAGACGACGAGGCGTGGATCGAATTCCTACCTTCAGCAGACATGGGTCATAGCAGCCAAGAATGTTGGTTCAAAAATATCGAAGCGGAGACTGAATTGTTTTTCAATCCAACATTGGATTTGCTTCTACCTGTTGTTCATTTCCATAATCACAGAACTCTGCGATTTATTTTCTTCAGGTCACTAACAAAACTATGTGTCTCATTATAGTATCTGAAAATTTTAAATTTGAGAACATTGTAGTTTTTAAAACTTAAACTAACTAAATAATGATTTTTTTTGTTTAAAATATCCTACAAAAATTGGAGGGGGGGGCATGGTGGGTCAGTGGTTACCAATGTGGCTTCACAGCACCAGGGTCCCAGATTCTATTCCAGCCTCGGGCGACTGTCTGTGAGGAGTTTGCACATTCTCCCCGTGTCTGTGTGGGTTTCGTCTGGGCATTCCGCCTTCCTCCCACAGTCCAAAGATGTGTAGGTTAGGTGAATTGGCCATGCTAAATTGCCCGTAGTGAAAGGTGCACGAGTGAAAGGGAAATGGGTTACTCGTCGGAGGGTCGCTGTGGACTTGTTGGGCCAACGGGCCTGTTTCCACACTGTAGGGAACTAAAAAAAAGAATCCAATTAGGATCCATATGGTGAGCAATAGCATTTTACTGCCAATCAGCTCAGGAATGTTCACATAAAATATATTCTCTGAATTCAATCCTGCAAAATAGTTTCAATAAACATTTACCACATAAACAATATGCATTTCAGAAAATCACGTACATCAGTCCTTTTTCTGTACTATGCAAGATAAAAAATTGATTTCTCCTTCAGTAAATGAAACAGATGTCATTTCCTATTGCCCTTAAGTCTCCTGATTACCTTTATTATACAACAAAATGTTGTAATTCATCTCATTATTGCTCCATCTTTTGATCAAATTAAATTTCTCCTTCCACTTCGATTGATGTACTGAGAGCTTATTTTATTTTCCTCTCGCTTACTGATATTCAGTGTGAAATTGAAACGCTTTGAAAATATTGGTGCGTTCACTTGAAAATCGAAGTTGCAAATGTCTCACTGATCACATGTTGTTTTTAAATGTGATTCACAAAGGAATTAGAGTAGATTCTTACAACAGTGGCTTTAATTATGATCTTTAACACCCAATTGTTAATCCATTCCTATATCACATAAAAAAATCTCAATGTTATTGAAATCAATGCTCACACAAAATGGCACATCGAGCCACACAAAGTCTTGATGATCATATAATTAATGCTGAGTAGAATCACCTGAGTAAGTTCCTTCTTGTTCCTGAGAGCAAGCACCACAGTAAACATTTACTGATCATTCTATCCAATGAATTCAATCCTTACCTTATATTTCAGTTCAGTAATTACACAGGACATATGCAGTTAAAACCAATAGTCATTTTTTTTAATTACAGATGGCTGAGGACGCTAGCACCAACATATATCGAGATGTTGATGATCCTGATTCGTTACAAGTTTTAGAACAGGTTCCCAGTCCAAAGTTGGCAAAACATTTCATTTTAGCTTAGTACAAATACTTTGTACTCATGTCTATTAAAAAAATCTTCATCTGCTTATTAAGAGAAAACACTGAAAATTGCCACTGTAAATTTTATTTATTGTTTTCATTCATGAAAATACTCATGTTAATTGCTTCTCATTTTCTTCTGAATTCTGATATAAATGTCGAAATACTGACCATAATAAATTATATGAATTATAAAGGAGTGTTGTCTGCAAGAAAACCAAAGGAAGGAAGTATGGACTTCTTTGGAAAACAGCTCCACGTTTGGGAAATCAAAGTGTACGCACACCCTGCACAAAGACGACATGACCATGTTCAAGGCCATCTAATTACTGCTGTGTAGAACACTCTTCTGAAGTATCTTATTGTACTTGAGCTCGATAAGCACAGCACATATTTCGTTATCATACCATTCAATGGATGCTAGATGTTGATATTCCTGAATATTTCTAAGATTTTTCATTGTCCAGTCTAATCATCAATACAAAAGTGTAATTGAAGCTCGTTATATCGATATCTGCAAACATTTTGGAGTCATATACATTAAACGTATTTGTTTCTTCAGAGAAACAAATTCTTCACCACTCAATGACATTGACTTTCATTCTGTAATATTAATTTTCCTTGTCTACTTATTTTCTTCCATGTTTTAGCGCAAATGTCTAAATATTGATGATACATAAAGTAACTACAATTATGAATTATTTTTCTTCAGAAGCAAACCTGAGATAAGAAAAATAGAATATTGAAAAGCTGAGAATTTTGAATGGCAAAATAATTCTGATCAATGAGTACAGCATATCTGAGGTGCTTTTTACACACCATTATTCCAACATTTTTATTCTCAGTGCACTGATTTTAATGAATATCTAATCAACATCAGAGCAATCTTGTTTAGAAATATTGAGTTATTTAAGTTGTAAGACTTCTAACACTAATTTTCATTTCATTGTCATTCCAATAATTAGACAGTAATTCAGTTTAGTCTTTGTAACAACATCATGAGATTTGCATTTTAGTTAAATCCATTATTTCTTAGTGTTTCATGTTACAATGAAAAACAGATTATTTATTCCAGGTCAACACACCCACTAAACAAACAATGATTTGCATTCCAGCACTCGCAGTAAATACCTTATTCTTTCTTATTTGAATACGCTCAGGAATCATGACGTTAACGTTCAGACATATAAATCAAGTCATGTCTGATTTCTTTTCACACCAATAATTACTGTTCATCTCTACACATTACGTAGTTACATAACAACCTGACAGTTCTCATCATTAACATGGTTGCAATGAACTTTTTGTAATCCAGATTGTAGCCAAAAAATATTTCAACATTGTTCAAATACTGTATATCCAGCTTTAAGTATGATATTATGGCACAGTACATCAACTGATGTAACCATATTACATTGTAGTTTCCCATTCATCGAAAGCAGTTTTTTACTGTAATATTGCAGTCCCAGTTGATTTTTAGTTCAATAATGGAATCCTATTGATTTTTCTTTTAATAGTGGATTCCTGTTGACTTGCTTTGATTAGAATTCAATTCAATACAAACATGTGTTGTGTTTCAAATGATCCCACTAAGACCTTCATCTTTTACATACTAAAATTCTTTTAAAATTTTTATGAAGTTTGTTGCATGCAAGAAAAAGTGCAGTTATATCCATTTGTTTGTTCGTTCAACAAACACACTAAATGTTCAATTCTTGGAAGTCCTACTTTTTGAAAAAGGAAAGTTGTCTTCAGGTAAAATATCACATTAAATGCCTGTTTCCTTTTTCAAATCATGTTCTTCAAAATGATTATTATTTTAATTTTAATTGTAAAAAAAGGATGCTTTGAATATGTTGTTTTTTTATTTTTATTTCAACATTATTTATCAATGTGCAATAATTACACAATAAACAAATCCTTTTTAAACCACATGTCATTCACTGCATCTTTTATTCACTATAAATTCACTTTCACTGTCAGTTTATTTTCTTCCTAATTCTGACAAAAATATCTAAACATTGATCAGAATAATAATTATATAATTTAAAATAGCGTGGCTTTACAAGGGAATCAATGGATCAAAATAAAATTCTTGCATTTCCTCCATTATTGAGCAAAAAGAAAATGTTGTCCAATAATCACTGAATGGATCTTTTTTGTGTGTGTTCGGTCTTTAAACCTGTATTGTATTCCTTTGTTTACCAACCTTCATGACTATCCAATCAATATCGCAGCAAAGTGCTGTTAAGATATTGAATCACTTTATTTGCTTCCATTACAACATTAATTATCTATTCATTATCATTGCAATTATTGCACAATTATTTCAATTAGTCTTTCTATCAAATGTTGTGAGATTCACATTTTATGTTAATCATTTGTTTCTTAGCATGAATACTACAATATAAAATCCATTTTTTCAGCTCAACTATCCCACAATGGAACCAATGACTTCCCATCAAACACTCTTTGTAAATATCTGATATTTACCCATTTGAATAATCACAATAATCTCAGACTTTAAAATTCAGAGAACGATAATTACCTTTTATTGGAATAATTCCTGTTTGTTTCTATACATTGCTCAGTCACACAGCAAGATGAGATTTCTCATTATTCTTAAACTGACTGATAGGACAATCCAACTGTTGCTAATATCTAATAATTGTTCAATCTAGTATGATATATCAATGTGAACAAATATAAAATTATGGCAGTATATAATCTCTCAATCATTGTGAGCATCAAGTTTTATTTTAATGATGGCAACACTGTTGAATTGTCTTTCAAGTCAACATGAGTTTTTAATCTGTCATTCATTCCAATAATTACAATGTTATTTATTTTCTTCAGGCCACATAGAAAAGCATACATTTAATTCTGCTGGTTCGGTATTTCTTCGAAAATATTTGAGAATGTTGCTGTCTTAAAGAAGAAAGAGTTGAAGTAAGGATATTCATCAATTCTTTTTCCAAAAAGCTTTGCTCAAACCACTAAAACATATAAAAGCTTATTCTCCATGAAAAGAAAATCAATTTCTTCTTCAATAAAATAAACACATGCCATTTCCTATTATTCATCAATCAGCTGATTTCCTGCATTTGTAACTAAATGTTGTAATTTTTCTAATGTCTTTATATCCTTTACTCAAAGTTATTTTTAAATATTGTTTAGGTTATGAATTGTCTGAATTTTAAAAAAAAAAATTACTCACCTATGTACACTGAATATCAGATTGAAATGTTTCGAAAATATCGGAGTATTTTCATTTGAAAGTTGACTTTGCGTAACTCTCATTTATTGCATGATGGTTTAAGTGTGTTTCCAAAGCAATGCTAGCATCAAAATTTCATTAATTTTAAATAAGATCATTGACACCAAATTATTCCATCTGCATTATTGAAATCAGTGCTCACACAAAACACAGCACATTGGGGAACACAGATCTTCATAAGCATCTAATTACTGTTCAGTTGAGTAACCTAAGTATTTTATTGTTCCTGAGAACAATTACCACGGTAAGCTTTTGGCCCTCAGTCCATCCAATAAATGCAATCTATATCTTACATTTCAGCTCAGTAATGAAACACAATGTCTGCTGCTTAAACCAACAATTACACTTTTGAATGAATATTGACTGTAATACTAAGAAATAAATCTATTTCATGCTGAAAATCTTTTACATTTCCTTGTTCTTTCCTGTGTGCAAGAGAAAGCTCATATTGCACACACTTTACTGTGTTACTCAACAACACTAAATTTTGAATTTTGGCAATCTGCATTTCTGGAAAATGGGAAGTGGTCTTCAGCTGACATGTCACATTAAAGACTGCTTCTTTAATTCATGCGTGCTGCAAACTGTTTATTGTTTTCGTTTCATAATTAGAAAACTGCTTTGAACTTGTTCCAGTCTTGTCATTCTTATTTTAATGTTATATGTCAATGTACATTGATGACGTATTTATGAAAATTCCTTTTTCAGTCAAATGACATTTAATGTAGCTTTTGTTCAGTGTAATGTTCACTTTGACTCTATGCATTTTATCTTCCTAATTCTGACACAAATATATCAACATTGATAAGAATAATGACATAATTTTAAATAACGATGCTCTACAAGGAAACCAATACATATTTTTTTTTCATGTATTCCCTGCATTTTTGAGCAAAAAAAAATTGTTCAACATTCGGTGAATGGTTCTTATTTTTCATCTATCCTTCAAGCCAACTTGTGTATTTTAATCCACAGGGTGTTACCAGTCTTAATTAATATCCAACCAAGGTCACAGCAAAATGCTATTAAAACAATGCTATCGCCCCACAGAAAGATAAGCAAGAGATACCTTTGTATTATTTACGTGCTACATCTTTCCTAGGGCAATAATCAAACTAAAATACTTACAGCTGAGAATGCTCATAGTAATCAAAACCAGCCTCGGGCAACTGTCTGTATGGAGTTTGCACATTCTCTCCGTATCTGTGTGGGTTTGCCCTGGTTTCTTCCCACAGTCCGAAGATGTGTAGGTCAGGTGAATTGGCTGTGCTAAATTGCCCATAGTGTTAGGTGCATTAGTCAGAGGGAAATGGGACTGGGTGGGTTACTCTTCGGAGGGTCGGTGTGGATTTGTTGGCCCGAAGGCCCAGTTTCCACACTGTGGGAGATCTAATCTAAAAAAATTCAAAGCATGTTTTGAGATGACGCAAGTTCACGGTATGGGCAATCCAGCTCAATCACCCATACAAAAGTGTAATTGTGACTCAGTACATTTTGATCAGATCCCCATTAAACATGATCAGCAGTTTTTTTTTTTCCAGAGACAAAATTCAAAGTAATTTCTCTATAAATGCCGTTGACTGTGTTTTTCTGATACCTATGTTCTTTATCCACTTATTTTCTTTGTTATTCTGTCATAAATGTCAAAATATTAATGACACAAAAATTGCAACAATTACATATTGTAATTCTACAAGAATAGCAGCAACACGAAGCTTAGAATTCTTCGATAATTGATAGTTTTAAATGACAGCACAATTCTGATCAATACTTGCTACGTGTCAGTTTTTATCGAACTCATCATACCAGTATTTTAATTCTCAGTTCATTGACTTTACTAAATATCTAATCGACATCAGAGCAAACTCGTTGGGAAATATTGTATAATTTACTTTGTCAGAATTCTAAAATTAATTGTCAATTCATTGTCATTCCAACAGTCATACAGAAATTTAGTTGATGTTTTGTAACATGCATCGCGAGATTCACATAATAGCTGACTCCATTATTTATTAGTGCCAGTATTACAATGAAAGATGTATCTTTTATTTCAGGTCAACACATCCACAAACCAACCAATCATTTCCCATCATGCGCTAACAGCATTTGAATGTTCACAGTAATCGTTGGATTAATATTGGGCCTTATAAGTTAAGACGCTGCTGAATGTTTTGCATTCCAATAATTACTGCTCAGTTCTACACATTATGGATAGCAATATGAGATTTTTAATCATTTTCAAGTTTGCTATGAACTGTTTACAAAAACAATTGTTGCTAATATGTAATATTTAATAATTGTTCAAGTCCTGTGTGTCTAATTGTGGCTCCAATCCCTCTGGACCCTTCCTATCCAGAAATTCATCCGGTTGCCTTTGAAATCTTCTGAGTGTACTAGCCTCCTCCACTTCATCTGGTAGCTCATTCCAAACACGCACAACCTTCTGTGGGAAAGGTGCCTCAGGTCTCTCTTAAAATTTTAGCATTCTCACCTTATACCGATGCTCTCGAGTTTTCAACTCGCCCCACCTTGGGTAAAAAAACTTAAACACTCAGTTTACAAACTTTCCGTACTGCCTCACCCTGCAGTCCAAACATTGTCACCCTGACAACATCCTTGTCTATATTCTGTAAGCAATTTTACGTGATATTCTAACCTTTTCGATGATGCCAGTAACGCTGGACAACAACGAGCTATTGGAGACATAAAGATGAAGCGTAGAACGGCAGCAAATGTTAGTGCTGGACACCGCTGAACAGCAACAGCTCCCGGCGCGACTTGTTTCTGAAGTGTCATGGTTATCAGGTTCGCCTTTCACAGGAAAGGTTCCCCAGTATGAAACTGGGCAGAAACAGCCCTGTTCCCAACAGGAGCCTTTTAGACGAGCGGGAATGGAGCTTTCTTGCTTGCTTTGCCATTCGAAAACCTGGCTTTGAGTTTGCTCACGCAAACCTGCTCTCGGGGTGAAAAGTAATGCAATTCCATTTAATTATTGGGCGAAACGTTGTTAAGGTTTTCTCCAACCTGGTTCTGATCATATGCCATTCTGTTTGAGAGTGTAGTTATCGCGTTCTGATCCTTCCACGAAAAGCAGTACCGCATTTGCAATGCTTGCCCAGGCGGCCCGTTTCCAAGACAGGGAAGAAGCTGATGCGCTGGTGTCACAGCGCACCACGGATTCCTGAACGAGTCTGTCTGTCAAATGTACTCCCAAAGCCGTCCATGAAGGACATCATTTGGAAGCTGTCTGTCGTTATTCAACGTGCGAGAGTTGTCACCAGAGGTCCTGAATCATGTTTTGGAGCAGTTCGCACGTTAGTGGCTCATTCAATTAGCAACAGCAATGACAGAAATTACACTCTCAGAGGAACCTCTGGACCCGTGCTTTCATAGCGTCGCTAGTATTAAGGCGCGCCCCGAGATCTAAGCCAGTTGGAACTGAAACGGAGGAATCGACAGAGAGGCTACAGAATGACATTGCATCCATTTGGTTTTCTTTAAATCACTGACAAGCAGGAAAATGTAAACGGGGAGGGCGAGTGGGGAAGTGAGGCAGTTGCAGCTCTGGTGAAATTCCTTCTTTGTGATTCACTCAGCAACCAGAGACGTGTGAAGGTGACTCAGGCGTGAGAGCTCGTCACATCGAGAACAAAAAGCACTCAAGGACAGTTAGCACCTCTTCCGGAGAGGGGGGTGTGGTGAACTAATTACCTTTTGACTTCTGTTACTATGTTCAGAAACTGCCTTTTAGATTGATGTGAACAGAAACTGCATTTCTAATAAGCACCGTGGAATTTAGCAAACTTTATTGAGTCGCTTCTCGTCGACTCAGTTGGTATCCATGTGGCTCATATCCAGGTGTGAACATCTCTGCAGCGAATTGCACGGTTAAGGCAAAAAGGCAAGGAAAGAGGCATCTCGAACAGGCTCCGAGGTCAGAGCATCCTCACAATGTGATCTGTCGTTCACGGATTGTAATGCCACCTCCGGTTTTAGGGTGGAGAACATTCTTTGGGACTCTTATTCTGCAAAACAGACACAGTGACTGAAACTATGCTGCGCGGTATGATGTGGAACACAGCCTGTTCAGCTTTGTGCATTTTCCCTGTCGTCCAGTGTGTTTCATGTTCCGTGTAAATGTGAAAGTTGTCCTGTTTCGATCAAAGGGTGAAATCATTTAGGAAAGCAAGGATCGAAATTGCAGTAATGTCAAGCAGCTCATGTAATTTCGTATGTTCTCACGCACTCACAGATACATTTGTAGCTGAAAAGATTCTGAGAAGATAGACTCAGCTTACCATTGATTTTTGTCTGGATTGATGGGCTATCATTACCTGCTGCGAAATTGATGTTGTAGACGGGCACATCCCATCAGTTTTGCGAGTCGGAGAGGGATCACGGAACCCTTTTCACGTGACTTTGCATCTGTTGTTATGCAGGAGCACAATTGGAAGTGCAAGAAAATGGGCAAGCGCCGCAGGCTGGTGGTGTGGCCGAGCGGTCTATGGCGTTGGATATAGGCGCCAGTCACGACCGAGGCGAGGATTCGCATCCCACCGCTGCCATTTCTGCTGATCGATTCCAACCACGCAGCTTGTTAAAATGCTGTTTCGACTCATGCTGCATTTCTGTTTAAAACCAAAGAAAGATGGGTTTGCTTCCCGGACAATTAACAGTGGTGTGGGCAAGTGCCGAATTTTCCGGTGTCTGTGCTGTCATGATCGTGTTCGCCTCCCGCGCGGAAAATCGCGAACAGCTCTGCTGTCCCAGTCAAGTAGAGAGTTTACTGGAATCGAATGGAGACTGTTACTTTATTGCTGTTGTGAAATAAAGTCATGCGGTGGCTCGACTCGTCGTTATTTTGTTTTCTGGCCAATGGGAAAATCGTTCCAATGAATTGCGATGTCACATGTTATTGAATTTCTCCCATTTCCTTCATTTCTGTCCTGGACACATCGGAAGGGAAAGATAATCTCATCGAGACTGTGATTGGTGAAAATCACTTTTTATGGCCCATTTTTATTATGTTCTTTCTTTCTCTATTTTCAGCATTGTCTGGGAAGTGGTGGTGCACTAAGGCTGCAGTATGTTTGAAAGAGTCGTTTGGAAATGCCCTGTTGTTAGTTGTGAGATTACTTTATGACTCATGCCCTCGGACTGTGTCACATTTAGCATTTATGCATCTCTGTGTCTGAAAATGCATTTGGTTTGCCAGTTTTGTTTGTGTTCCGTGTTAAATGCTTTCTGTTTTGCGATTCGCTCAATACATTACGAATTAACAGGGTTTCTGAGGTAACTTCCAGCTGCAAAAATCCTCAACTGAGAATCAGGGAAAATTTCCCGGAGTATGGGCAGTCGGAGCAAAAGTAAGGAAGTCGTTCGTTTCTGCAGTGTTTCACAATGCTACCTTTCCCGTGAGCAGTCGAACAGACTAAATGATTGTGCCACAGACTGCGACGGCAAGCTCCGCTAAAATGTAATCCTTTAAAGCCGGTGTAAGCAACATAACGTTATTGGGGTACACCGTGTGGAAACAGATACTTTGGTGTATCTCGTCCAAGCTCACCACATAGCCAAAATTAAACAAGTCCCATTAAACAACGAGCTATTGGAAACAGAAAGGTGAAAGTTAGAATGGCTTCAACTTTCAGTGCTGGATGCCACTGAGCCTCGGCAGGGGCGGCTGCGGCTGGTTTCTGTAGTGTTGTGGTCATCACGTTCGCCTTACGCGCGAAAGGTCCCCAGTTCGAAACTGGGCAGCAACTGCTTTGTTCTTCAACTGCAGCATTTTACATGGACAAGAGCTGAGCTTACTTGCTTCCTTTCCCATCTGCAAACCTGCCTTCGAATTTGCTTGAATAATTCTGCTCTCGGAGTGAAATTTAATGCAACTCCATTTAATTACTCTGCAAAGCATTGTAAAGTTTTTCTCCAACCTGGTTCTGATCATATGCCATTCTGTTTGAGAGTGTAGTTACCGCCTTCTGATCCTTCCACGAAAAGTAGTACCGCATTTGCAATGCTTGAGCAGCGGCCCGGTTCAAAGACAGGAAAGAAGCTGATGCGCTGGTGTCACAGCGCACCACGGATTCCTGAACTTGTCTGTCTGTCAAATGTACCCCCAAAGTCGTCTCTGAAAGACGTCATTTGAAAGCTGTCTGTCGTTATTCAACGTGCGAGAGTTGGCACCAGAGGTCCTGTATCATGTTTTGGAGCAGTTCGCACGTTAGTGGCTCATTCAAACTCAAGGAAAGAAATTACACTCTCAGAGGAACCGTTGGACTTGTGCTTTCATAGCGTCGCTAGGATTATGGTGCGCCCCGAGATCTAAGCCATGTTGGAACTGAAACGGAGGAATCGACAGAAAGGCTACAGAGGCTGTGGGCAGCACGGTGGCACAGTGGTTAGCACTGCTGTCTCACAGCGCCAGAGACCCGGGTTCAACTCCCGCCTCAGGCGACTCTCTGTGTGGAGTTTGCACATTCTCCCCGTGCCTGCGTGGGTTTCCTCTGGGTGCTCCGGTTTCCTCCCACAATCCAAAGATGTGCAGGTTAGGTGAATTGGCCATGCTAAATTGCCCGTAGTGTTAGGTGAAGGGATAAATGTAGGAGAATGGGTCTGGGTGGTATACGCTTCGGCGGGTCGGTGTGAACTTGTTGGGCCGAAGGGCCTGTTTCCACAATGTAAGTAATATAATCTAATCAGAATGACACCGCATCCATTTGGTTTTCTTTAAATCATTGACGAGCAGGAAAATGTAAACGGGGAGGGCGAGTGGGGAAGTGAGGCAGTTGCAGCTCTGGTGAAATTCCTTCTTTGTGATTCACTCAGCAACCAGAGACGTGAAGTGACTCAGGCGTGAGAGCTCGTCACATCGAGAACAAAAAGCACTCAAGTGCAATTAGCACCTCTTCTGGAGTGGGGGGTGCGGTGAGGTAATTACTTTTGACTTCTGTTATTATGTTCAGAAACTGCCTTTTAGATTGATGTGAACAGAAACTGCATTTCTGAAAAGCACCATGGAATTTAGCAAAATGTATTGAGTCGCTTCTCGTCGATTCCCACACAGGTGTCCAACTCAGTGGGTATCCATGTGGCTCATATCCAGGAGTGAACATCTCTGCAGCAAATTGCACGGTTAAGGTAAAAAGCAAGGAAAGTGGCATCTCGAACTGGCTCCGAGGTCAGAGCATTCTCACAATGTGATCTGTCGTTCTCGGATTGTAATGCTACCTCCGGTTTTAGGGTGGAGAACATTCTTTGGGACTCTTATTCTGCAAAACAGACACAGTGACTGTAACTCTGCTGCGCGGTATGATGTGGAACACGGCCTGCTCAGCTTTGTGCATTTTCACTGTAGTTCGGTGCGTTTCGTGTTACGTGTAAACGTGAAAGTTGTCCTGTTACGAGCAATGGGTGAAATCATTTAGCAAAGCAAGAATCGAAATTGCAGTAATGTCAAGCAGTTCATGGTTATTTGACCAAATTATAAGCGAACATATATTTTCACGCACTGACAGATACAATTGGAACTGAAAAGATTCTGAGAAGATAGACTCAGCTTACCATTGATAGTTGTCTGGATTGATGGGCTATCATTATCTGCTGCGAAATTGACATTGTAGCCGGGCACATCCCAGCAGCTGTGCGAGTCGGAGAGGGATCATGGAACCCTTTTCACGTGACTTTGCATCTGTTGTTATGCAGGAACACAGTTGGAAATGCAAGAAAATGGGGGTGGGCGCGGCCGGCTGGTAGTTTGGCCGAGCGGTCTAAGGCGCGGGATCCAGGTTCCCCTCTCGAAAGGGGCGTGAGTTTGATTCCCACCACTGCCATTTCTGATGATCAATCAACTCCAACGCTGCCGCTTGTTAAACTGCTGTTTCGGTCCCCACTGTATTGATATTGAAAACAGAAGAAAAATGGGTTTGCTTCCCGGGGAAATAATGGTGGTATGGGATAGTGCGGATTATTTCAAAGTGTCTCTGCTGTCACGATCGTGTTCGCCTCCCGCGCGGAAAATCGAAAGCAGCTCTGCTGTCCCAGGCAAGTTGAGCTTTCACTGGAACCTAATGGAGACTGTTATTTCATTGCTGTTGTGAAACAAAGTCCTGCGGTGACTCGACTCGTCGTTGTTTGGTTTTCTGGCCAATGGGAAAATCGTTCCAATGAATTTCGAAGTCGTATGATATTGAATTTCTCCCATTTCAATCATTTCCGTCCTGGAGACGCTAGAATTAAGGTGAACCCCGAGATCTAAGCCATGTTGGAACTGAAACGGAGGAATCGACAGAGAGGCCACAGAATGACATCGCATTCATTTGGTTTCCTTTAAATCACTGACGAGGAGGAAAATGTAAACGGGGAGGGCGAGTGGGGAAGTGAGGCAGTTGCAGCTCTGTTGAAATTCCTTCTTTGTGATTCACTCAGCAACCAGAGACGTGAAGGTGACTCAGGCGTGAGAGCTCTTCACATCGAGAACAAAAAGCACTCAAGTGCAATTAGCAACTCTTCTGGAGTGGGGGTGGGTATGGGAGGTATGGATAGGTATGGGATGAGCTTCCAGAGGAAGTGGAGGAGGCTATTCAACTCAGAAAATTGCAAAGGTAATCGAATGAGTTTCTTGATAGGATGGGAACGGGACTTGTTTAATTTTGGCTATGTGGTGAGCATGGACTAGATACACCGAAGTATCTGTTTACACGTGGTGTACCCCAATAACGTTGTGTTGCTTACACCGGCTTTAAAGGATTACTTTTAAGCGGAGCTTGCTGTCGCAGTCTGTGGCACAATCATTTAGTCTGTTCGACTGCTCACGGGAAAGGTAGCATTGTGAAACACTGCAGAAACGAACGACTTCCTTACTTTTGCTCCGACTGACCATACTCCGTGAAATTTTCACAGATCCTCAGTTGAGGATTTTTGCTGCTGAAAGTTACCTCAGAAACCCCGTTAACTCGTAATGTATTGAGCGAATCGCCAAACAGGAAGCATTTAACACGGAACGCAAACAAAACTGGCGAACCAAATGCATTTTCAGACACAGAGAAGCATGAATGCTTAATGTGAGACAGTCCGAAGGCATGAGTTATAAAGTAATCTGACAACTAACAACAGGGCAATTCCAAACTACTCTTTCAAACGTACCACAGCCTTAGTGCACCACCACTTCCCAGACAATGCTGGAAAGAGAGAAAGAAAGAACATAAGAAGAATTGGCCATAAAAAGTGAATTTCACCAATCACAGTCTCGATTAGATTACCTTTCCCTTCCGATGTCTCCAGGACGGAAATGAAGGAAATGGGAGAAATTCAATAACATACGACATCGAAATTCATTGGAACGATTTTCCCATTGGCCAGAAAACCAAATAACGACGAGTCGAGTCACCGTATGACTTTGTTTCACAACAGCGATGAAATAACAGTCTCCATTCGGTTCCAGTAAAAGCTGAACTTGCCTGGAGCTGTTTGCGATTTTCCGCGCGGGTGGCGAACGCGATCATGACAGCCGAGACACTTTGAAATAATCCGCACAATCCCAAACTGCAGTCAACTCCCCGGGAAGCAAAACCTTTTTTCTCCTATTTTGAATATCAACAAACCCGGAATCGAAACAACATTTTATCGAGCTGCGCCGTTGGAGTTGATCAGAGAAATAGCAGTGGGGGGATTTAAAGCGGCATTTCCGTTGAGACGGGTGCCTGGACTCTGTATCGAAGACCAGTCGGCCACACTGCCCGCCAAAACCAGCGGCCCATTTTGTTGCATTTCCAATTGTGCTCCAGCATAACAACAGATGCCAAGTCACATGAATAGGATTCCATGATCTCTCTCCGACTCACACAGCTGCTGGGATGTGCCCGGCTACAATATCAATTTCGCAGCAGATAATGATAGCCCATCAATCCAGACAAAAGTCAATGGTAAGCTGAGTCTATCTTCTCAGACTCTTCTCAGCTACAAATGTATCTGTGAGTGCGTGAGAATACATGTTCACTTATGATTTGGTGGAATAACCATGAGCTGTTTGATATTACTGCAATTTCGATTCTTGCTTTGCAAAATGATTTCACCCATTGATCGAAACAGGACAACTTTCATGTTTACACGGAACACGAAACACACCGGACGACAGCGAAAATGCACAAAGCCGAACAGGCCGTGTTCCACATCATACCGCGCAGCATAGTTTCAGTCACTGTGTCTGTTTTGGCGAATAAGAGTCCCAAAGAATGTTCTCCACCCTAACAACGGAGGTAGCATTACATTCCGAGAATGACAGATCACATTGTGAGGATGCTCTGACCTCGGAGCCATTTTGAGATGCCACTTTCCTTGCATTTTTGCCTTAACCGTGTAACTTGCTACAGAGATGTTCACTCCTGGACATGACCCACATGGATAGAAAATGAGGTCTGCAGATGCTGGAGATCAGAGATGGAAATGTGTTGCTGGAGAAGCGCAGCAGGTCAGGCAGCATCTAGGGAACAGGCGAATCGACGTTTCGGGCATTAGCCCTTCTTCAGGAATTCTTCAGGAATTCCTGAAGAAGGGCTAATGCCCGAAACGTCGATTCTCCTGTTCCCTAGATGCTCCATGACCCACATGGATACCAACTGAGTTGGAAACCTTTGCGGGAATCGACGAGAAGCGGTTCAATAAATGTTGCTAAATTCCATGGTGCTTATTAGAAATGCAGTTTCTGTTCACCTCAATGTACACCACTCTATCACAATGTACATCATATGGACATTAGTATGGACATCAGTAAGACGTTGAATAACATTGTGCATGGTCATCTGTTTAACAAGGTTGGTTCATATGAAAGGCATTTGGTTACAAAACTGGCTCAAATGTCGGAGACAGAGGGTGGTGGTAGAGGGTTGCAATACCCTGGCAAAGGAGAACGTGAGGTCTGCAGATGCTGGAGATCAGAGCTTAAAAATGTGTTGCTGGAAAAGCGCAGCAGGTCAGGCAGCATCAAAGGAGAAGGAGAATCAACGTTTCGGGCATAAGCCCTTCTTCAGCAAATATCCTGGTGAAGGTTTGCAATGTTCCTCATGCTATGTAGATAGTCCAGTTTGTGGAGTAGTCCACTAGCACGGCTTGCATAGCTCTCCATATTAGCCTTTGCCTTACCCCAGTTTATGCTATCGTGGCTGGTTCTGTGAGACAGATTCAGAATTTGAGGCAATGGACCATTCTGGCGGATCTGGCTATGTCTCTATTCAATGTTTGCTTTCTTGGGATTGGACCCAACATTTTCTCCCTTATCCCGTTATTCCAATCCGCCCATCTCCTTATCCATATTTTCAGCAAGTTATCAGTTCATAAATTATTTGTTTTTTTTTCTGTAGTTTTTGACTCCCTCGTGCATTGAGTGCTGGCATGGTGAAGCTCAGAAACGTTGAAATGGTGTGTGTCAGGCTGTGTTCACTTCCCGATGTGAAGGTCACTAATAACATGCCAGTAATTGTCAAAGGGAGGAAGGTGGGTGAGGACCTGGAAACAACCATTCCCACGATAGAGATAGTTTTGGGCAAGCTAATGGATCTAAAGATAGGTAAGTCTCCAGGACCTGATGCAATGCATTCCAGGGTATTAACAGAAGTGGTGGGAGAAGTAGCAAATGCATTTGTGGAAACTTTTGTAATTCACCTGACTCTGATGCAGTTCCAGCAGACTGGAAAACAGGAAATCAGACACCAGTGTTGAAAAAGGGAGGTAGGAAAAATGGCGCATTATCGACTCGTTAGCCTCACATGTGCAGTGGGGAAAATACGTCAATCCGTAATCAAGGAATAAATAGATAGAAATTGTCCCGTTGGACAGACACAGCATCAGTTCATGAAAGACAGGTTCTGCTTAATTAATTGACTAGAAATCCATGAAAACATTATGGCCACGGAGACTCAGTAAATGTGGTGTACCGAGATTTACAAAAGGCATTCGACAAAATGCCGCCAAAACGTTTGCTGCATAAGGTAATGATGCATGGCATTACGGGTAATGTATTAGCATGGATAGAGGATTGGTTAACTAAATGGAAGCAATGAGTGGGAATAAATGAGTGATTATCTGATTACTGATCAGTTGCTCGTGGTATGCTTCTGGGATCGGTGCTGGGACCGCAATTTTTCACAGATAACATGGACGTTTTGAAGTTGGGGACTACGTGTAGTGTCTCAACAATAGCATATTATACTGAAATGAGTGGCAGAAAAAAGTGTGCAGAGGACTAATAAACTTTACAACAGGACATAAATAGTATAAATGAGTGGGCAAAGGTCTGGCAGATGGAGTACAATTATAATAAATGTGAAGTCATCCATTTTGGTAGGAATACCAGTAAAAAAAAGACTATTATTTGAATGGCAAAAATGCAGCATGTGTCTGTGCAGAGGGACCTGGATGTCCTTGTGCATGAATCACAGAAGTTGGCCTGCAGGTGCAACAAATAATTAACAAGACAAATGGAATTGTGTCCTTCGTTGCAAAAAGGATTGAGTTTAAACATAGGGAGGTTATGTTGCAGCTGTGCAGGGTGCTGGGGAGGTCACACCTGCAATACTGTGTGCAGTTTTGGTCTCCCTACTTGGGAAAGGATGTCGTGGCTACAATGGATGCGGAGCAGGTACGCTCGGTTGGTTCTGGAGTTGGGGGGGTTGACTTTTGAGGAGAGACTGAGTGGACTGGAATTATATACTGATTGGAATTTGAAATAATGTGGGAGGATCGGATAGAAACATATATGATTATGATTGGAATAGAAAGAATAGAAATAGAGAGGATGCTTCCAGTGGCAGGCGGAACTTGGGCAAGAGGGCAAAATCTCAAAATTAGGTGGAGCAGATTTAGGACTGAATTGAGAAGGAACTTCTTGACCAAGAAGGTTGTGAATCTGTGGAATTCCCTGCCCATTGAAATAGTTGAGGCTTTATCATTGAATGTTTTTGAAGCTCAGATAGATAATGTTTTGTGCATTAAAGGAACAATAGGTTATGGAGAGCGGATAGGTAAGTGAGGCCATGAAATGATCAGCCCTGATCTTATTGATGCTCATAGATTTTCTGCATTGGATCAATATGAAATGGGAATCATATTTGTGAAAATGGCTGGTTGATACGTACGAAGAAGCAATGGATGAATGTATTTGGATTTTCAGAAAGATCTTGGTACAGACTCTGGCCTAGTATGCAAAATTAGATGTTACAGGATTTGGTCTAAAATTCAACATGGTTTTAGACTAGGAGAGCTGACAGGAAGCAGTGAACATTAATAAAGCAGTGAACATTAATATGTTTTGAAGTGGAAGGAACATGGTGTGCCGCAAAGATCGGTGCTTGGGCCTCAATTGTTCCCAATGCACGTCAAACATTTAGTTGAGGGAATCAAATGCAATATTCCCAAATCTGCTGCAGGCATTAAACGAGGTCGGATTGTGCGTGGGTGAGGAGGATGTAGAAAAGCTACAAGGTGATTGAGACAAGTGGAGTAAATGGGCAAATACGTGGCAGATGGAGTGCAATGGGGTTGGATGCGACGGTGTGTGTTTTGGTGGGAACAATAGAACAGCAACCTATCATTTGAAAAGGGATTCGTTGAAACATGTTGATCTTTAAAGGGATTTAGATTCTACTTTTGTTTCTTCCGTGCAGCCCTCCGAGGTCCATGCAGGGCAGTGAGTTCTGAACCCAGAAGTCAATACTGGGAATGGCATTGACACACTGACCAGTGAACACAGACCCAAAAAGAGGAGAGCTGTAACATTGAAAAAGGACCTGGACCTCCTTGTACACCAGTTACTGACAACAATATTGCAGGGAATAAAGCAATTAGGAAGATAAATGTTGTGTTGATCTTCATTTCAGGGAGATTTAAGTCCAGGAGTAAGGGTGTCTTACTGCAGCTGTACAGGGCCTTGGTGAAACTCCATCTCGAACATTGTGCAATATTATGTGCAGTTTTGGTCTCCATACCTCATAAAGGGAGAGCAGTGAAGGATGACCAGACTGATCACTGGCTTGTTGTGGGGCAGCTCTTGCATTGACTGGATTGGACCTGTAATCATGGGCTTTAGGAAAACGAAAGAGATATCAATGAAATATATAAAACCCAGACTGGGCGAGACAGATTGGAAGCAGGAATGGTAATTCCACTGGCTGGGACGTCTAAAACAAGAAGCCACAGTATTAGGAGCTGGCAGGTCACTCTGCATTGAGATGATAATAAATGTCTGCACTCACAGATTGATGAACCTGGGGAATTCTCTCCCACATAAGGCTGTGGAAGCCAGGACATTGAATATAAATAAGGATTTCTGGACACTAAAGGCATCAGGAGACAGCTGGAGTACAGCTGTCAGAGGATCTCAGATGTTAAGAAGGAGATCTCTGCAGTATCAATAGGACTGTGTTTCCTGTTCCCTTTTCCGATACCGAGTTTGCTGTCGGTTTTATCCTTCCAAATTCGGAGCAGTTTGATACATTTGAGTGTCTTGCTTGTGTGTTTTAGAGACCATTGAAGAGTTTATCACAAGTCGTGTGTCTGGAGTCACTTTCAGACCAGACCAGGAAAGCATTGGAGATTCACTTCCTGAAAGTACATTGGGCAAGGAAATAGATGTTTACAATCGACATTGGCTTCAAGGTCACTGTTACTGACACCAGATTTTAATTCTTGACATTTTATTAATTGTTTTAACTTCCACCAGCTGCCAGAATATCAACCTAGTATGGATTAGTAATTCAGTGACATTTCTCCAACAGCACCATCTCCACATGGGGACCTATCAGATACCACACTGAGCAGGTTATTTCTGTGCTACTTGACAGCTCTGTCAGAAAAAAACCCACTGATTTGACTTTTGTGAAAACACTGATCGTGTGATAATTAGTCAGATTGTATCTATTTCTCTCTTTGAAACTGGACATAGCTGAGTAATTTCCCGCATTCCCAGGGAGATGTCAGAGTTGTCAGCTTGGTGGAAATGGTCGACTCGGGGATTATCCCAGTCAAAAAGTTACATTGTGTATGAATATAATGCTGTTTCAACTGCGGCTGCTGCTGTGATGCACAGCACCGCCGTATTTACGCAAGTTCATCGAGTTATGTCATTGAAAGTATTTACAGAGGAGTTTTGACTTCGAAAATAATTGAGTGCAATGAAGAATTAGTGAGGAAAGAGGAGTTGTCGAGTCATAGACTCTTCGAGTCATATAACATGCAAACAGACCCTTTGGCCCAACTCATCCATGCTCACCAGGTTTCCTAAACTTCCAAACCTTTCCTATTCATGTACGCATCAGGTTGTCTTTCAATTGTTGTAATTGCACTCACCAATACCTCTTCCTCTGACAGCCTGCTACACATACACACTAATCTCTGTGAGAAACAGCTGCCCTTAGATCTCTTTTAAATCTCTTCCCTCTCAACTTAAATTTATCCTCTCTAATTTTGGACGCCCACACCCTGGGGCAAAATACCTTGTCTCTTTATCCTATCCATGCCACTCTTGATTTTATAAACCTCTGTAAGGCCACCCCTCAGCCTCCTACGCAAAAGGAACAAAATCCATGCCTCTCCATATATCTCAAAATCTCCCGTCTCCCTCACATCATTTTAAATACTTCGCCTCCTTTCCAGGTTATAACAACCTTCCTACAGCAGGGCGACAATAAGGATACTCAGTACTACAAATGTGGCCTTACCATCCTCTGGTGCAGCGACAACATGATGTCCCAATTTCTGTACTCAATGCTCTGACTGATGTAGGTAAGTGTGCCTAACGCCTTCTTCACATCACTGTCTACCTGCGACTCCACTTTCAAGGAACCATGTACCTGCACCCTGGGTCTTTCTGTTCGAATACACTCACCAATGCGCTACTGTTAACTGTATAAATCCTGCCCTATTTTGTGTAACAAAAAGCAATACCTCACAGTTATCTGCATGAAGCTCTACCTGTCAATCCTCAGCCCACTTTCCCAGTTGATCACGATCTCATTTTTCTCTAAGATAACCTTCTTCACTGTCCACTTTTAACCCCAATTTTGGGGGATTTGTCTACGAACTTATTATCCATGGTTCCTGTATTCTCATCTAAATCATTTACAAAAACAATGAAAAGCAGCAGACTATTCCTTGTGGCACACCACTGGTCACGAGCCTCCAATTTGGACAACACATCTCTCCCAGCATAATCTACTTCCTACTGTCAAGCCAATTTTGTGTCTAATTGGCTAGCTCTCACTGATCCCCTGTGATGTAACCTTATGAACCAGGCTACCATGAGGAACTTTGTTGGGCCTCACTAAGGTCCGCATAGGCGCCGCATGCTGCATTAACTTCGTCTATCTTCCCGATCACCTCTTCAAAAACTGCAATCTAGTTTGTGAGACATGGATTCCCAGTCACAAAGCCGTGCTGAATATCCTTAATCAGTCTTTGCCTTTCCAAATGCATGTAAATCCTGCCTCTCAAAATCTCCTACAAACACACACCCACCCTTCACATGAAACTCACTGGTCTGTAGTTCCCTCGGTTTTCCCTGCAGCCAAATTACAAATAATGGAAAAACATTAGCTGCTTCCAGCACTTCAACCATGGCTGTCAATGATACACATAAGAAAGTCAAGAGAACTGCAGATTTCGTAAATGTGCTGGAAAAGCTCAGCAGGTCTGGCAGTATCTGTGCAGAGAAATCAGAGTTAATGTGTTACAACACGGGGTAACACCCCAACCCCCACGCCATCCCGCACGCTAATTTAAACTTGCAAGACAGAAAAGATTTAACCCGTGCTGTAATCTGTAAAAGTTTGGAAGGCCAAGAACCATCCTAAAGGTCAGTATTTAACGTAAAAATTAACAACTTTTTTTTTTAAGTCTAACAGGGAATAATTACCTTCAGCTATTAGCAACGCCTTTCTCTGACCTATCTTTTACTTTCTCTTCTACAATACTGGTCCGATAACACCCCCAATTCAGATTTACCAAAGCAGACAAATTTCACAACCTGCCAGCTGTCCAATCTTCTCTTAGTATCTTCCTCTGTCTTCTTTTATTCTCCGTAGTGTTTCTGTTTCACAGGTCATTGATAAATATAGATTAATTTAAGAGAGCAATTCTGCGGGCAGTCTGCAGATGTTGGTGGCGTGGCAGTTCTCCCCCAACTGATCATTTTTTTTCAACTTTATACCTCAAAGCGTCGGGTCATTTCATTTTTTTTATAATATTGCCAAATGCCAAATTTAAACTCGATTGTAGTTTAGCTTCTTGGGACATAATTTAAAAGGATTGAATTTGATTTTATTTTTTTGTCTCATAGCAATCCAGGTACGGCCAGCTGCTGAACCAAATTCTAAATTTTCCAGAACTCACTATGCGTGTAATCCCTTCACTCTCCTAAAGGTACAATACCCTTTACACATTCATAACACCTTCTCTCTCAAAAAAGAAGCATCATAATGAAAACACGGTCTCAATTGTTTTTCTATTCTTTAAACACATTACCATAACATACAGATAACTGAAGTCTAAGATCACCTTAACTTTTCCCATATACCTATATTTTACATTGGATAAATACAAATCTCGTCTAAATTTTATCAGTTAAATCTGTGAGAACGTATCTGTGATTACATTCTTATGACATTCTACATGTCTATTTTTTAAATGAAAAGACTGTAACATAAGACTCCAATTAAATAGTCTTTAAAGCATTCAAAGACTGTAAGTAGATTGGGATCCGTGTACACAACCGTCTCCAACACGCTGAGTGCACATTAAAATGTCGTAAGGCTAGTGCCAAACTCAATAGTTCTTTCTCAATCATGGAACATGTTCTCTGGTGGATGTTGAGTTTCTTTGAAAAGTACAATCCCATCTCATCATCCTGTAGCAATATAGCTCCAACTCCTATGTCACTAGTGTCGATGGAAACTTTGAAAGGTTTTGAAACGTTTGGTATATCTAAAACTGATTTGGTGGTCAATATTTCTTTCTAATGGTCGAATGCCTCCTGGCATTGTTCTGTCCATCAATACTTTGTGTTCTTCTTCAGCATATTGGTTAATGGTGCCACTACACTGCTGACGTTTGGAACAAATTTCCGATAGAATCCGCTGACTCCTAAGAATCAAAACACCTTTTTCTTCGAGGTTGGTCATGGAAATTCCTGGGTAACTTTTGTCTTTGTGTTCCATAGGGTCAACTTTCCACGGCCGATGTTTTATAACAAGAACATCACATCTGCTTTCGTGAATTCAGTTTTTGTTCATTTTTGTCACAAGTTTTGTTTCACGTATTCATTCAAAGAGCTCTGCCAACTGTACCAAGTGATCTTTCCACGACTTAGTAAAGATTACTACATCGTTCAAACGGATTGCACAGTTTATTAATCAGGCCACAACTCTGTTCATGGTTGTGTTGGTTGTGTTGTTCACTCCAAAGGGCATCACTTTGAATTGATACAGTCCATTTAGCGTTACAATTCAGAAATTTATTTTACCGTCTCTGACAAAGGTACCTGCCAGAAACTACGCATCAAGTCAAACTTTGTGGTGTAACTGACTTGTCCAACTTTCTCGATACAGTCTTCCAATTTCGGTATTAGATATGAGTCTGATTTTTTAACAGTGTTGACCTTATAATAATCCAACCAAACTCATTGGACTGTTTGGGAACAAAGATAATCGGCGAGTTCCACTCGCTCTGGCTTGGTTTGATGATGACCTAAATGAGCATAGCCTCCACCTCCTTCTGGACCTGTCTACTTTGAGAGGATTAAGCCGTTAGGGGTGTTGATTTATCGGAATAGTATTCCATGCGTCGACTTCAGGTACAATGGCATTAGTTCTCCCCATATGGTACTTACATAAGCCCTCATATTGCAATAACAAATGTTTCAACTGCGTTCTATACTCCTGAGGCAAATTGTTTATGAACCTATCCCACTGCTCAAGGACATCTACATTTTTAACATATTTTGAAGCACATCAAAATCCACACCATTTGGAATTGATTCCTCACTCTGTGGGGCAGAAACTAGCACCTGTTTCTTCAATTCTTTCCCTCCTGTACTTTTCCGGAGGGCACACTAATTTATAAGCCGCATGAAGGGGTTTCTGAATGTGGGAATTGGTGACAGAGGTCCTAGTTTCATTACTGTCTGTGGCCTACCTGCTATTCGGCATGTATGACACGTATGCCAGAAGTTAACCATATCTTTGTGCATTCAAGGACAATAAAAATGTTTTTGTCCCTTAACCTGAGTCTTTTGTACCCCTCAGTGACCTCCCATAGGTAGTTCACGTGCTACCCGTAACACTTCCTGTTTCTATGCTACGGGCAACACAATCTGGTGCACTTCAGCACACTACTCCTCTGCCCTAACCTGCCGTAGTCTCCATTTCTGTTTTAGGATTCCATATTTCCGATAATAATCCTCAGGAATAACTCTGCCTCACTTTCAGAGTACGCATCCACATATATATCTTTTACCATCTTGCTTGTCTGTTGCAAATCCCTTCGCCTTTCAGGACTAAACACCTTTGTCTGATCCTCTCTATGTTCATGTTTTCCCTGCACCATTACGTCAAACAGGATGTCAGCGAACAGAACCTTAACTCCTTCGTCGTTGTCTTTAGTTTGTGCTTCCTGCTGTCACTTATGATAGTGGGATCTGGTTACTGTACAGTCTGGGAAAATACCAGTATATTTCTGTTTTAACTCCTCAGTTTCCTGGTCTTCTTGGGGTATCGCTCCCAACTTTGACCCTGCTAAATCATTCTCGAGAACAAACCGGATTCCTGGAACTCATACTCTGTCAGTCACTCCCACGGTTACTTCGCCAGACTTGAGGAGGCATTCCAACCTCATCTTATGGAGAGGAAAGCTAAATTTCTGTCCATCTATCCCACAAGTTATAACACTCTCGGGTAACAGATCAGAAATACTGCGAAGTTGCTCATCTCTTACTATTAGAAACTGGTTAGATCCTGTACCTCTCAAAATTATAACTTATTCTCATTCTCCCCCTGTTGTTTCTGAGTAAGTTTTATTCACAGAGGCGAATTCTTTATTGAGATCAGGTACTAACCCCATACCCAGCCTCTGCCGGGGCTGTGTACTTTCCTGCAGCTCTTCGGTTCTTGTTGGGGTTTCCTTTAAGACTTTCACTAATGCCACTGGCTTACCTTCTTTTACCACATCTTTTCCCACAGTCGCTTTCTGAATGATCAGCACTGTGACCATACATACCCCTCCTTATGGCAGTGAAAACATCTTTTCCCAATGCCCTTCTGAAACGACCAGCACTGTAGTTTTCTGTGCCCCACTCTATTAAGTGAAAGCACGTGAGGCCTTTCATCTCCTTTATATCTTCTTGGGTATCTTCGTTAACCTGTGGTAAACTCTTATTCTCTACTGTTTCTTTTACAGTGTAGCATCTCCACATCTCCCAAATGCGATCCTTCACAGGACGAAATTCTGGTTGGAAGCTTGTCTTATGCAGCAACATGTATTCATCTGCTAATTCTACTACCCTTCTCAATTTCTGAACTTTCTGTTCCTTCACGTGAATTCTTATCATCTCTGGAAGTGAGTTTTTCAATTCGTTCAGCAGAATAATCTCCATTAGAGCCTCATGGGTCATATCTATTTTTAAAGCAAACATCCATCTATCAAAATGCCTATGTTTAATTATTTCAAACTCAACATAAGTCTGAACTGATTACTTCTTTATGTTTCTGTACTGCTGTCTATATGATTCTGGTACCAATTTGTGAGCACGTAAAAGAGCTTGTTTGACGTCTTGAGAATCTCGTGACCCTCATCTGACAGCGGAGAAAATACCTCACTCACCTTGCCTACCACTTTAATCCGAAGTAGCATTACCCATAAATCCTTGGACCACTCCCAATGCCTTGCCAATTTTCCAAACGAGATAAAGAAGGCATCAACATCTTTCTCATTAAAATATTGCAGAGTATTGACATAGTTGCATATAACACGACCATCTCTTTTAATCTCCATCTTTTTAATGTGACATTGCTGACTAAATTGCAACTTCTCAAGTTCAAACTCTCTCTTTTTTGTCAGCTAAGAACTTTCTCCTTCTCTCTTTTTTCTCTCTCTCTGTTCCGTCTTGCTTTCTGTTTCTTCTCTCTCTCTCTTTCTCTCCCTTTGTTCATCTTTAAACTGCATTTTCCTCAATTGGAATTTACGTTTTGTTTTTCTCACTCTACTGCACCTGTCTGTGTTTCTGACACACCTTAGAATGTGAGAAGTTCCCGGACAATTTCAGCTTTACTTTTGTCCTTGGTTAAATCCAAATCGAACTTTCTTGCTAATTCTAAAAGTTTGGCCTTTATCTTTCCTTCTAAGATTTCGTGGCAAATTTGAGAATCATCTTCAAACCCCTCTTAACTTTTTTTAACAGCCATTTCTATCACTTTTAATTTAAACAGACATAAGACATCGGAATTAAACAAGTTGTCTCACTGACGTTTTAATTAAAGATCTCAGACATGAACGTGCAAATGTTTAAACATGCTTTGTTTTCTTTTCATCCCACAAATCTATACAAATCTGCTCAAATCTCAGACTGGATCTGCCTCAACCTGTTCATATCGTGGACGAAAGCCCCCAAGCTGTTACGAACACAGGGTTAACCCCTCTCCTAAATTAAACCAGCCACACAGAAAGAATTCACCTCATGCCATAATCTGATAAATTTCGAGACGCAAGATCCATTTACAGAGGTCACAATTTAAAGTAAAATTAACAATGTTGTTATTTAAGTCCAACAGAGAATAATAAAACAACTATTTAGAACTCCCTTCGGTTAAACGTATCTTTGACCTCCCACTCTACAATACAGGTCCGATAAAACAAAAAAAAACGATTAAGGTTTACAAAAAATTAACACATTTCAAAACCAGTCAGCTTTGTCGATTCTCCATTGTATACTTTCCTCTGTAGAGCTTTCTCTCGATTGGCATTGATGTTCTGCTGTGCAAACCTCTTATGGACAGGTACCTTTCAGAAAGTCCTTCAACTCGCTGTCTATCTCTCTGGATGTCCTTAACAGTTCTCCCCATAAATGTTCAAAATGTCCAATTTTATACCTCTAAACATCGGACCATTTCATTGATTTTGAAGTCATCAAGTATTTGAAACTCAATTTGATTTCAGTTTGTTGGGGCAAAATTTAAACTGGCCGAATTTCGCGTTTCGTGGCAACTCAGCTATTGATTTCACAGTCAAATGTAACATTTAACTTATTTCAGAACACGTTGTGCCAGCTTCCAATCTCTCTAAAATGTAACATATATCTCTACACCTTCATAACAGTAACTCTTATCTGCCTTGCATAGCTTTCCATAAATTTGATCAACTTAGTAAGTTCATATGATAGTCTTTTGTGTTCCAAAAAGCCCCATTTTATCTCATCCTTTCTTTACCTAAATCCTTCTTTCCAGTTATCATTCAACTTACTTACATTGTTACTGGTACTCTTCGACAAAGAATTACATTGTGTGTATGCGTGTGTCTGTGTATGTGTGTGTATGTGCTTGCATGTGTGTATGCATGTGCGTGTATATGTGTGTATGTGTGTGTGCATTTTGTGAATAATTTTCTGTAATTGGACTGAGATGAAAGAATGAAATATTATCACATTCCCATATGAAAGATTAAATGTGCAACGTTTCCAAGCTTTCTGATATCAAAGAAATATAAAAACCTCCTTTATTCATGGATTGGGAAAGTGAACAAAGTGTCCATGGAAGGAACAGCAGTAATGTAATGAACCTTTACAGGGATAATTGAACGACCAAATAATTAGTTTTCACTTGAGAGTTTAAATTCACCTTGTTTTTTTTTTTCAATTCTGTGTTGCACACGTTTTTATCAATATGCAATCAACATCGGTGACAAAACCAGAAGATGCTGGAAATGCTCGGTAGTTCTGTCATTATCTCTTGTGAGTAAGCAGATTCAACATAATGTAGAGGAATAGGTCTGGGTTGTTTGTGTTTCGCCAATAGTTGTCAGCGATGTGCCGCTTAGGTGCATTAGTCAGGGGTAAATTGAGAGTAACAGAGTAGGGGAATGGGTCGGAATGGGTTACTCTTCAATGGGTCAGTGTGGACGTGCTGTGTGAAATGGCCTGTTTTTCCACCGTCGGGATTCTATGATTCTATGATTTCTTCAAAAAAAGGGTGGTCGGCGCCAAGATCAAGAATGTCTCCGAGCATGCTCAGGGCATACTCAAGTGGGAGGGTAAACAGTCAGCGGTCGTGGTTCACATTGACACCAATGACATAGGTAAGAAGAGTGAAAGGTTGGAAGATCCTGCGAAGAAAGTTAAGGGAGTTAGGAGTGAGTTTAAAATGAGGATCTCGAGGATTATGTTTTTGGGAAGTGAGACAAGGAAGAAAAAGATAATTGCTTTGAATATGTGGCAAAGAGCTAGTTTGGGAGGAGGGTTTCTGATTTTTGGATGATTCTGATTGCGTTCAGTGCAGATAGGAACTGTACAAAAAGGAAAGTTTGCACTTTAACTGGAGGGCCCCAACGTCCTGGAAGGGAGGTGTGATCGTGCAGATTTAAGCTAATGATGCAGGAGGATTGGAACCAAAGCAGCAGGTTAGAAAATGAACAGAAAGTAAAGGTTTGTCAATTAAACATACAGAACCATTGTAATGACCATACTAAGGGAACAATTTTAAAAACGTGAGTTGAAAGTTGGAGTAAATGATCGGCTCACTATTATCAGGGATTAATAAATAAAGATGGAGCGCCTGTGCACACAAGTATTAAAAGAGAAAGATAAATAGATAGAACTTATGTTAAAACGTTTTCTAACTAAATGTGTGCAGTATTTGGAATAAAATGAATGAGCTGATAGCGCAAACAGGTATAAATAGGTATGGCATGGTGGGCATGACTGAAATGTGGTTACATGAAGGTCAGGACTAGGGTGTTAAATGTCCAAGGCTACTCAGTATTCAGACAAGAAGGAACAGCAGGTGGACTGCCTGTATTCGTTAAGGATTATGTCAAGGTTGTATTAAGAAATGATATTGGCACGTGGGACAAATCTGATGAATCAGTCTGGTTTGAAATAAAACACATTGAAATAAACCTATTGGTAGGAGCATTTCCAGCCCACAAATTACACCCCCCACGACAAATTACTTTCAAAGTAGGGAATAGCATGAACCAGAAAATAACGATGGTTTGAGACAAGAGCACAAGAGTGATGATGGGAATGTAAGCATGCAAATTGACTGGATTAATTAATTTGGCAAGGGGAGCCTCAAAGAACGATTCGGCGAATATATGATGGATTATTTCTTTGATTAATATGTAATGGAACGAACCAGAGAACTGGCTTTGTTATTACGTAATGAGGAAGGAGTGAAAAATCATATTGTAGCACAGGATCAATTTAGAAAGTGTGACCACAACATGTTGGAGTTTCATATTCAGACTGTAACAGCGAAGACAGAGTCACACAGGAGAGGTTTAGTGTTGGACAATGATAATTTTACTGGCCTGAGGAAGGGCTTGGCCTGAGTGGACATGTCAAAAAGATTAAAGTGCAAGACATTTGAAGAACAGTGGCAACTACTTATGGAGATAGTCAAAACCCTTCAAATAAAGTGTAATCTTGAGTGCAAGAGGAATTGTAAAAAGGTGAAAAGCAATCCATGTCTTAACAAGGAAGTCAACAATAACATGAAGGTTCTTGCCTGGTGGTATTATCGCTGACTACTAATCCAGATAATGTTCTGGTGACATGGCTTCAAATGCCACCACGGCAGATGGTGGAATTTGAATCCAATATGAACCTGGAATTAAGAGTCTATTGATGGTAATGAATCCATTGCTCATTGGTGGAAACACGCATATGTTTCATGAATGTCCTTTAGGATTGGAAAACACCCTCCTTACCTGGTCTGACCTACATGTGATTTCAAACTCACACAAATCTGGTGGACGCTTAACTGCCCTCTGAGCAATTAGAGACAGACAATGGCTGCTGTCTAACCAGTGACACGCTCATCCTTTAATGAATGAAAGAAAAATACTTTACTTGTCAGCAAATGGTTACTGAAAACATAATCAAACGGCTATGAAGGAAAATGAGATGAAAACATAAGAAATGATAAAGAATACTTCTCTGAGTAGTCAAAATGTTTAAAAATGCTGAAAGCAAATGTCGGCCTTTGACAGGATGAAAATGGCGAGGTAATAATGGGAAACTCAGAAATGGCAGAGGTAAAACCAACACTTCCTGTTTTCACAGTGCAAGATAACTTCTTCCCAAAATTTAAAACAACTGCAAAGGATCATGATGGAACTATGATGTCGAGGAAGAAGATATTAAATGCATTAATGGGATCATACGCAGGTCAGACCCTCGGCCTGCAGTATATCATATTCAAGGATGTAACAGCAGAAATAGTGGATGTGTTAATTAGGATATTCAAAAAAATCCTTGAATTCTGGAACGGTACCTATGTATTGGGAAATTAATAATGTAGTACTCATTCCCAAAACAGGAGATAGGCAAAAATTCACAAACTGTCGACCAGTGAGTTTAACCTTTATAGTGGGGAAGTTTCTTCAGTCAACCGTAAAGTATGAAATAACTAAACACTTGGAAAGCAAAGATCAATTCACCAGTGTCAGCACAGTTTCATTATGGGCAGGTTGTGTTTGACAAACCTGCTGGAGTTCTTTGAGAATGTAACCAGCAAGGTGGATAATGGGGATGCAGCAACTGCTGTACATCTGAACTTCAGAAGGCATTTGACAAGGTGCTGAATAAAGGACTGATCTAGCCGGTTAGATCCAAGGAGTTAAGGGTAGAATATTGAATTGGATAGAGGATTGACTGACTAACAGAAAGCAGATCATCGGGATAAATGGTCTTTCCCTGGCGAACTGAAACTATTGAGGTGCTGCAGGGTTCAGTTCTCAGACCTCAGTTGTTTACAATCTGCCCAAATGAGCTGGAAGGAGAGACAGAGTGTAGCAATTACATTCACAGATGGTATTAAACTAGGTGGTAAAACAGGCTGTAATGAGGAGCTAAAGAGTTTACAGATGAATAATGGTAGGGTTAGAAAATGGGGCGGATTGCTATATCTGGCAGATGGTGTTTAATGTGATTAACTGCACAGTTGAATTTCCTACGGTCACTCACAATTTCTATTTTCTTGTGTTTCACCATCTACAGTTCTTTGGATTTTATTCACCGTTGGTGGCTGGGGTCACAGGAGTCGAGAGGTTTGGTTGAGGGAGATGCAGGTTGCTCTGTGTGTCCTGAACAATACATTAACGTGGAGAAAAGACCACAGTCAGGCCTTGTTGATTCTCAAAGCAGGCCTGGCAACCAGATGGCCTATCCCTGTTCTTACCTCCTGATGTTTAATTGCCTGGAGTAATCCACATCAAAATGTTACAGTCAGACAGACAGTCCGTAATTAATATGCCCATTTCATAATAAAGGGACAAATGGCGACTTAGATCAGAAGTAAAGACTTGGCAATTCATTTGAGATTTAATGACTATTTGCTGCAACTGCAGTCTGGGAGCTGGGTGATGGGACAACAAAACAGTTCTGCATTGTTGCAAATTTATAGGTTAAATATTGAGTAAAAATATTATGTTATCAATTCTGTTAGAAAGTGTCCATAATCTATATCTTATGAAAAATGTGTTGAAGGTATTGTGGGAGAATACAAATATTGAATTGGTTAGAAAAGGAAGATGTGAAGTGGATATAAGTCATTGAACATAGAACATAGAACAATGCAGCGCAGTACAGGCCGTTAGGCCCTCGATGTTGCACCGATCTGTCATACCAATCTGAAGCCCATCTAATCCATGTACGTCCATATGCTTGTCCAATGACGACTTAAATGTACTTAAAGTTGGCGAATCTACTACCGTTGGAGGCAAAGCATTACATACTCTTACTACTCTCTGAGTAAAGAAATTACCCCTGACATCTGTCCTATATCTATCACTCCTTAATTTAAAGCTATGCCCCCTCGTGCTCGCCGTCATCATACTTGGAAAAAGGCTCTCCCTGTCCACCCTATCTACCCTCAGATCATTTTATATGTCTCTATTACGTCACTTCTGAACCTTCTTTTCTCCAATGAAAACAGCTTCAAGTCCCTCAGACTTTCTTCGTAAGACCTACCCTCCATACCAAGCAACATCCTAGTAAATCTCCTCTGTACTCTTTCCAAAGCTTCCACATGCTCCTCATAACATGGTGACCTGAACTGTACACAATACCCCAAGTACACAATACCAGAGTTCTGTACAGCTGTAGCATAACCTCATGGTTCCAGAATTCGATCCCTCTATTAATAAAAGCTAAAACACTCTATGCCTTCTTAACAACCGTCTCAACCTGGGTGGCAACTTTCTAAGATCTGTGTACCTGGGCACCGAGATCTCTCAACTCATCTACACGACCAAGATTCTTACCATTAGTCCATTACTTTGCATTCAGTTTACTCGAACCAAGGTGAATCACCTCACATTTGACCACACTAAACTACATTTGCCACCTCTCAGCCCAGCTCTGCAGCTTATCTATGTCTCTCTGTAACCTACAACATCATTCGTCACTATCCACAACTCCACCTACCTTCGTGTCATCTGCAAATTGACTAACCCACTCTTCTACGCCCTCAAATATTCGTTTATAAAAATGACGAACAGCAGTGGAACCAACACCGACCCTTGCGGTACACCACTGGTAACTGGACTCCAGGATGGACATTTCCCATCAACCACCACCCTCTGTGTTTTTTTCAGCAAGCCAATTACTGATCCAAACAGCCAAATTTCCCACAATCCCATTACTCCGCATTTCGGACAATAGCCTACTGTGGGGAAACATATTGAACGATTGCTGAAATCCAAATACACCACATCAACCCGTTTGCGTTCATTTTTACTGTCTGGTTACCTTCTGAAAGAACTCAATAAGGTCTGTGAGGCACAACCTACCCTTCACAAAACCGTGCTGATTATCCCTAATCAAATTATTCTTTTGAGATGATTATAACTCAAAGCTCTTATAACGTTTTCCAACACTTTACCAACAACTGAAGTAAGGCTCACTGGTCTATAATTTCCAGGGTTGTCTCTACTCCCCTTCTTGAACAGGGGAACCACATTTGCTATCCTCGTGTCTTCCAGCACTATTTCCGTCGACAATGACGATTTAAAGATCAATGCCAAAGGCTCGGAATTTCCTCCCCGGCTTCCCAGACGATCCTAGGATAAATCCCATCCGGCCCAGGGAACTTATCTCTTTTCATACTCTGCAGGATTTCTAATACCTCTTCCTTGTGAACCTCAATCACACCGAGTCTCAATCACACCTTTGTATTTGCCTCGACAACATTGTCGTTTTGTAGAGTGAACACTGTCGAAAAATATTCATTTAGTGCTTCCCCTATCTCCTCTGACTCCACACACAACTTCCCACTACTATCCTTGATTGTCCCTAATCTTACTCTCGTTATTCTTTTATTCCTTAAATATCGATAGAAAGCCTTAGGTTTTACCCTCATCTTATCCACCAGCAATTCTCATGTCTCCTCCTGGCTCTTCTGAGCTCTCTCTTTAGGTCTTTCCTGGCTACCTTGTAACCCTCAAGCGCCTTAACTGAGCCTTCACATCTCATCCTAACATAACCCTTCTTCTTCCTCTTGACCAGAGATTCCACTCCCTTCGTAAACCACGGCCCCCGCCCACTACATCTTCCTTCCTGCCTGACAGGTATATACTTATCTCGGACACTCAGGAGCTGTTCGTTGAATAAGCTCCACTTTTCTAATGTTTCCATCCCCGGCAGTTTCCTTCACCCGCTTTATGCTTCCTAAATCTTGCCGAATCGCATCGCAATTGCCTTTCTCTCAGCTACAACTCTTACCCAGTGGTATGCACCTATCCCTTTCTATCACTAAAGTAAACATAACAGAATTGTTTTCGCTATCACCAAAGTGCTCACCTACGTCCTTTTCTAACACCTGGCCGGATTCATTACCCAGTACCAAATCTGATGTGACTTCACCCCTTGATGAGCTGTCTACATACAGTGGCAAGAAGCCCTCCTGCACACACTGGACAAAAACTGACCCATCTATATTATTCGTACTATAGTGTTCCCAGTTAATATTTGGAAAGTTGAAGTCCCCCATGACAACTACCCTGTCTCCCTCACTTCTATCAAGAATCATCTTTACTATCCTGTCCTCTACATGTCTGGAAATATTCGGAGGCCTATAGGAAACTCCCAACAGGATGATATCTCCTTTCCTGTTTCTAACCTCAGCCCATTCTACTTCAGTTGACGATTCCCCAAACATCCTTTCTGCAATTGTAATACTGTCATTGTCTAACAATGCCACACCTCCCATCTTTTACCATCTTCTCTGTTCTTACTGAAACATCTAAATCCTGGAACCTGCAACAGCCATTCTGTCCCTGCTCTAAACATTTCTCCGAAATGCCCACAACATTGAAGTCTCAGGTGCCAACCCCTGCTGTAATTTCACCTACCTTATTCCAGATGCTCCTGGTGTTGAAGTGGACACACTTCAAACCAACTTCTTGCTTGCCGGTGCCATCTTGCATCCCTGAAACCTGACTTCTGACCTCCCTCCTCTCAACCTTTTCTATACTCGAACTACAATTTTGGTTCCCATCCGCCTCTGGATTAGTTTAAACCCACCCAAATAGCCTTAGTGAATTCACCCCGCTCCCCCCATGATATTGGTACCCCTTTGGTTCAGATGAAGACCATCCTGCTTGTAGAGGTCCCACCTACCCTAGAATGAGCCCCAATTATCCAAGAATCCAAAACCCTCCGTCCCGCACCATCCCTGTAGCCACGTGTTCCCTTTCTATCCCCTGACTGTAACCCATTTGCTTTTTTCTTGTACCTGAGAAGTGATTACCGCCCTGTAACTCCTCTCAATAACTCCATCTGCCTCCCGAATGATCCGAAGTTCATGCTTCTCCAGCTCCAGTTCCCTAATGCGGTTTTCGAGGAGCTGGAGTTGGGTGCACTTCCCACAGATGTCGTCAGCAGGGACACGAGTGGTGACTCTTACCTCCCACATTCTGCAGAAGGAACATTCAACTGCCCTCACCTCCATTCCCATGATTCTAAATTCCCATAGAGATTGTTGAAAAATAAGGAATAAAAAATAAACTCACTACCTATACAATCTGGTGTACAGAAGTTTTTTTTGGTCAGAGGAGGAGATGGGTGGGAGACACTACCCGAGTAGTGTTTCAGGTAACGCAACCACACAAATATATGACTTCCCACACACTCCTCCCTCACACCTCTCAGCAAATGGAGGCCCGACTCCCGAGATAAGTCCCTTTTAATTCTTTATATAGGTCTAGACAAGCCAAAGAACGGGCAAATATTGGTCTTTGGATCATATTAGGAAAATGTGCCTGTGTTAGAGCACAATCACGAGTGAGGAGAAAGTGAGGACTGCAGATGCTGGAGATCAGAGCTGAAAATGTGTTGCTGGAAAAGCGCAGCAGGTCAGGAAGCATCCAAGGAGTAGGAGAATCGACATTTCGGGCATGAGCCCTTCTTCAGGATTCCTGAAGAAGGGCTCATGCCCGAAACGTCGATTCTCCTGCTCCTTGGATGCTGCCTGACCTGCTGCGCTTTGCCAGCAACACATTTTCAGTCACAATGACGAGTTGAATGGAAACAAAACAGTGTATTATTTCAATAAATTATTTCCTTATTATTGAGCCTTCGAATAAGGGGACGAGCTGCTCTTTGTTTTCCTTGTCTGGACCCCTCATGTTGTTAAACACGTCCATCAGGAGCACCTCTCAGCCTTCTTTGTTTAAAAGTAAAATCAAGTAAATCCATTTGTGTTCAGTTTGAGTACACTCTTGTCTTGTTACTTCTGAGAAGTATCAGTGTTAAATTTCATTAGCGATTGATCTGTCAACCCGAACAACTGGTTTATACCATCCTGTACCCTCACACGTTCCTCATCACTGTGAACCACATCTCATCTTTCTGTCATCCACAAAATTATTTATCATTCCCTCCAAACTCCATCCCTCCCATTATCATCATCATCGTTTATGAAGTTCACAACTAAGCCCTGATTTTCTCATGTTCTTCAGATGTTGTTCCCAGGGAAAGCATTGAGAATTCCATTCTCTTGTTTTTTCCTATTTTGGTGAATTTACAGCGTGATGCAGTTGAGTTCTTTTTTATGAGGGAGCCACAAATTTTATTTTGGACATGGAGCTGAATTCTACTTTTATACTATGCTCCTCTGTATGTTTATTAATTAAGCTTGTACGTAATTAGTATTGGATTAGGTTTAGATGGCTTTCACTGCAACACGTGGACGTGGATAATGTTCTTTGTGTCGTTCCCTGCAATAGTCAGAGCTGAAGAAAGTTTCCGTTTCTACGATAGAGATAGACTCATAATTTTGTTTGGAATAGTTGGAGTGATGAGGATAAAGATTCAACTAAATTCTGTATATAGACTTACAGAAGGAGATAAAATCATATCGTCAAGTCTACCTTGAACTGGAAACAAATTATTAAATTATATGCCACTTTTCTTCATATTGTAAAAACATTTTCAAAACATATTCTTAGAGCAGCGTGGATCTTCTAGCTGCTCCTGGGAATGCAGACAGTTATAATCTTAATATAGACCTTTTGCAGTTGATATCATAGTTTATTAATTTAACATAATTGTTTCTATTTTGTTTTATTAACATTCAAAACAAACAAAACAACAAAAAACTCTCAATTTTCTTTCAAATGAACATTTTTTAAAAAGAGTTGTTTAAGGGTGGTTTGCAAAAAAAAAGAGAAACGTCTATTTTTGTTTTAAAAGGTTTCTTTTATTACACTGCAGAAGTTTTTTTGTTTTATAAAAATAATTAATTAAAATAAGGAGGTGTACCTTCATTCCGGAGAATCGTACACATTTTCAGCTCTGGAGAAGAATATTTTCTTCTCGGACTTTATTGAAGAGAAATATTTTTATTAATTTAATTAGCTAAATGGTTGGTTTTGTTTCATTTTTCTATGTTTGATACGTATATTTATATATTTTTCAACTTTAACATTGTCTGTAGGTAATGAAAGGTAACAGAAGGTTTCGTAAAAAAGTTCTGCTTTTAGGCATAACATTATTAAGATCACATATAAGGCACAGAGAGGATGGCTGGAAGATTTGGAAAAAAAAATATTATCCAGCATATCAGTCATATAGAAGTGTGGCTCTCAGGAAAGATAAGAAAGTAGTTCAAAATTCTCCGGTGGCTATTCCTCTACCAAAATGCTTTTCAGCTTTTAGAACAGCTGAAAGGGATTGTCTCTCTGAAGAAAATGGAAGAGCAGTCCATTATTGGACACTTGGAATGATTCTTATGTTCAGCAGCGTTTGAGAAGATTTAGTGGAATGATTGCTTCAGTGGACTTTTCTGGCAGGGGCATGAACAGAAGATTCTGTGGCAGTGACCGTGAATTCAGGATGCTTTGTTGATTTCCCTGTGCTAAGATTAAGAACGTCTCGAAACATTTCAAGCACGTTGTTAAAGGTGAGATTGAGTAGAGAAACATTATTGTAGTTATTGGCAGGAATGATATTTTTAGGGAAAGATTAAAGCAGTACAGAGTGAACTTAAGAGGTGACGTAGAGTATTAATAATAAAACTTTTAAAGCAATACTTTCTCGTTTACTCCCAATGCAAAACCCACCTGGGAAGGAACAAAAGGTTAACGGAGAGAAAAAAACAATGGCTGAAGAGCCATTGTTTTATTGAGGGATTTCGATTTTTGGGAAATTGGAATCTATTTTAGAATAGAAATGACCTGTTCAGAAAGGATTGGTCGAATCTAAACTGGAAATCAACCAATATTTTAGCAGGGAGGTTTGCTCATTCTATGCAGGGAGACTTTATGTTGATAGAGTTGACAAGGAGGATATTCCAAGTAGAATCATAAATGGTAGGATGGAGGGAGAAGTTTATGAACGTGAGGAGAGCACGTCAATTAAAAAAGAATAACGAGAGAATCAAAAGTATATAGCAATTCTGAAGCACGAAATTGCATTTATTTCAATGTGAGGGGACTTACAGGGGAGGCTGATGAACTCGGGGCATGTTTAAGAACATGGGATCGGGATATCATATGTATTACAGAAAATTGGTTGAGAGATTTTCAACTCGAAAATGTAGTGCTGGGAAAGCACAGCAGGTGAGGCAGCATGTGAGGAGCAGGACAATCAACGTTTTGGGCAAAAGCCCTTGATCAGAAATGGGCTGATGAAGGGCTTTTGCTTGAAACGTCGGTTTTCCTGCTCCTTGGATGCTACCTGACCTGCTGTGCTTTTCCGGCACCACACTCTCGACTCTAACTTCCAGCATCTGCAGTCTTCACTTTCGCCTGAGAGATGTTCAAGCTGAGAGATGGCAATTCAATGCTCCAGCTATAAAGCGTCATAAAAAGGGTGGAAAATATATGCGGAGGGCAGGGAGGGGGCGGTCTGCCATTTTTGATTAAGGAATAAATTATTGCTGGATTTGGGAAAGACATTTCTGAAAAATTATCCAGTTAAAATATGCAGGTAGTATTAAAAATATTAAAAAAGTTCACTTAGAACAGATTGCACTAAATGCTCTTTTGTGAAAAACCGTCCAGTGAAAATATATTGGTCGAAATTAAAAAGAAGAAAGGAAAGAACACGTTGATTGTATTGTACCATATGCTCTCCAACAGTAAGAAAGAAATTGAGAAACAAACATGTAGGGAAATCTCGGATATATATAAGCTTAATAAGGTTGTAATAATGGGGGATTTTAATTTTCTTAAAATTAATTGGGACGACCACAGCATTAAAGGGTTGGATGGTAAAGAATTTGTCAAATATGTTCAAAACATTTTTCTTCATCAATATCCGGATGATTCTCACAGAGAAGGAGCAGAACTGGGCCTTCTTTTGTGCAAAATGCAGGGAAAGTGACTGAAGTAAACGTGAGGGAATGTTTTGGGCATTGCAATCATAATTCTATTAGTTTCATAATGGTTATGGAAAAGAATAAGCCTTTCATTACTTTTTTTTATTGGAGTACCATAAGTTTAATGGCATGGGACAAGGACTCATCAAGTTTGATTGGAGTAGACTGTCAGCAGGTAAAATAATGTCTGACAAGTGGGAGGCATTCAACAGTGTGACGACGGGAGTTGAGAGGCATTATGTTCCTGTTAGAGTGAGGGGAAGATTAAGGAACAATGGACAACTACAGTTATTGAGCTTTTATTTAAGAATCAAAGAAAACCTTACTGTAGATACAGACAACTCTATTCAATTTAATCTCTTAGGCAATATAAAGAGTGTGGGGCATTATTTCGAGAGAAATCAGGAAAGCAAAAAGGCAATATGAGTTAGCATGGGCAGATAAGGTTAAGGGTAATCGAAAAATATTGTGCAACTACATTAACAGCAAGAGGGTAACCATAGAAAAGGTTAGGCCTCTCAAAGATCATGAAGGATATCGATGTTTATGAACCCAGGAGATGGGAAATAAAATCATCCCTTTCCTGGTGCAACAGACAGCAACAAACACACACTATTACCTGCACCTCACATTCATCCAGCTTCAACTCTATCTGCTATCTGTCAATCTACTGACCCATTTCATCAAGATCCTTTTGCATTCTTAGAAAACATTCTTCACTGTCCACTGTGCCACCAGTTTTGGTGTCATCCACAAACTTACGAACCATGCCTTCGATTTTCTCACGCAAATCATTTATATCAATGACAAACAAAGAAAACTCAGAACCAACCTCTGTGGAACACTGCTGGGCAGAAGCCTTCCGTTCGAAAAGCAACCGCCCACCATTACTCTGTTTCCTGCTATTGCACCAATTGAAAGTGCTGGAGAGAAACCCCACTGCTCAAGCAGTATCGGAGCAGAGAAAAATGGAATTAACTTTTTTTGAGTCAAACATAACTTGTTCAAGATAGGTTCATATAAAACTTGATAACTCTGTTTCTCTGCCCAGATCCTGTGTCATCTGTTGCTGTTCTCCATTATTTTGCATTTGCATTTCAGATTTCCACTCTCTCTAATATTTTGCTTTTTCTTGATTGGTCTGGATGTTGGTTATATTTGGACAATATGCTCCATTCTTGTTCCTATCACTTGTGCCAGTGACACATGTATTACACTAGAGTCTGTTTCTTCTTTAAGTTCTGAAAATAAATGCGTGGATCTCACCAATGTGATTTTGATTTAAAAGGCCTTTTAGAGACAGCTACACTTGATGAAAAGTAGGAATAGTTTATTAATTACGATATTGTCTGTGTGTTTTATGACTGGACTTGTCTCCTCAGTCTCTGAACATTTTCAATACGTTTCTCTGAATAATTACAACAAAGATGGTTGTCATGCAGCCCATCATCTTTGTACCAGCTGACTATGAGCTGTGTCTTCATTCCTACTCTGCTGGAACTCATGTAACCCAATACACTTTGTAATCTGTGTCTGTTTTTATTTCTGTATATCCCGTCCCGATATAAACAATCTTAACTATCTGTATAACCTGTGATTAAACAGTCTATATATAAAATATAATGATGTACATCACATTTAAAATTGTCTTATTCCATTCACATTGTCGTTCAGCATTCCATGTACCAAAGGTCGTCTGTTATCTTGCTCTGCACTGCATTTCATTCCATTTGTCAGAAACAGTAATGGCTGAATACTAGTGACTGGGAGATATTGCTGCACTACCCTCAGGTCTCCTCAGCCACTGGCCGCAGCCCTTTCTGTCTTATAGCCATTTCCATATTCATTCCATCCCTTACTCATTAATTCATGACTTTTAATAAACAAGGTTATTGTACATTGTTATGGACCACGCTCGACCACTCAAAACATTATTCAGCACTTAGCCCAGTCCGTAATGTTGCCATTTGTTGAAGGGAAGTGTATAGTGGATATTCCCAGAATGAATTATTTGTTCGACTGCCGACTTTTAAACAAACAGAATGTATTTGCAAGAATAAGGAATGAAACACAACGAGCTGAAAACACCGTAACTGAATAATTCATCCTATCTAAAACTGACAGGCTACCTCGAATTAAGGATGCTGATCCAAATTACTTGCAACAATCCCAATAAACAAATCCACGAGCAGAAAGAGTAAAAATTACACAAAAAAGCTTATCGTTTACCAAGTCAGAGAACTGAAGGAGGGGGAGAGCGTCCAATTTCAACAGTGAACCTGACTCAACTAACCCTCGATCTGAACTGACCTGTGCAGCCGGAGAGCTGGCTATATCCCCTCGATTACACAATGAAGCATTCAAAATTGAGACACGTTAGAACATTGGGTCGTTTAGAAACTCTCTGAAAAAATTCAACGACCACATAACCTTGTAAAGGTACCACCTGTGTGACAACATCCCCAATATAAAACTGAATCTTCAATATCCAAGATGGCTTCAGTTTTCAAAAACTCCCAAAAATCGTAGCTCGTACACTACAATGTGCATGTACATTCGTTTACTATAAACGTGCAAACATGCACAATTACATCCAGATTGAATGTATGGTACTTCCATCATTGAGTGCCTCCATTTGTCACTCAAGTCTCAACAATGCATTGGAGATAATTTTTTCAAGACTGGCCACGTGCACAATTTTCAAATTGAATGGCTGTAGCAACAGGCTCCAGCTAAACAGTCTCGCATTTTTGTCCTAACATTTCTCAAAAAGACTTCATTGAGTTATGATCTGTGAAAATGGTTGTCTCCGATACATTGCTGTTAATATAAACACTAAAATGTTGTCATACCAACACAAAGCTCACAGTCTCTTTCTCAACGGTTGAATATTTCTACTAATGAACATTGAACTCCTTGGAGGAATACCCAGTAGGTCTCTCTGTCTTCTCGTCATCTTCCCGCAAGGGCCCAACACCGAAATCGACATCATTCGCTTTTAAATCCACCTTGAAAGATTTTGCATAATCAGGTGTGTCTGATCGTGAGCAGTGGTTAACACATATTTCAAATGCCTCAAATGCCTTCTTACAGTCCTCTGTCCACTGAAACGTCTTGCCTTTCTTTAAAAATTCAGTGAATGGAGCAGTCACACTGCGAAAATGAGGCACAAACATTCGATAAAATTGACTTAATCCCAGGAACTTAATCCTTTTGTCAACAGGATGCGAAATTCCCCAATTACCGTGACTTTTAAATCTCATGGCACCATTTATCTATGCCCAATTGCATGGCCAAGGAAGGTGACTTTTGCTTTGGCAAATTCACTTTTCGCTCGGGTTACCACTAAGTCTTCCTTCCGAAGTCGATCGACCAAGTCTGATAGATGCTGAAGTGTTCCTTCCATGAGTCACTAAAAATCACAAGGTCATCAATGTAAACCACAGGTTGGATAATCCGGCTACTTATTCGTTAGTCCCTGAAATGTGGCCGGCACATTTTTCATACCAAATGTAAGTTGCTTATCTCACATTTTGAACACAGTTTTCCAACCGTCGAACTCTGTGTACTTCAACTTCTTTAACTGCATTGACGTTACAATAGTCCACACATAATCGTTGTGTGCCATTTGGCTTTGGCTCCATGACTATGGATGATTTCCAGTCACTGTAACATATGTTGATTATGTCATCTTAGAGTTTGCATTCAATCTCCTTCTGAGCCTGTGCCAACTTTAGAGGATTATGCCTGCAAGGATGTTGGTTAATCGTAACAACATCTCCTGTAGCTACATTATGCACAATTAGGTGAGTACTTCCTAGTTAATATCTGCGTAATTCCACATGTGATCGTAATAACTCTTTCCGATTATTTCAATTTTTCTCATGAAGGTAAATCAATATATCATCCCAATTTTAGACAAGTATCTCATTGTCCACTTTAATTTGAGGAATGTCCGATTCAGAATCCTCTGAACTTGGTTCTTACTTCTGTGCCGTAATCATTAACACCTTGTCCTCTGGCTTTCCTTCCCTATCAAAGTACATTTTGAGCATATTCACATGATATACGCTGTGAGATTTCTTTCTTTCTGGAATCCTCATCAAGTAGTTATCCTCACTCTATATCCATTGTATTTGATTATGTCCACAAACCTTGCTTTTCATGGTTCACCTATAACTGAAAGTAACAGTAATACATTATCCCCGATCTCAAAATTGCATTTTTTAAATTTCCTGTCCGCTTCCTGCTTTATTGCATGCTGCAGTACTTTTAAATGCTGTCCAGCCAACTCCCCGGCACTATTGATCGTTCCCTAAAGTTTGAGACCTAATCCAAATGTGTGGCCTTTTAATTCTGATTTACTATTTTCTCCTTAATCAATGTTAATTGTCCTCTCACTTAATATCCAAAAAATAATTCAAATGGATCGAATTTGCCCTGTTAATTTGGTACATCCCTGATCACAAAAAAGCGCAAATGGAATCCCCTTCACTAATCATCTGGATAATCCAGATCATAAGCCTTCAACATGGTTTTTAATGTTTAATATCACCTTTCTGGCGCTCCCTGCAATTTTGGATGGTATGCAGTCTATTTGAATTGCTTTATTCCTAAGATATCATCGTGAATAAATTAAATGTGAAGTTTGGACCTTGACCTCACTGTATCTCTATTGGTAGTCTGTGTCTATTTTAAAAAAAAAACAGAGTAATTACTTTGCAATTGTTTTAGCTGTGATACTACATCTTGGGATGGCCTCTGGAAATCTAATCGATACATCCATTATTGTTAACAAATACTGGTGCCCACGTTTTTGTTTGAGGTCGGGGACCTAGCCAATCAATCAAGACTCTTGTAAAAGGTTGTTCAAATGCAGGAATAGTTAAGAAAGGCGCAGGTTTTATTATCGCTTGTGTTTTCTCCAATAACCTGAGATTAATGACACGTCTGGCAAAATTCAACTACATTCTGTTGCAGTCCAGGCCAGTAAAAGTGTCTCTGTGTTTCAGCCTGTGTTTTCCTCACTCCGAGATGACTTCGAGGTGGTCTCTCATGCACCAACTACGTCACCTCTTTTCTGTATTCCATTGGCAATGCGATTTGTTGAACCTCTGCCCAATTATCATCTCCTTGAGTATGTGATAGTCTCCATTTCCTCATTTGGACATCATCTTTAGGTTAATAACACTCAGGGATACATTCAAAATTTCTAACGTATAAGCTTTTTGAAAAAATTGCTTTAACCTTTTATCTTTCTGCTGTAACTCAATTAGTTTAAATGAACTAAAATATTTGCATGATGCCCTGTTTGCTCAATAGTTTTTTCACAACTATGTGATGGAACAAAGTCTCGTTAAATGCCACTTCCGCTTCCTTATCTTTACATTTTTGATATCTCTTGTTTCAACTGGCTTCGTTACCCACACTCAGGAAACTTCCAGGATTAGACTTCTGCATTACTTCAGTTACCTGCGTCTCCACGGGCTTTTCAACCAGAGTCGGCAGTACTGCTACCAGTGACTCAGCTGTATGTTTTGCAAAGATAGATTGTATTCCTGGAGCTGAGAGTTTGTCCAATACTCCTAACACAATTTCTCCACACTTTTCTCGACACTCTATCCTCGCTTTAAATCATTATGCACTTTTTTGTCTCAAGGTGAATTCCCTTTAGCACTACCTTTTCTGGAAATAGTCCTTCTGGAGTATATATCTCCTGATCTTTCAGCATCACAGACTAAGAGGGTCCTGTGTCCCTTAATATTGCATCCTCTTCACATGCCCTATGTCTTTAAACTTTCCCTTTGCATGTATATTTTCTAAGCAGATCTGCCACTTCCTCTTTAACAAACCTCTGATCAGCTTATACACTCTGATGCAGCTTTCTAGCTTCCACTGTGCTTTCTGTTACCACTCCAACAAAACTTCCAAACTTATCCTGTTTTCCTGCATCTGTATTTTTTTTTCCTGAACCCTCCAATGCAGTGATTTCATGTGACATAATTTATTGCAATAAAAGGACCGGACCATTTTAACTTCTTTGTTTCCTTCAAGTGTTTACTTTTTAGCCTGTCCGAAGTTATCCTTATGACCTTCTCCGAGATCCACCTTTCCCTCCCACGTGAGGATTTCTCTTTGCCCCAGTTTCTCTCCCTCATGGACTGAAATTGATTCTAGAAGCAAAACCATGTTTTATGGACCAATTCATAATCATCAGCCACTTAAGCTTCCAGCCTTGCCGTTTTAACTCTCTGCTCTTCCAAATGTGTTTGCACTATGTCAGGCAGTGAATCTTTGAACTCCTCCAAAGTATTGTCTCACTCAGAGCATTGTAAAGCTCTTTTCCAGCTGTCAAAATTACTTTGTTTGATCCTTTCAAACTCAATATATGTTTGATCAGGATCCCTCATTATATTCCTGAAACGTTGTCTGTTGGATTCTGGCACAAGCTCATATGCACTTTCTTTACCTCCTCATACACCCCAGATCCCTCATCTGATAGTGTTGTATTGCGAATACTTGCCGAACTCAACTTACAAGTTTTATTTGGATCATGAAAACCCACATGGTCACTGGCCACTGTAATTGTTTAGCCACTTTTTCAAATGAAATGGAAAATGGTTTCCATATCCTACTCATCAAATTTAGGCAAGGCTTGAATATATTTAAAACGTTTCTCACCAGGCTTTTGACTACTATGGTTTTGCTAATCCTCTCTCTGTTCTTCACTAAGCTCACCATCAGCCTTCATCCCCATCCTTTTAAGCTGACTTTCCATTCTAAGTGTCCATCTCTGAAGCACAAACCCTCTCTATTTTTCTTTCTCTCCTGCTAAGGACATTCATTGTTTTTTCTTTCCTCCGCTAAACCTATTCACTCTCTTTCTTTCTCTTCTGCTTTTAGCCGTAACTCAAACTGCTTCATTTCCGCTTTTAACTCAAGCTGCGTCATTTGCAATTGAAGTTTGCTCATCTCTACAAATCCTGATGGGGAATCCAGCAATTTGGAACGCTGAGCTACTGCTGCAATAATTTCATCTTTCCTCACGTTAGGAGGTAGCTTCAACGCAAGCATGTCTACTAAGTCCCGCAGCTTGGACTTATGTGAATTCTGTTAAAAACGCCAAGATCACTTCTTCCACCTCTAAAACATCCTTGGTTCCTGCAAGAGTCATTGCTATCTAAAGCTCTGTCTCCCCACCAAATAAACACACGAAATAAAAGACACTAATACTTGCCACTCGATGCCTAAATCCCGCAAATGGCTCCCATTCTGTTATGGAACAGGTCCGACCCCACAGAAGATTTTAAGCAACTAGCCCAGACCGTAACTTTGTTATTTGTTAAAAGTTAGTGTACAGTGGATCTTCCTTGAGTGAATTAGCTGGTCAGACTGCCGAGTTTTAAACAAATAGCATTTATTTACCAAATTAACGAATGAAACACAAGAAACCTAAAATAGAACACCTGAATAACTAATCCTATATAAACCTGACAGGCTATCCAGACTTTAGGATCCTGTTCCAAAATACTTGCAACAATCCTAATAAGCAAACCCCTTAGCACCAAGAGTAAAACTGACACAAAGGCTTACAGGTTATAAGGTCAGAAGGACAGAAGGAGGGGGAGAGCGTCCAGTTCCATCAGTGACCTTGACTTAACTAACCTCAGAACTGATCAGGCCTGTCCAATTGGAGAGTTGGCCACGTCCTCTTGATTGTCCAAATTTCTTATTAAATACTAAAAAAGCCTTCTGGCTGAGGCATTAACTGTTAGATATAAACAAAACGATACCAATGAAACTTTCAAAGTTTAGACATATTTGAATCTTAGTTCATTTAGACTCTCTGTAAAAAAATAAGGACAACATAACCTTGGAACTGGACCGGTTTTGTGACAACATCGCACATATGGCTTTGAACTGAATTCAGTAAATGTAAGTCTTACTGCTTTGAAGCCAATAAAATGTATTCAAGTGTTTGTGAGTTTACATAAAACAAAGCTGAATCGCATTATGTGTTGAAGGTTCAACATTGTTTTATTAGAGCTACGAGAGGAAAATCCAGACGGATCCACACTTCCTGTGTATGGTCAAGGAAAATATGCCCAGTGAGAATCTATTGGCTGGCGTCTGGTCTAGTTGAGGAGAGATCAGCACTTTAACTAATATCTAGATCGCGTATTTTGTGCGTGGCTCTGTTGGGAGGGTGGGGGAGGTTGTTCAGGTGGCTACAGCATTGCAAACGGACAACACAGCAGAATCACCTAGCCTGTGATAAAGAAACATCCATCATTCTCCCTCACAACTAACTTCACAAGAGCAACTTGTGATGGGAGATGTGACCAATAGTCAGCGATGTCAACATTCAATCAAGTCCAGTTGTCATTTGTAATCTGAAGGTACCATAGTGAAAAGGGTTAACTGGATCTGTTTGTTCAGTGACTGTGATTGATGCCAGTCTCCATGGATCCCTAATGATGTCGTTGGATGTTTTCCCTCTTCTATTAGTAAGGGGCTTCTTGCAATAATTTATACCATTGTAGCAGCCGATGCATCACCTGCAACACTAACAAGAATCAGAAGTTGCAGAGACCGGGAGAGGAGAGGTCAGAATCTGAGAATAGTAGACTGGAATATTCTAACAATGGATCAAACTCTGAGAATAGTAGACTGGAATGTTGCACCAATGGTTCAGAATCTGAGAACCCGAGGATGGAATGCTGTAACAATGGACAGGAGTTTATCCTGGGGTCTTATCTATGTTTCCTGGTATTGGGACAGATTACCACTTCGGATACACGGTGTACTGCTGATTATTCAGGCTGGTTACTATCCCATGCTCGCTATTGTTGGTGTTCCTGGTAAGTTTCCCCATCTCTATCTATTTATTAATCCCATAAGCCATGGTGAACTTCAGTGCTATTTCTGTTAACTATATTTGGCAAAGTTGGAAACTACTGTCTTCAGTTTCAAATGCAAATCCATTCATTACCACAAATTTCAAAACCGCCCACACCCCGACCTCACACACATCTGAGGACAAGGCTGTTCACAATCCGTAAGTACCTATATACCCTGAATTGATTTATGTCTTCACATTCTCTCCATCAACAAACAGACCCACCACCAGCTCCGTGGTATCCCCATTCCACAGCTTGACGTTTGTTCAGTTGCTAAATATACCATTATACATGCCTTGGAAAATTTCAGACTTCATGGTTCCAGCTCTCTTCTAATCACTCTTTCCATTTCAATGTTTCCATCGTGACCTTGTTCTTGTCTCTAAAGTAATCACATGTCAGGTACACTGTGTCAGAATAGTAATGTCGCTGGCCACGTCATTCAGTGATCTAGGTTACTACACTAAAGACATTGTTTCAAATCCTATCTCAGACAATGTGAGAACTTAAACTCAAATAACAGGAACTGGAAATAAAAGCGAATTTCACTAATATAACCCCACTAGCATTTTGTCAATATGTTTATATATTTCGCTGATGTCCTTTGGTAAAGAAAGCTAACATTATTATCTGGTCTGGATAAGGACGACGTCAGGTCCACAGTAATGTGTTTTGCTCTATACTGACTTAAGGAATGGCCTCACATTAAAGGGCATTTAGTGAGGTCAACAAACGGTGCCCTTAACAGCGTTGCAGACATCCTATATAATGACAACACTAAAGTTTGGGGAAAAAAAGAATGATGCGAGAGATCAGAAGAAATAGGAAGTGCCAGAGAAACTGAGCAGATTTGGCAGCCTCGGATCGAGATAAAAATAGAGTTAGCATTTCGAGTCCAATGACCATCCATCAGAACTGCACACAACTGGGAAATAGTGTGATTGATATTGGTGACAGGGACGTCTGTTGTGAAGAGTAGAAGGAGGGAGTTTAACAGATAGAGAAAGAGAGAGATAGAGGGAAAGAAGCAAATAGAGGGATTGTTGATGACCAGCTGGAATGGAAATAAAAATCAAGATTAATCTTATTTATTTTTCTCCTGTTGCCATATTAACGAAAATGCTGTCCATGTAAGGTATACATCAAAGTCACGGTTTTAAGTGAGTTATGTCCTTTTATCTCCCATTCCTAAGAATAATAATCTTTTTTTCAAAAAAAAAATCATTAATGTGGCGTTGGACAGCATGGAATTCCTTTTCTACGTTGTCCTTGAGAAGCTGTTGGTGAGCTGCCTTCCTGACCATGGCAGTCTGTGGGGGATAAGCATTCAATGCTTAGTTGCGTCTGGTTTAATTTCTTTGAGACTTTTTAGTGAGTGATATAACTGAGTGGTTGGGCTTGGACGTTTAAAACGGCAGCCGAGAGTTAACAACATTGCTATGGGTCGAGAGTCACATGTAAGCCCGATCAGGTGAAGATGATAGATCTCATTCCTTGATGGGCATCAATGTGCCAGGTAGGTTTTTCTGACAATCGTTTCATTGTTTCTTACTGCATGATATTTTCTTGAACTCAACTTCCAATATTTGTGTGGTGGGATTTGAATCTGTGCTCTGGGTCATTACCTGGGTCGCTGCATTAATAATCCGGAGATAATACAGCTAGGCCATCGGCTGCTCAGCATCTCCAAACATCTCCAATGGCAAGAGTGATGATGCTGTTGTCATGGCTATGCTGGAAGTATAGCGTTTCGCAAGGCAAAGAAATTATTTGGAAAAACATACCATCCTTCTCATTTTGTATTTACGAGAGGGTGAAATGATGGGAAGTGCTCTTGGTGAAAAGGAGCTGAATGCCCTTGGTCATGAGTCACTGACAGAATTCATAGAGAGCAGCAAGTAGTCAGCACAGTATATTGTATAATGTCCTTCACTGAAAAATGATTCAAATATAGATGTGAAGACACCTCCCTGCAGTTTAGAGAGATATTGAGACAGCACGTGGGGCACTGTGAACAGATTTTCTCTCCATTATAAGGAATGATCTCCTTGCCACAGTGAGATAGTTTAAAGGAGTTTGACCAGACTAATCCTTGCAGTGATGGTACCACGAGTAGAGTGTGAAGGAAATGAGTGTTTAATCTGTAATGCTGCTAAAGATTAAAAAGTGATTGCAATAAAACTTGAGTGTTTTGAACCTGGACTCATTATTCACAAAACAAAACAATGATAGCGTGAAATATGACATGTGTTTTCCTGCAGTACATGTTTTCATATGTGTACAGATACATTGATAGAAAAGGTTTAGCAGGATATGGGTCAAGTACAGGGAAATGGAGTTAGCATGAATGGACATTTTGTTTGGCATAAACAAATTTGGGCTAAAGGGCCTGTCTCCCTGCTGTTAAACCCCATGACTGTCTGATAGTTTTCATTCTCTGTGGAGACCCCCTGTTGGTTGCAAGAGAACTGCAGATTCTGAATGAACTCTCTCCATCTCAACAACAGTTGGAGTGAGACCCTGCACTAAGCAACATGTTGTTCACAAACATGTGAGCAGCTGCACTGTGATCGAGTTGGCCATTCCCAAAAGTTTCTGATCTCCATTCCGAAGACGAGCCTGTCTTCTCAGAGATCGCAGATGCCTCCTTGCGACGTGGAACAAGCCATCCGTTGTGCTCCTGTCCATCAGCAAACCACATTAATGTAACACATGTGTAGCTATAGCAATGGAGGCAGGAGGAACAACTTGGGCCAGTCTGTCTGTGCAGTCTCTGCTTCATTGGTTTGTCGTGTTGCAGCATCAATGACATCCTCCTATTTCAGTGTAACCGTTTGGAGGGGCAGAATGATTCCTTCTTTTCGTGTGTCAGAGTCTCGACGAGGTTGCATGTTCTCCTCCTCATCCCAGGGAAGAGGTTCATTGTTGGGTGACTCGTGGTAGCTGCTAAGCAGCGTGTTGTGCTGACTAGACTCCTTAAGGTCTTGTATAATAATAGACAAACAGGAGGCTGGAGAACACAACAAGCCAGGCAGCATCAGACGGTGGAGAAGTAAATATTTCCGGTATAATCGTTCTTCAGGATTGGGGGTGGGGTAGGGGAACTGCAGGTAAAGAGAGAAGGAAATGGTCGGGGTGGGGAGAGTAGGAAAGGGGAATTGAAATGGTTGGTGACTGGGAGCTCATGTCGGCCCCTTTGGGCCCGGCTGTAATGGTTGGGAAAATGTGTCCTTAGTTTATGTTTGGTCTCCCCAATGTAGAGAAGACCACATCGGAAGCACTTGATGGAGCACTAGGTTGGAATGAGGCAGGTGAATCTCTGTATCACCTGGAAGGACTGTTTGGGGCGCTCAATGGAGGTGAGAGAGATTGTGTGCCAGCAGGTGTTGCATTCCGTTTGCAGGGGCAGTTGTCAGTGGGGATTGGAGGGTTTGGTGGGGAGTGTGGCACGAACCAAAGATTAACGAAGGGAATGGTCCTTGTGGAAAATGTGCCAGGTGTTGGGATCCAACCTAGTTTACTGTAACTGTAACTGGTGCTCCCGATGTGGTCTTCTCTACATCGGCGATCCCAAATGTTAACTAAGGGGATGTTTTTCTAAGCATCTCAGCTGGGCCCGTAAGGGCTGAGCTGACCTACCAGTCACTGCCTATTTCAATTCCCCCTCCCACGCCCTTTCCAACGTGGCCATCCTTGACTTCCTCCATTGACACAATGAAACAAACTGCAAATTGGAGTAACATCACTTCATCCTCTGCCTGGTCAGCCTACAGCCCGGGGGACTCAATATTGAGTTCTCCAATTGCACAAAGCTGTTACAAAGTACTTGGATGACGTCTTGAAGTGTCATAATATTTGTGTAGAAAAGTGGGAGTAATGTAGACCGTGCTGTATTTCTGATGAGTACATGGTTGAGCAAGGTCAATCATTGAGAAGCTTAAGACAGGAATTGATGGGTTTCAGAACACTCTGTATGCACAAGGGTAATAAGAGTGAACTTGTAACAGCTTTAAAAAGTACGTCAATGTCAAAAAGTAAAGGAAACGAGCGTGCAGCTTCTTTACAGTCTGAAACCAGAGAATGGAGAAGAGGGAAATGGCAGAACTATGCAGCAAATATTTCAGTTATGTCTTCACAGAAGAAAACAAAACAAAAAAAAACATTCTTCCCGGCCATACAAGGAAAGCTTAATCTGGTGAGAGAGAAAAAGGGAATAGAATACAATTAGCAAATATACGTTATGGAGAAAATACGTCAACTGAAAGCAGTGGGCTGAGACAAAGGCAACAGAGATATATAAAATGGGAATCATATTTGTGAGACTGACTTTCAGAAAAACTATGGAGAAGCAATCAATACAATACGAATGGATTTTCAGAAAGATTTTTGATAAAGTCCCAAACCTATTATGCAAATTCGAATCCTATGGGACTGGGGCTAACAGAAGGGCATGGGTTTAGAATGGCAGAGCTAACAGGAAACAGTGAGTAGGAATAAATCGATTTTGTTTTACAGCAGAGGACTCGGGGGGTATAGCAGGATTCAATGTTTGGGCTCGAGCTATTTCAAATACACACCAAGCTTTTGTTAGAGGGAATCAAATGCAATATTTCCGCACCAATCAACCAAACCGCCCCGTGGCCAAACATTTCAACTCCTCCTCCCACTCTGCCGAGGACATGGAGGTCCTGGGCCTCCTTCACCGCCGCTCCCTCACCACCAGACGCCTGGAGGAAGAACGCCTCATCTTTCGCCTCGGAACACTTCAACCCCAGGGCATCAATGTGGACTTCAACAGCTTCCTCATTTCCCCTTCCCCCACCTCATCCTAGTTTCAAACTTCCAGCTCAGCACTGTCCCCTTGACTTGTCCGGAATTGTCCGACCTGCCTAGCTCCTTTTCCACCTATCCACTCCACCCTCTCCTCATTGACCTATCACCTTCATCTCCGCCACCACTCACCCATTGTATTCTATGCTACTCTCTTCCGACACCCACCCTCCCCTAGCTTATCTCTCCACGCTTCGGGCTCACTGCCTTTATTCCTGATGAAGGGCTTTTGCCCGAAACGTCGATTTCGCTGCTCGTTGGATGCTGCTGAATTGCTGCGCTCTTCCAGCACCACTGATTCAGGCCCTTGATGAGACCCCATCTCGAACATTGTGCAGTATTGTGGGCAGTTTTGGTCTCCTTACCTAATAAAGGACAATGCTGACACTGCGGGAGAACAGTGGCGGATAACCAGACTGATCTCTGGGATAACAGGCTTGTTGAAAGGAGCAGAGTTTGGATCGACTGAACCTCTATTCCATGTGCTTTAGCAAAATGAGTGGATACCTCAGTGAAATATAACAAACTCTGACAGGGTGAGACAGATTACAAGCAGGGATGATAATTTTGTAGCCATTTCAGAGACCATTGAAGAGTTTATCTCATGTTTGTGCATCTGGAGTCACTTTTATGCCAGACCTGGAAAGCACGGGAGATTTACTTCCTGAAAATACACTGGGGATATAAACTGATGTTTACAATCGACATTGGCTTCAGGGTAACTATTACTGACACCAGATTTTATATCTCAATATTTTATTAATTGTTTTTAAATTCCACCAGCTGCCAGAGCATTATCATTGTCTACATTAATAATACAATTATATTTCCCCAATAGCACCATCTTCACATGGGGACTTATCAGAAACCACACTGAGCAGGTTATTCCTGTGCTGCTTGACAGCTTGACAGCTCTGTTCAAAAGAACTCCCACCAATTTGAGCATCGTTATTGGACTTAGGGCGTGGAAATTGGTCAGATTGTAATTATTCTTCTCTTAAGGGAGTGGACATAGTTGGGTAATTTTCCACCTTACCAGGGAGATGTCAGAGTTGGAGCTGGAATGAAACATCTTCCCCAGGGACACGGCTTGTTTTGCAGCACAAGTCTTCAGTCCTATTGCAGGAATGGTGTCAGGGCCCATTGCCTTTGTCGTACCTACTGTGTTCAGCTGTTTCTCTATGTCACGTGCAGCAAATCGAATTGGTTGAAGACTGGCATCTGTGATTCTGTGGGCATCATGGTGAGGGTGAGATAGATCATCCACTCAACACTTCTGGGTGAGGATGTTGCAGATACTACATCCTTGTCTTTTACACTGAGGGTGCAGGGCTTTTCCCTTATTTAGGATGGGGATGTTTATGCAGTCCTTTCCTCTGTCATTTGTTTCATCATACATCACCATTTGTGACTAAATGTGCCAGGACTGCAGAGCTTCAATCAGATCTGTTGGTCAAGTCTGGTAGCTTTATCGGTTAGCATCAGATTTAGGTTCACGTGGTTCTGACCTTGACACGTTCACCCACACTCTCACTGAGCCATAGATCATGTTGATGGTAATGAAGGATTATCCTGGGCAGAAAAGTTACCAGTTGTGGTTGAATGCTGTTCTGCTTCTCCTGCTGCTGTGGTGTACAGCACTATATGAAAACGCAGTTTTGAGCTACAATATCTGCAATGCAATTCTGCTGTCTGTTCCCCAATTCACATCGAGACCCATTCGCCCATCAGCCCTGTACTCAGTGACCAACTCTGGTTTCTGATGTAGGAATACTTCCATTTTCTAAAATTCTCATTCTGCTGACGGTCTCTCCCTGAGTCATGCTTTCGATCTGACACATTCCACAAAAGCATTTAACTGATTTTAATTCAACTGTTTATTTCATCTGAATCTTTTTCCTTCATTAATGCCATCTTCGGTGTTAAAGTGAATGTGTTTCCCTCTGTTTCTCTGCCTGACCACGATTAAGAGCTCTGTAGTGTCGGTGAAGCCAGCCTTATGTCGTTCCAGAGCCAATGAATTCTCTGGATTCCCAGTAATCTTCACCACAGTGTATGTTTTCTCTTTTGACTTGATGCTGTCCCTTACTTGCCTTATCGTTTATGGCTGCCTTGTCCTCACATGAGTATATTTCATCTTCTTTCGGATTTCATTATTTTCTGAATTATCCCCAGAAACTCCTGCCATTGCTGCTCTATGGTCTTCCCTGCTAAGCTTCCCTTCCAAGTAACTCTGGCCAGCTCCTCCAGAATGTCTTTTGACTTATATTGCTCAATTATAATCACTGTACATCAAGAAAAGAGCAATAGATATAAACCGAAAGAAGGAGTTTTGAGAGATGGGACACGAAGAATAATTGGTGGATTTCGTAACTAGATAGAAAGAGATAACGAGAGACAGGATGTAAATGCGAAGGTAAGAAAAATGAGAAAACTAGATTATTGAAAGAAGTAGATGTACATCCCTCAATGGTTTGGCAATTCCTGTGTTCTACGGTCCTCTGTATAGTGCATTTACAACAGAGTAATATGTTCAAATACTGAGTCTGATGCCAGAATTTTTATCTCCAATAATATGACAGACACTAGCTTTAGAAAGACCCAGCAGGCCAATATATTGAATTCCTGGTAGAAAGGGGATTAACTGAAATAAATTGGGACACCATAAGCAAGCTTTATAGCACACATCCTGGTAAGAATGGGAGACAAGAGTAAGGAATCCCAGAAAAGGGGGGACGTTGAGAGAAGGGGAACATATCATTTCAGATGAGGATCAAATAATGCTTTAATGCTTTATAAATGTTCTACATCATGTGCACCATTTTTTTGTTAACTGTGTCTCCATTGTTCATTCATAATGTGTTATACACATACGAACAATCTTCCTTATCTGAACACACACTGATAAAAGGTGTGTATAAAATAGTTTTTTCCACCATTTCAAACTGTCCTGTTGTCGTGCTACCAGGATACATGAACACCAACTGGCCACAAAAAGACATGACCCACTATCACTAGATTCCATACACGCAGACAAAGAATTATACCACTTTGACTGGGACTACATACACATCGTAAGAAAGGCAAAACAAAGATGCACGAAAGTTCGTAGAGGCATGGCGTTGTAACCAGAAGTACATTAATAAACGCATCAATTTCGATCCTATCTACTTTCCCTTGAAAAAAAGAACTGGAAATGACATCATCCAACTTAAGAAACCAAAACCGATAAATAGAGAGTCGAGACATACCACCAGTGGGTTACCGGAGACTCTAACTGATTATGTTACCTCGTCATGGTAACGAAACATCTGAAAACAAACCTTCAAGCTCAGCGAGCTAATTTACATACTTATAAATTGTCATTTTTCTTTTAATGGTTGCATTTGGGACTTCCCTGTCACTCATGTTTTAACAGATTATGAGGCGAGGCGAGCTTTTCTGGGTGTGAGATTTTAATTAACAGAGGGGTTCGACATCGGCATCATAACAGCTTGAGGGCTTGTCGTGTGGGATTAGGACAGATTTGAACAGATTTGTGGTACGAACGTTGCCAGCAGATTGCATCACTTGGCAGTTAGTGACCTGGATCTTCAAATAAAACAGGTGAGAAAATTCTTTTAATTTTGATTCCTTGTGGTTGGTTAAATGATAAGAAATGGCTTTTTAACATCACTAAAGAGGTTCTGGGGTTTGAAGATGATTTCCAAGTTTGCCAAGAAAGTCGAAAAAGATTGAGGAAGGGCATAATTTTACAATTACAAAATAGATTAGAATTGGGTTTAACTAGGGACAAAAGGAAAGCTGATATTGTAATGGAATTGGTCCAACACTTTGGTGCATCAGAGAAACAGGCAACTGCAGTCGAGTGAGAAAAAACTTAAATTGCAAATGTGGCAACTGGACTTAGAAGATAATGAAAGAGACAGAAAGAGAGAGAAAAAAGAGAAAGAGAAAGAGAGGAAAAAGAAAGAGAAAGAATCTGAATTCGGAAGTTTGAAATTAGATAAGCAAGTTAAATTAATAGGATGAAGATAAAGGGAGAATGTAGGGATGTATATAACTATGTTAATACATTGCCATATTTCGGTGAAAAAAATGTCAAAACCTTTTTTTATTTCATTCCAAAAATTGACTCGGCAGATAGTAAGATCAGAAACAGAGAATGAACCAGATCAGTTTGAAAGAATTAAACAAATTAATTTAGACAGATGGATGCAGACCTTAAATATGGATAAGACCTGTGAGACCCGAAGGGAGGTTATTCTGCTAGAGGTGTTTAAAAACTCACTTCCAGAGTTGGTAAGGATTCACGTGAATGAATAGAAATTGCAAGAAGTGAGAGGCGCGGCAGATTTGGCAGGTAAATATGCATTGGTGCATGAAATGAAATTTAGCTTCTCGGAGGAGTTTCATCCTGTGAGGGATAGAAATTGGGAGAAGGGGAGATCCTACACTGCAAAGCATAGAGTAAAGCACGCTGGCAATATTTTACCACAGGTGAAAAAAGAAGTCCAAGGGGGTTGAAAGGTGGTGAAAGCTTCAGGTGTTCTCACTATAAGGGAGTGGAACACAGAAAATTACAGTGCCTATGGTTTTAGAAGGGCACTGGGAAAAGGAGCTTTCACTGCAGTAAGCTGGGACACACAGTGCTGGGGGTTGAAGGAAGACACTTTGGGAAAAGATGTGGTAAAAGAGGCTAAGCCAGTGGCATTAGTGAAACTGGTAAAGGAGACCCCAAGTGGTGCCAAGGAGCTGCAGGAGAGTGCACAGCCTAGCCGGGGTTGGTATGGAGTCAGTGCCTGATCTCTATAAAGAATTCGCCTCTGTAGATAAAGTTTACTCGGGGTGGGAGTGGGGGGGGGGGCGGGGGGGGGGGTGCGGTGGACAAGAAATTATAACTTTGCAAGATACAGGATCTGTTCAGTATCTAATAGTTGAGAAGTTGGGCGCCAGAAAATCACAACAGATCAGGTAGCTTGCGAAAAGCAGGACAATCGACGTATCAGGCATAAACCCATTTTAGGAATGTGGCGGGGGGGCAAGGGGGCTGAAAGATAAATAGGAGGGTGGGAGCTGGGCTGGTGGGAGGGTCACTGGGAGGGCCATAGGAAGATGTAGGTGAGAGTGATAGTGATATGTCGGAGGGTGGGGTGAATGCATAGGCGTGAAGGAAGATGGACAATTAAGACAGTTCAAGAGGGCTGTGCTAATTTGAATGGTTGGATCTGGGATGAGGTTGGGGAAGGGAGATTTGGATTTTGGTGAATTCAACGTTGATGCTGTATAGTTTGAGGGTTCCAACTGTCCTACCACTTATCCACTTCACCCTCCTGTCCAACCTATCACCATCACACCCCACCAGCATCTACCTATCGCCTTCGAAGCTAACTTCCACCCAGTTCCACACCCACCCTCCTATTTATTTCTCATTCTCTTCCCCCTCCCTTACCCCCCACTTTCCTGATGAAGGACTTGTGCCTGAAAGGTCAACTCTCCTGCCATCCGGATGCTACCGATCTGCTGTGCTTTTTCAGCCCCACACTTTTCAACTCTGATCTCCATCAATTGCAGCCCTCAGTTTCTCTCGGCTTCTAATAGTAAGAGATGGAAGTAGATTCACTCTTTCTAACATGTTATTCAAGAGCGTGATAATTTATGGAATGGGGACAGAAATTAAGCATTCCCTTGTGTAACATTAGGTTGGAATGCTAAATCAATAGTGGGGAAGTAACAGTGAGAGTGAGTCTCAGAGTGTCAGCTTCAGGAATACAGTTTGTTCTTGGGAATGATTTAGCAGGAGAAGAGGTGGGATTGGCACCCCTTGTGGTGGAGAAGGCAAAGGAAGATTAGGGAACGAGGGAGTTAAAAAGAAAAAAAGATTTTTTCCAGAAAGTGTAGTAACAGATCTCACTGTCATAAGTCACAGCAGGAAGGGAAAAACGAAAGAAAAAGACAAAGGGGTCGATGTGCAGTTAGCTGATACCCTGTTTGGTGTCACGGTGCAGGAAAGAAACCTGACCAGGCAGAGGGTCAGGCAGTGGTGTTTAGTCCTGAAAGGCTAATGCACTTACAACAGAGATATATACCCACACATACACCTGCACACACACAGCAAAGGAATCAGAATATATTATCGAACGTTATTAATTTAAAGATAGAATCCTAAAATTAAAATGGAGACCACAGTAGGTTAGTGCAGAAGCGAAATGGGCCGAAGTGCAACAGATTGTGTTACCGGTAGCATACAGTGTTACGGGTAGCACATCAACTAAGTGCAGGCGGTCACATAGGTGTACGGAAGACTCAGACTAAGGTACAGAAGAATTTCCAGTGGCCTGAAATGCACAAGGACGTGGTTAATTTTTGTTACATGGTATGGTAAGTCTCAGGCAGTAAAAAAAACAGCACCTTTGTGGGCAATTTCTGCATTCGAAGAACCTTTCACGTGGTTTATAATTAATTGTGTAGCTCCCCTTTCTAAATTAAAAGTAGAAACCAATATTTGCTGACCATGATGGATGTGTCTGCCAGATTTCCAGAGGCAATTCCATTATGGAGTGTTAAGGTAAAAAGGGAGGTGGAGGGGTTGGCAGCTTTCTTTACTCGCTGTGGACTGTGCAGAGCGATTTATTCAGACCAAGGTTCTAATTTCACTGCTCAGCTATTATAGGAAGTTATGGATAGCTTCGATATACAGCAGTTCAAATCAGGTGCGGCCCATCCTGAATCCCAGGGAACCTTGAAAATTTAGCATCAGACCACTGAAGACCATGTTAACAGCGTACTGTCAGGATTATCTGAATGATTGGGATAAAGGTGTCCCATTAAATTGTTTCCCATTAGAGATGTCCCAAATAAATCTATTCAGTTTACTTCCTTTGAGTTAATATTCGTACATGAAGTGAGAAGTCGTTTGAAGCTATTTAAATATGAATTGACAAGACTGACTTCGGAGATCTCACACTTGGATTATGTACGTGAAGTGAGGGAGAGATTAGATGGAGTAGATGAGTTAGCTCAACAGCATCTGAAGAGGGCACAGCATAGAATGAAGCAGGAGGCAGAAAAAAAATCTAAAACTTTGATGATTTCCCGTGGGGACGCCGTATTGCCACTAGTGGTAGGAAATCCCTTCAAAGCCAGGTTTAGTGGCCCCTTTCAAATTAAAAAAAAAATGTTGAGTCAGTTAAACTATCTGGTAAAGATACCGGAGCTGACAAAAACGTTATTAAGTGTGTCATGTGAAGGAATAATGCTCCAGCCAAATTTAAGTCTCAGGAACAGAGTTGAGGCCAGATGAACAAATTGTGCAGGTTTTCTGTATGATGTAGTGACCTTTAGCAAGTGGTTGAAAGCTCAAATGTTACAGTTGTCAGAGCATGTTGAACGATTACAAGAAGCAAACTTGGTAATAAACTTAAAGAAAACAGAATTCGCGAAGGCAGATGTGGTGTTCTTGGGACATTACATTGGACATGGATGGTTGATCCCATGGAACACAAAGACGAAGGGCTTTGAGGAATCTCCACGACCATCCTCGAAGAAAGAGGTGCTTCGATTTTTGGAACTGAGTGGATTCTATCAGAAGTTTGTAACAAACTTCAGCAGCGTATTGGCACCACTGATGGATTTATTAAAGAAGAACACAGAATTGTGGTGGACAGAACAATGCCAGGGGGCATTTGAGAATTTTAATGCAGAGTAAATCACCACACCAGTTTCAACTACACCAAATATTTTGAAACCCTTTGAAAATTGTGTTTGCTGCGAGCGATACAGGGGTCGGCGATTTATTGATACAGGAAGTTGATAATGGAATTGAGTGGCCAATTGGCTACTTGTCGAAAAAACTCAATATCCACCAGAAAGAAAAATACAAAATTTAAATTATAGAAAAAGAATGATTGAGTTTCGTACTGGCCTGACAATATTTTAATGGTTACATGACAATTTGTCACAGATGGTTGTAGACAACAACGACAATCCTTTCGTATTTTTGAAATATTTAAAGACCAGAATATGAGACTATTTCACTGGAGTCTCATGTTACCAGCTTTGAACTTAAAATGCACTTGCTGTGGGTCCTAAAAAATGAGATAACAGATGTGTAGATTTAAAGGAAAAAGTGTAGATAAGATTTGATTTATTTCAGTGCTATATATGTGTGCAGAATTAAATTGAATGATATAACTGAGATTAATACTTTGTATTTCAGAATAATAACGTTAAGAATCAGAGGAAAAAAGTTCATTTTTTTTCTGAACGGGTGAAGAGTTCTGAAGCCGAAATCATGTCTCGTCACTTTAAGACAGAACGGGTTTTGCTGAATAGAAAGTATAGCCAAAGATGCCAGCTAAAGGTCAGGCTGTTTCACATGTCAGCATTAGCTGGGAAATAGATACCTGAGTTTTGGTTGCTGTTTTGACAACAATTCAAATACAACCAAAGAGTTTGAATAAAGCTCAGGATACCAGAAGCCAACGGAATGTGAATATTATTGTTTGGACACCTTGAAAGCAATCGAATTGTGAGAATTATTGTATCATGGGGAGTAAATAAACACAGCATTTTTAATACTAGAGGCAGAGCCAATGCCATCCAACAGCAGAGTAACTGCTGTAGCGAAGGAGTGCTAACTGGCCATCTCACACACTCTCATTCAAAGATACATGTTCATATAAAACCTACTTGCATTAAAAAAAAACATGACCCAGGGAGATCAGCAGCTGGAAGAGTGAACACAGCAGGGAACATGGAGAGTGTGTGGTCTTGAGATTGCAATGGTTAATATGTGGGTTGTTGGAACATCATATTCTTACAGAGTTGGAGTCAGATAGTAAGTAGTTAAGAAACAGAAGGGCTTGTGTTTGTGAATAGTTGTTGTTTAGTGTTCACTATTAAAGTTAAGAAACTAACTTGTTCTATTTTTAAAATAGTGGATGTGGGAGATCTGTGTCGCCCAAATTTTAACTGATTACAAGGTGAGGCGTGCTTTTCTGGGTGTTTGGTTTGAATTAACAGAAGGGTTCGACTCTACCTTGTAAATGTCTATCCATGCCATCCACATTTCCCTGCAGTTGGCCCATATCCTTCCAGTCATTTCCTATCCACATATTTATCCTAAAAGTTTTGAAATGTTGTTAATGTACCCCCTTCAACCGCATCTGCTGGCAGCACATCCACGTACCAGCCCTCTGTGTAAAGAAGTGGCCCTTCAATTTCCCTTTTATTCCTTCCCCTCGAACATTAAACTCATCCCCTCTAGTCCTCGATTCTCTAAACTTTGGAAAATACTGAGAGCATTCACCCTATCCATATCCCTCATGATCTTAGACAGCTCTATAAGGTTCCCCCTCAGTCTCTTACACTCTAAAGAAAATGTCATAGTTTGTTCAACCTCTCTCTATAACTCAAACCACTGGGTCCTGACAACGTCCTTGTTAACTTCTTATGCACTCTTTCTAATTTAGTATCATCCTCCCTAAACTGAACACAATACTCCAAGTTCGGCCTTACCAAAGTCCTGTGTAATTGCAACATGAATTCCCAACTTCTATACTCAATGTCCTGCCTGATGAAGGCCAGTGTGCCAAAAACCTTTTCCCTGCCCTGTCTACCTGTGACCCCAATCTCAGAGAACCGTGGGCACCTGAACACAAAGGTCTTTCTTCCCACGACACCCCTTAAGGCCCTTCAATTCAACATGAAACTCCTCCCTTGAGTTAAGCTCCCAAAAGGCAAGACCTTATACATCTACACTACATTCCATTCTCCATTTCTCGGCCCACTTCCCCACCTGATTAAGACACCGCTTTAATTTCTGATAAACTTCCTCACTGATAACTACTTATTTTAGTGTCATCTGCAAACTTACCAATCATGCCTTGTACATTTTAAAACAAATCGTAGACAACAAACAGCAATGTGCCCAGCCTCCAGTCTGACCATCACCCTTCCACAAAACCCTCTGCTTCCTGCCACCAAGCCAACTGTGTATCCAATTGGCTAGTTCCCCCAGTATTCCACGCGATATAACCTACCCGAGCAGCCTGCCCTGTGGAACCTTTTCAAAGACCTTACTGAAATCCATAGACACTACGTCTACAGTTCTGTCCTCATCAATCTTCCTGGTCTTTTCATAAAAGAACGCTAACAAATTTTGGAAGCATGATCTCCCACTCACAAATCTATGCTGACTGCTCCGAATCACACCCTGTGTGCGTAATGGGTGCAGTCAATGGTGTGCTGTCCTTCATTGTAAGATGATTCCAGTACATAAGTAAAGCCATCTTCCTGCTGTTGTAGAGCCTTGCTGAGAGAGTATTTGGGGCACTCTGTACAGATTTGATCACCTTTGTAAGGAATGATCTCCTTACCACAGACACGGTTGATGGTAACATGAGGATAGAGTGAAGAAGCTGAGTGTTTAATCTGTAGAGCTGTGAGAGATTAATAAATACTGATACTGAGGAGTGGTCAGAGATCACTTCTTTCAAAACAGACATTGACAGGGAGAGAAATTCCACACTTTACCCAGGATTGATTGGTTTGATTTATTTTCACGTATACCTCAGTAGAGGGAAACACTTTGTTTATGAACAGTGGAAGCAGATCATAGTAAGCATGGCCAGGCAGATCATAGGGTGGAAATAAATTTGGACAGAGTAAGGCACACAGGTTACACTGAACAGGACGTGCACTAGACAAGATCAACATGAACAAGATCAGCATTATTTGAACTTTCCATTCATCTCATCTAATGTGACTTTCCTAATAGTTTATATGCCTTAATTAACTCTCCCCACGTTATTGTGCAGTCGGCGTGAGAACCCGTACTGGATGTCATGTTGCTCACAATCCCTAACAGCAGCCACAATACGTTCCATCTGAAACAGGTATCCATTCCCATCAGCTTTCTCCTTATATATTGAACACTAGGTTGGCTTCTCGGATTTGGAAGATACCTTCTTGAGACTTCACACAAGGCTTCTGTCCTCACCACGAGCAAACCAAATTAACGTCCCACGTGTGTATCATGAGCAACGGAGCCAGGAGGAACAACGTGGAGCATTCTGTTTGTGCAGCCTCTGCTCCACTTGTTCATCATGTTAGAGCATCAATTAGGAGACAGTAAGGCATACCGATGCTGGAGATCAGAGTAGAGAGTGGTTTGCTGGAAAACCACAGCAGGTCAGGCAGCATCCGAGAAGCAGGAGAATCAACGTTTCGGGCATAAGACATTCATGAGGAATCAGCAACAATTACCTCGTTCTGCCCCCGTGTAAGTGCATTGAGGTGGGAATGGCCTCCTACTGTTTCTGTACAAGTGACTCAAGGGACTGAATGGCTTCTTCCTCGTTCGATTGGACAAGGCCAAGGGCCTGACTGGGTTACCCAGTTTGCTGTTTGACAGCTCAATGTGCTGACAAGTGTGATGATGCTGCAGCTTTAAGAGGTTATTTTGTTCTGGTTTCTTTTATGAGAGAGATTGAAAGATCGTTACCAAGCTGGCTAGTTAAGACCACTTGAGTAAACAGCTAGCGAGGCCTTAGGTTTATTTTAATGCAGCCTGAATGGGTGTGGCCAGCTCTCACAGATTAGGATCTCTGGGTTTTGGTTTCTCAGTAACATCAAAAACTATAGGTGTCTCCACAGAGTTGGAAGCTTCAGGAAATGTCTCCTGGTTGCTACTCTCTCTGAATTTTCTCTTGATGCTGTTTTCTATTCCTGAATTTTCCTTATTGCCATGGGCTGTGTTTATGGGATTTCCCTATACTGGACCAGTTCATTAGTAATAGTTCCTAGATCTATTATCCTGTTAAGTTGTCCAATAGAATTACGTTATACTAAATTCCTCTTTATTTGGTTTTATTTCATTTTTCGTGTTTCAATAAATGGTGTTATGCTTCACACCGAGTAGTTTGACCAGTCACATTGCATCTGGAACAGATCCTATATATTTCTTTTAAAATAAGAAAACATTAGAGTCCAGACTATCTGCCTTCCAATATTTTCGAGACGCTCTGGTGTGGTCCATCACAATAGACTCCCTGTCTTCTTGAATAATAGGCTGGAGGCACTGAGTGGGCTGTCCCTGTTCTTCTCCAATAGTGTCAATGGGCTGAATGGTTTCCTCATATTCCTGTGAAACCAGCGTTAGGCGCTGATTGAACTCTTGTTTTACTGTGGCAATAGGCAGTGCTGTTACATGAATGTTACTGACACGTTAACAGCACAAGTCTCAATGGAGTCTTGGTCTTACTGCACCTGGACATAGAGCAGTCCATGAGCTGACGGGGGAACAAAATGTTCTGAACATTGTGGAATCTTCAGTGACCATCCCTACTTCTGATCTTATGGTGGGGAGGGTGGGGAGGGGAGACATTGATGAAGCAGCTGAAGATGTTTGTGAAGAGGAAGCTACCCTGAGGATCTCCCACAGAGCTGACCCAGGACGGAGATGATGAACATATTCCTTTGTGTCATTTTTGCTTCCAAATACTGGAGAGTTTACTCTGATTCCTATAAGTCCAGTTTTGTTAAGCTCCTTGATGTCAGCAAAAGTCAACCACTGCCTTGATATCAGGGCCAGTCATTATTACCTGAACCCTTGTTTCAACCTCTTTTGTTCACATCAATAGGCCATGGTATAGGAGCAGCAAGTGTTTTCTTCAAACACGTGGTATTGAATATCAGGATTTCTCTTCTCAAGAGTATTGGGGACCTAGATTACTGAAAGTATTTGAAGAGGAGGTAGATGGATATTGACCTATCAGAGAGGTGAGGGCTATGAGGAATTGGGCATTAAAGAGGATTTCAGACCGAGAGCAGATCAGCCACGATCTTGGTGAAGGACAAGGCAGGCTTGGGGAGTGAACGACCTGCCCCTGTTTCTGATGTTCTCACTTTCTGTTATTGGAAATTTAGTGGGTGTTATTTTCACGAATGCTCTCTTATTGCATATTGCAGTCAGGGAGACCAGAGGATTTTGTGAGCCATCTCTGGGCGAGGTATGGGGGCTGTATTCACAGTGAATCTGGGTCTACAACATGACCAACAAATGGAGCATAAATTGCAGAGAGGGGAAGCTCTGTAAAGAGAGGTGAGGGGCCTCTTTCATATCCAGCCTGGGTGTTCCAATTACATTTCCAAATCATTTCAAAGCGTATGGGACAGTCTTAAAGGGCCGAGTTGTCTCCTCTGTTTCTGTGCACCAGGTTATAGCAGTAAATGGCCTCCAACTGCTCCTGTCTAGCAGGTATGATGGGCTGAATGGAACACAGAAACATAGGACTGAGGAGCAGGAGTGGGTCATTAGACACTTTGAGCCTTCTTCACGAGGCACTAAGATTGTGGCTGATTAGGTTGTGGTCTCAGCTCCTCTTTCCTGTCTATATCCCATTATGCATGACTCACGTCTCTGTCAAATACTTAACTAATGCAGCTTTCAATCAATGTGAACAATAAACTTCCAATGAAGAGAATTCCCACTTGAAAGGTCCTTTCCGAATTATTCGTCGTTCCTCTTACAGAATCAAAGCGTCATACAAAACGCAAACAAACCCGTTAGTCCAATCTGTTCACTCCGATCAGATATCAAATCTGATCCAGTCCCATTTGCCAGCATTTGGTAAATATCCCTCCTCTTTCAGATACTATTTAAGTGTGGGATTGTAACCGCCTTCACCACTTCCTCTGACAGCACTTTCTGTACACACACCACTCTCTGTGTGAAACGTTTATCTTAATAATTCGCCCTCTCCCCTCAAACCTATGCTCTCCTGTTTGGACTCCCCTACCTTGGGGAGCAGAGCATGACTGTTCAGAATATCCATGCCTATGATGATTTTATAAACCTCTATAATGTCACCCCTCAACCTCTGACACTCCAGGAGGAAATACCTCAACCTAATCAGCCTCACCCTACAGATCAAACCTCCAGACCTGGAACATCCGTGTAAGTCATTTCTACAGAAAACCAAATTGTAAGTAGTATTCTTAATGTGGCCTTACCAACATCCTGTACAGATACAACATGCCACCACAATTCCTATACTCAATGCTCTGACTGATTGAGGTAAATGTGCCAAATGTGTTCTGCCCCACTCTGTCTACCTGCGACTCCACTTTCAAGGAACAATGTACCTGCAGCCCTATGTCCCTTTGTTCCTCAACACTCCGCAGGACCTTACCATTAAGTGTGTAATTCCTGTCCTGATTTGCCTTCCCAAAATACAAAAAACTCATCTTTACCTAAATTAAACTTCATCTATCACTCCTTGCCCCTTTGTCCCATCTAATTGCGGTCTCATTGTACTCTGAGATAATCTACTACACCACCTTTTCTGATGTCATCCTTAAACGGACTAACTATGGCACCAATATTCACATCTAAATCCTTTACCTAAATGATGAAATGCAGTGAACTTAGTCCAGATTCTTACTGCACACTGCTGCTGACAATCCTCCAGGCTGAAAAATATCCCTCCTCCTTCAAGCCAATTGTGACGAGCTTCTTATATATCCCATGTGACTGAAACATACTAATCTGTCTACCAATCAGAATGAAATACTAGCTATAAAGAGAGGCTGAGTAGGTTAGGTTTATTTTCACAAGAATAAAGTAGATTTAGGGGGGACCTGATTGAGGTTTTCAAAATCATGAAGGGTATCGACAGGGTGGACAGAGACAAGCTTTTGACAAGGAGGGATTGAGCTACAAGGAGAGGCTGGATCGGCTGGGATTTCTTTCACTGAAGAATATGAGATTAAGCGGTAACTTTACACAGGTTTATAAAATGATGAGGGGTACAGATAAACTGAAGGGCTGATGTCTTTTCCGTGGAGTTGGGGATTCAATTCTGAGGGATATTTTAAGATGCGAGGAAAAAGATTTACAAAAGTCACAAGAGGTAATTATGTTAGACAGAATCTGGTTTGGGTGTGGAATGAACTTCCAGAGGAAGTGGTGAAAGCAGGGGCAGTTACAACGTTTAAAGGACATTTCGATCAGTACATGATAAGACATCAGTTTGGATAGTGCTGTGAGCAGCTGTCCTCTCCCTCCCCCTCTCTGAATGAATCCCTGTTGGTTTGCACCCTCTGCCAATGTCTGTGCAGTGGCGTGTGGAGGCCAGCAGAGGGTGGCATTGCATCACTTTAAGCACCACAGAGACTGCCAGACCTGCCCCACACAGAGACACACAGATACACACACAGCAATTGTTCGGACATAGCATTGAGCTCATCTGGTAACTTAAACTAAACATAAAGAAATGCTCAATTTGCCTTGTAAACTGTTAAAAATATGAGTGACAGAGAACTCCCAAATTCCACTGTTTAAACAAAAATATCAATTTATTTTTTCACTCTGAAACTGAACATTTTATATCAACTATTCACAACGCTGAGACCCCATTTCTCCTAACTGCTTATTACCCGACTCAAACTCTACAGCAATATATTGTTTCAAAAGGACACTTATTAAAATTACATAAAAGTAATTTCAAAACCACACAGCAGCTGGCCTCATACCAATATCTCTTTTTCCCATCTTTCCTGGGAAGACAGGCTCATGTTACAGGATTTTATCGAAGAGTCTACCTTTCAGCAGTCTGCAACCTGGGAACACATCATTCCATGACACTGTATCTCAGTCTCCCCCTCTCTGTCTATACCACAAACCCCTCTCATGTGGTGATATTTAGACAGATTCCCCCGCCATCCCTCCCTGTCAGTGATGTTCACACCCACAGTATCCCCTTGTCAGGGCACAATGGAGAGATGGAGCAGTAAATGGGTGGGAGCTGCACATCCTGTCACTTCCAGCATGGGCTGCAAGTTTCCCCATACTGGGCAGTGATCAAACACAGTGTTACAGAGAAATGCACTGGGATGGTGTACACAGTCCGACATGTTGAGAGGGTAACTGCTCCTGGTTTACAGATCAATGCACTAGAGTGGTGTACACAGTCCTACATGCTGGGAAGGTAACTGCTCCTGGTTTACAGATCAATGCACTTAGGTGGGGTTCACAGCTCTGCATGCTGGGAGGGTAACTGCTCGTGGGTTACAGATCAATGCACTGTGGAGGTGTACATAGTTCTACATTCTGGGAGGGTAACTGCTCCTGGTTTACAGATGAATTCATGGGTGATCACTGCACAGGTTGCTGTGCTGGTAAGATAGCAGGTTGAGGTTTATAGATAATACAGTGATGTGGGCTGTGCAGCTCCCCGTGCTGGATGGATATTTGTTTCAGGTTTACACATTAGTGCCCAGTTGTGTTCTGCACAACTCCCGATGCTGGACAGATATCTAGTCTGGTCTTATAGATCAATGCATGGATGTGGTCTGCATTGCTTCCCACGCTGAATCCTTGCTGGAGGAATACAGCAATCCAGGCAGCATCAGGAAGTGTAGTATTTGATGTTTCAGGTGGAGCCCTCCTTCAGGATTCTTACAGAACGGTTACACCCGAAATGTCGACTTCTCCACCTCCTGATGGTGTCTGGATTGCTGTGTTCTCCAAGCTTCCTGCCTGTCTACATTGGACTCCAACAACTGCAGCTTTTCTGTCTCTATCCCTGCTTCCAAAACTGGACAGATGTCTAGCCTGCGTTTGAAGATAAGTACTCTGACATGACATGATCTGTGCAGTGTTTCACTCTGGACATATTCCCGGATTGCATTTACAAGTGCAATGGATGAATCTGGACATATTGCGGGGTTCTACTGAGCCGTACACTGGCCTGGTCTGCACAGTGTTCCACGGTGAACAGATATCTCCTCTGGATTTATGGTGTCTGGGCTGGTTCTGTGAGGTGGGTTGAGAATGTGGTATATCTAACCATTTCAGCTGATCTGGCAATGCCTTTAGTTCCCATTCCTGTGATTGGACCCTCCGTCTCTCACCACAATAATGTTACAATGTGCCCAGGCACAGTACATCATGTTGGTGGGGTGGGTAGGGGGGTAAAGGTGATGGACAGGCCAAGGGGTTCCCCGGAACTTTCTGATCCCAACATTCTATAACTGACATTCCCCAGAACGTTCTGTCCACAACATTCTATGGCTGACATTCCCTGGAACGTTCTGGCCCTGACATTCTATAACTGACATTCCCCAGAACGTTCTGTCCCCGACATTCTAGAACTGGCATTCCCCGGAACGTTCTGTCCCCAACATTCTATAACTGACATTCCCCAGAACGTTCTGTCCTCGACATTCCATAACTGACATTTCCCGGAACGTTCTGTCCCCAGCATTCTATAACTGACATTCCCCAGAACGTTCTGTCCCCGACATTCCATAACTGACATTTCCCGGAACGTTCTGTCCCCAACATTCTATAACTGACATTCCCTGGAACGTTCTGTCCCTGACATTGTTTGTGAACGGCCGGACGTCAGTGAATTGAACAAAAGATAAGATCCCGAGGGAAGAGATCCCGTTCCAGGGAGAAGGAGACACTGTTCCGAAGGCCCCTCAGGCAGTTAAAGGGGTGAATGCATTTTCGCTGCGTTTACATTTCTTCACGACACAGGATCGACCACAATTTAGACCAAAATACAGGAATTCCCAAACTCCATTTGTCTTCAGGAAACTGGGAGATAATGCTTCAGGACAGAAACGTTTCCACCCTCCGTATTAGGAACTGGGAAGGAGTGACCTGTGTCTGATCTCGAGTGAGCGATTGTGTGGGAATGTTCTAGAAATCATCTGTCCTTATGGATGTGTCTCTGTGTGTTTGCGGAGGGAGTGTTTCTTGTGTTTTATGTCACATTTTTGTCAGGAATTCAGACCTTTCCATTTGTTATTCCAGCTCCAATTATTTTAATAAATCACTGAATACAGGGACACATTTGAAAATCTCACTGGGTCCCCGAACAAACGGGTCCCTTTGCCTCCAGGCTGATGGATAATGGGTTTGTTTTCCTTCCTCACAGTTAACGTAGTGACCATCTACGTCCTGCTTTATAAAGATTGTGGATTGTCTCCATGTGTCAGACGTTACCTGGGGGCCATGGCAGCGGCGGATCTCCTGGTCATTATCCTCGACCTGATCCTGAGGCACATTCCCATTGTTTATCCGGAACAGTTTTATTTACTGTATTCTGTCCCGGTATGTAATATCCACGCCGTCCTGCTTTATGCAGCCACTGACTGCTCTGTCTGGTTCACCGTCACTTTCACCTTTGATCGGTTTGTGGCAATTTGTTGCCAGAAGCTGAAAAGTAAATATTGCAGTGAGAAAACGGCGGCTGTGGTTCTGGGAGCAGTGACTGTGCTGAGCTGTTTAAAGAACATTTCCTGGTATTTTATGCTCACAGCTTCGTATTTGCTGGTGAACCGCGTTTGGTTTTGTGATGTAACACTCTCTGTTCGAACCTCCAGTGTCTGGGTCACAATCCAGTTCCTCCACTACATTCTAACCCCGTGTGTCCCATTTCTCCTGATTCTGCTGCTCAATGTTCTCACCGTCAGACACATTGTAGTGACCAGCAGAGCCCGCAGGAGACTCCGCGCTCACACCAATGGGGACGCTCAGTCTGACACTGAAATGAGAAACCGAAAAAAATCCATCATTTTATTGTGTGTGATCTCGGCCAATTTCATCCTGTTATGGTCAATGTTAATGCTGTATTCTATATGGAGACGGATTTCTTTTATTGGATATAAGTCTTTGTATCTCCATCTCTTTGTGCAGGAATTGGGCTTCATGCTGCAGCTCCTCAGTTGCTGCACAAACACCGCGATTTATGCCGTGACCCAGACTAAGTTCAGGCAGCAGCTGAAGAATGTGCTGAAATATCCCTTCACCCAAATCCATCCATCCATCAAATTCCCTCATTAATGAATCCTTCCGGGATTTTCTCATTTCAGTTCAGTGTTTCAGCGATGAAGAAGTCTGTCGCTATGGTAACAGACTGAGGGTAGCGTTGGTTTGTCCATCTTTATCCCACAGGGGAGTTACAGGGACACATTTCAATGTTTCTCACATCTCAGGGGAGAGTGAGAAAAGGCACCATCGCACTGACTGTATCCTTCACTTTCATTTGTAAACAACAAAATGTTCATTAAAGCGTGCCGAGCAGCAGATTGACCGATGTTGTTGTGTGTCTTTGTGATGGAGAAGCTGAGCTGGAGAGAGACAGACTCAGCCCCAAGTCCTGGTCCTCAGGGAAGTGTAGGGCACCGCGCCCTGAGCTCAGGAGCTGGGTGTAACTCCCTCTGTCCTTACTTTCACCTCTGGGTCTCCCACTCCAACTTGGCTTTCAGCAGAATTCACCTTGCTCCCTTTGTCCCTCTCCCTCCATATATCCCTACCACTCTCACACTGCACTGCTATTTCTCTCTCCTTTTCCCATTTACACACACAATTCCACTGTCCTTGCCTTCCCCAATCTCATTCACTCTCTCTCTATCTTGCGATCATAACCTCCCAATGTTACTGTCTTCCTCGAATCCTTCGGTGCTGGAGGAACAGAAGAGGGTTGTCGATCTTCAGGCCGATGTTAGGGAACAGAGATTGGGACGACATGTCAGGCCATTGCCAGGGCAACTGTACGGAGCTTGAGCCAAACGCCATTGCTCAGGGACTTAGTGGGTGTGAGAACATAAGCCGTTACTAGGGAGTAATAAGTGGAGTGGCATCGTAGACTGTGGCTGTAACTGGTACAACGGAATATCACAAACGGAACACATTGTGTGGGACATACTGTCTGTTACTCAGGGGATAGAATGGGGATTTGGTTAAAGGCTATTTATTGGGGATCAACTGGGTCGGTGTTCACAGGCAGGAGCGCAGTTTAAGGTGTGTGAGGAGTGTGATGGTGGGAGACTGCAGGGACGTGTGAGCGTGATGCTGGGAGAGTGTGCGAGGGAGTGAGCCTGATGGTGGGGGTAAGTGTGGGGGAGTGAGCGTGACGGTGGCGGTGGTGTGGGGCAGCGTGTTTGATGGTGGTGGTGGGGTGTGTGTGATGGTGGTGAGCGTGGTGTGGGGCAGTGTGTGTGATGGTGGTGGTGTGTGTGTGTGTTAGCGTGTTGGTGGTGGTGGTGTGGGGCAGTGTGTGTGATGGTAGTGGAGTGTGTGGGGGTGAGCGTGGTATGAGTTTGGTGTGGGGCAGTGTGAGAGATGGTGGTGGAGTGTGTGGGGTTGAGCGTGACGGTAGGCGTGTTCTGGGGCAGTATGTGAGGGTGGTGTAGTGTGTGGGTGCGAGCATGAAGGTTGGGGTGGTGTGGGGAAGTATGTGTGAGGGCGGTGGAGTGTGTGGGGGTGAGCGTGATGATGGGTTTAATGCGGGGCAGTGTGTATGATGGCGGTGGAGTGTGTGGGGGTGAGCATGATGGTGGGTATGGTGTGGGGCAGTGTGTGTGATGGTGGTGGGATGTGTGGTGGTGAGCGTGGTGTGGGCACTGTATGAGAGTGTGGTGGAGTGTGTGGGAGTGGGCGTGACAATGGGGGTGGTGAGGGGCAGTGTGTGTGATGGTGGTGGAGTGTGTGGGAGTGGGCTTGACGGTGGGGGTGGTGTCGGTCAGTGTGTGTGATGGTGGATGTTTGAGTGGATATGAGCATGACTGTAGGGTGATGTGGGGAAGTGTGTGTGAGGGTGGTGGAATGTGTGGGGGTGAGCTTGAGGGTGGGTGTGGTGTGGGACAGTGTTTGTGATGGTGGTGGAGTGTGTGGGTGAGAGCGTAATGGTGAGGGTGGTATTGGGCAGTGTGTGTGTGGTTGGTGGAATGTATGGGGGTGAGCATGACGTTGGGCGTATTCTGGAGCAGTATGTGCGAGGGTGGTGTAGTGTGTGGGTGTGAGCATGAAGGTAGGGGTAATGCAGTGCTGTGTGTATGATGGTGGAGGAGTGTGTGGGGGTGAGCGCAACGGTGGGGGTGTTCCGGAGCAGTGTGTGTGTGATGGTGGTGGAGAGTGTAGGGGTAAGCGTGACGGTGTGGGTGGTGTGCGGCAGTGTGTGTGAGGTTGGTGGAGTGTGTGGGGGTGAGCGTGACGGTGAGGGTGGTGTGGGACAGTGTGTGTGAGGTTGGTGGAGTGTGTGGGGTGAGCGTGACGGTGAGGATGGTGTGGGGCAGTGTGTGTGATGGTGGTGGATTGTGTGGGTGTGGGCATGATGGTGAGGGTGGTGTGGGGCAGTGTATGTGAGGTTGGTGGTGTGTGTGGGCGTGAGCGTGACGGTGAGGGTGGTGTGGGGCAGTGTGTGAGATGGTGGTGGAGTGTGTGGGTGTGAGCGTGATGGTGAGGGTGGTGTGGGGCAGTGTATGTGAGGTTGGTGGTGTGTATGGGGGTGATCGTGACGGTGGGCGTGTTCTGAGGCAGTATGTGTGAGGGTGGTGCAGTGTGTCAGTGTGAGCATGAAGTTAGGGGTGGTGTTGGACAGTGTGTGAGATGGAGGTGGAGTGTGTGAGGGTGAATGTGATGATGGGTTTAATGCGGAGCAGTGTGTATGATGGTGGTAGAGTGTGTGGGGGGGAGCGCGACGGTGTGGGTGGCGTGAGTCAGTGTGTGAGGTAATGGTGGAGTGTGTGGGGGTGAGATTGAGGGTGGGTGTGGTGTGGGGCAGTGTGTGTGAGGGTGGTCGGGTGTGTAGGGGTAAGCTTGACGGTGAGGGTGGTGTGGGGCAGTATGTGTGATGGTGTCGGACTGTGCGGGGATGAGCGAGATGGTGTGGGTGTGGTGGGGCAGTGCGTGTGGTCGTGGTGGAGTGTGTGGGGGTGATCGTGGCTGTGAAAGTGGTGTGGGGCTGTGTGTGTGATAGGGTGGAGTGTGTGGGAGTGAGCGTGATGGTGTGGTTGGTGCGGGGCAGTGTGTGTGAGGATGGTGGTGTGTGGTGGGGAGCATGATGGTGGCAGTGGCATGGGGCAGTGTGAGTGAGGGTGGTGGAGAGTGTGGTGGTGAGCGTGACGGTGGGGATGGTGTGGGGCAGTGGGTGAGGGTGGTGGAGTGTGTGGGGGTGAGCGTGCCGGTGGGGGTGGTGTGTGGCAGTGTGTGTGATGATGGTGGAGTGTGTGGGGGTGAGCGTGACGGTGGGGGTGGTGTGGGGCAGTGTGTGTGATGATGGTGGAGTGTGTGGGGATGAGCTTGAGGGTGGGTGTGGTGTGGGGCAGTGTGTGTGAGGGTGGTGGAGTGTGTGGGGGAGAGAGTGACGGTGGAAGGGGCGTGGGGCAGTGTGTGAGAGGGTGGTGGAGAGTGTCGGAGTGGGCGTGACGTTGGGGGTGTTGTGGGGCAGTGTTTGTGATGGTGGTGGAGTTTGTGGGGGTGAGCATAATGGTGGGAGTGGTGTGGGGCAGTGTGTGTGAGGGTGGTTGAGTATGTGGGTGTGAGCGTGAAGGTGAGGGTGGTGCAGGGCAGTATGCGTGATGGTGGAGTGTGTGGGGGTGAGCGTGACAGCGGGGATGGTGTGGGGCAGTGTGTGTGAGGGAGTGAGCGAATGGTGGGGTGATGTGGAACAGTGTGTGTGAGGGTGGTTGAGTGTGTGGGTATGAGCGAAAGGGTATGAGTGGTGTAGGGCAATGTGTGACGGTTTGGTGGAGTGTGTGGGAGTGGACGTGACGGTGAGGGTGGTGTGGGGCAGTGTATGTGATGGTGGTGGAGTGTGTGTGGGTGAGCGTGACGGTGAGGGTGGTGTGGGGCAGTGTGTGAGAGGGTGGTTGAGTGTGTGGGTATGAGCGTGACTGTGAGGGTGGTGTGGGGAAGTGTGTGTGAGGGTGGTGGAATGTGTGGGGGTGAGCGTGACTGTGGGGTTGGTGAGGGACACTGTGTGTGAGGGTCATGGAGTGTGTGGGGGTGAGCGTGTCGGTGAGGGTGGTGTGAGGCAGTGTGTGTGATGGTGGTGGAGTGTGTGTGGGTGAGCGTGACGGTGAGGGTGGTGTGGGGCAGTGTGTGAGAGGGTGGTTGAGTGTGTGGGTATGAGCGTGACTGTGAGGGTGGTGTGGGGAAGTGTGTGTGAGGGTGGTGGAATGTGTGGGGGTGAGCGTGACTGTGGGGTTGGTGAGGGACACTGTGTGTGAGGGTCATGGAGTGTGTGGGGGTGAGCGTGTCGGTGAGGGTGGTGTGGGGCAGTGTGTGTGATGGTGGTGGATTGTGTGGGCGTGAGTGTGACGGTGGGGGTGGTGTGGGGCAGTGTGGGTGATGATGGTGGACTGTGTGGGGGTGAGCTTGAGGGAGGGTGTGGTGTGGGGCAGTGTGTGGGATGGTGGTGGAGTGTGTGGGGGTGAGCGTGACGGTGGGGGTGGTGTGGGGCAGTGTGTGTGATGATGGTGGAGTGTGTGGGGGTGAGCTTGAGGGAGGGTGTGGTGTGGGGCAGTGTGTGTGAAGGTGTTGGAGTGTGTGGGGGTGAGCGTAATGGTGAGGGTGCCGTGGAGCAGTTTTTGAGAGGGTGGTGGAGCGTGTGGGTCTGAGCGTGACGTTGGGGTGATGTGGAGCAGTGAGTGTGAACGGTGGTTGAGTGTGTCGGTGTGAGCGGGAGGCTGTGCGTGGTGTGGGGCACTGTGTGATGGTGGGTGAGTGTGTGGGTATGAGCGTGACTGTGAGGGTGGTGTGGGGAAGGTGTGTGTGAGGGTGGTGGAATGTGTGGGGGTGAGCGTGACCGTGGGGGTGGTGAGGGGCAGTGCGTGTGAGAGCGGTTGAGTGTGTGGGTATGAGCGTAACAGTTAGGGTGGTGTGGGGCAGTGCATGTGAGGCTGGTGGAATGTGGGGTTGGTGAGGTGCAGTGTGTGTGATGATAGTGGAGTGTGTGGGTGTGAGCGTGATGGTGAGGCTGCTGTGGGGCAGTGTGTGTGGTGGTGGTAGAGTGTGTGGGGTTGAGCGTGGCAGTGAGAGTGGTGTGGGGCTGTGTGTGTGATGGAGTGGAGTGTGTGGGGGAGAGCATGACGGTGGCAGGTGCGTGGGGCAGTGTGTGTGAGGGTGGTGGAGTGTGTGGGGGTGAGCTTTACAGTGAGTATGTGGTGGGGCCGTGTGTGTGATGATGGTGGAATGTGTGGGGGTGAGCTTGAGCCTGGGTGTGGTGTGGGGCAGTGTGTGTGAGGGTGGTGGTGTATGTTAGGGTGAGCGTGACGGTGATGTTGGTGTGGGGCAGTGTGTGTGATGATGGTGGATTGTGTGGGGGTGAGCGTAATGGTGGGGATGGTGTGGGGCAGTGTGCATGATGGTGGTGGAGTGTGTGGGGGTGAGCGTGGCTATGAGGGTGGTGTCGGGAAGTGTGTCTGAGTGTGGTGGAATGTGTGTGGGTGAGCGTGACAGTGGGGGTGGTGGGGGGCACTGTGTGTGAGGGTTATGGAGTGTGTGGGGGTGAGCGTGACAGTGGGGGTGTTGTGGAGCAATGTGTGTGAGGGTGGTGGAGTGTGTAGGGGTGAGCGTGACGGTGAGGGTGGTGTGGAGCAGTGAGTGTGAGGGTCATAGAGTGTGTGGGGGTGAGCGTGACAGTAGCGGTGGTGTGGGGCAGTGTGTGATGATGGAGGGGTGTGTGGGGTTGAGCGTGACGGTGGTGGTGGTGTGGGGCAGTGTGTGTGATGGTGGTGGAGTGTGTGGGTGTGAGTGTGACAGTGGGGGTGTTGTGGGGCAGTGTGTTTGAGATGGTGGTGGAGTGTGTGGTGTGAACATAACGGTGGGGGTGGTGTGGGGCAATGTGTGAGATGGTGCTGGAGTGTAATAGTGGGGATGGGGTGAGGCAGTGTGTGTGAGGGTGGTGGAATGTGTGGGAGTGGGCGTGACGGGGGTGTGGGGCACGGTGTGTGATGGTGGTAGAGTGTGTGGGGGTGAGCGTAAGTGTGGGGTTGGTGTGGGCGTGAGTCTGATGGGGTCAGGTTGACGGTGATGGAGTGAGTGTGAGGAGGACATGGTGACGGTGATGCAGTGAGTTTGAGGGGGTCAGTGTGACAGTGATGGAGTGAGTGTGAGAAGGACATGGTGACGGTGATGGAGTGAGTGTGAGGGGGTCAGAATGAGGGTCATTGAGAGTGTGTGAGGGAGTCAGGATTACGGTGATGGAGTGAGTATGAGAGGGTAAGTGTGACAGTGATGGAGTGAGTGTGTGAGGGTCAGTGTGACGGTGTTGGAGTGAGTGTGAGGGGGTCAGTGTGACTGTGATGGAGTGAGTGTGAAGGATTCAGTGCGATGCTGATGTAGTGAGTGTGAGGGGTTCAGGGTGAGTGTCATGGAGTGAGTGTGAGGTGGTCAGGGTGTGGGTGATGGGGTGAGTGTGAGGGGTTCAGGGTGAGTGTCATGGAGTGAGTGTTAGGTGGTCAGGGTGACAATGATGGAGCGAGTGTGAGGGGTTCAGGGTGACGATGATGGAGTGAGTGTGAGGGGATAAGCTTGACAGTGATGGAGTGAGTGTGAGGGGTTCAGTGCGATGCTGATGGAGTAAATGTGAGGGGTTCAGGGTGAGGGTCATGGAGTGAGTGTGAGGCGGTTTGGGTGAGGGTGATGGAGTGAGTGTGAGGGGGTCAGGGTAACGGTGACGGAGTGAGTGTGACGGGGTCAGGGTGATGGTGATGGAGTGAGTGTGAGGGGGGTCAGCGTGTCGGTGATGGAGTAGGTGTGAGGGGGTCAGGGTGACGGTGATGGAGTGAGTGTGAGGAGGACATGGTGACGGTGATGGAGTGAGTTTGAGGGGGTCAGGGTGACGGTGATGGAGTGAGTGTGAGAAGGACATGGTGACAGTGATGGAGTGAGTGTGAGGGGGTCAGAATGAGGGTCATTGAGAGTGTGTGAGTGGGTCAGGGTTACGGTGATGGAGTGAGTTTGAGGGGGTCAGGGTGACGGTGATGGAGTGAGTGTGAGAAGGACATGGTGACGGTGATGGAGTGAGTGTGAGGGGGTCAGAATGAGGGTCATTGAGAGTGTGTGAGGGGGTCAGGGTTACGGTGATGGAGTGAGTATGAGAGGGTAAGTGTGACAGTGATGGAGTGAGTGTGTGAAGGTCAGTGTGACGGTGTTGGAGTGAGTGTCAGGGGGTCAGTGTGACTGTGATGGAGTGAGTGTGAAGGGTTCAGTGCGATGCTGATGTAGTGAGTGTGAGGGGTTCAGGGTGAGTGTCATGGAGTGAGTGTGAGGTGGTCAGGGTGTGGGTGATGGAGTAGGTGTGAGGGGGTCAGGTTCACGGTGATGGAGTGAGTGTGAGGGGTCAGGGTGACGGTGAGGGAGCAGGTGTGAAGGGGTCAGTGCGACAGTGATGGAGTGAGTGTGAGGGGGTCAGTGTGACTGTGATGGAGTGAGTGTGAAGGATTCAGTGCGATGCTGATGTAGTGAGTGTGAGGGGTTCAGGGTGAGTGTCATGGAGTGAGTGTGAGGTGGTCAGGGTGTGGGTGATGGGGTGAGTGTGAGGGGTTCAGGGTGAGTGTCATGGAGTGAGTGTTAGGTGGTCAGGGTGACAATGATGGAGCGAGTGTGAGGGGTTCAGGGTGACGATGATGGAGTGAGTGTGAGGGGATAAGCTTGACAGTGATGGAGTGAGTGTGAGGGGTTCAGTGCGATGCTGATGGAGTAAATGTGAGGGGTTCAGGGTGAGGGTCATGGAGTGAGTGTGAGGCGGTTTGGGTGAGGGTGATGGAGTGAGTGTGAGGGGGTCAGGGTAACGGTGACGGAGTGAGTGTGACGGGGTCAGGGTGATGGTGATGGAGTGAGTGTGAGGGGGGTCAGCGTGTCGGTGATGGAGTAGGTGTGAGGGGGTCAGGGTGACGGTGATGGAGTGAGTGTGAGGAGGACATGGTGACGGTGATGGAGTGAGTTTGAGGGGGTCAGGGTGACGGTGATGGAGTGAGTGTGAGAAGGACATGGTGACAGTGATGGAGTGAGTGTGAGGGGGTCAGAATGAGGGTCATTGAGAGTGTGTGAGTGGGTCAGGGTTACGGTGATGGAGTGAGTTTGAGGGGGTCAGGGTGACGGTGATGGAGTGAGTGTGAGAAGGACATGGTGACGGTGATGGAGTGAGTGTGAGGGGGTCAGAATGAGGGTCATTGAGAGTGTGTGAGGGGGTCAGGGTTACGGTGATGGAGTGAGTATGAGAGGGTAAGTGTGACAGTGATGGAGTGAGTGTGTGAAGGTCAGTGTGACGGTGTTGGAGTGAGTGTCAGGGGGTCAGTGTGACTGTGATGGAGTGAGTGTGAAGGGTTCAGTGCGATGCTGATGTAGTGAGTGTGAGGGGTTCAGGGTGAGTGTCATGGAGTGAGTGTGAGGTGGTCAGGGTGTGGGTGATGGAGTAGGTGTGAGGGGGTCAGGTTCACGGTGATGGAGTGAGTGTGAGGGGTCAGGGTGACGGTGAGGGAGCAGGTGTGAAGGGGTCAGTGCGACAGTGATGGAGTGAGTGTGAGGGGGTCAGGGTGACGGTGATGGAGTGAGTGTGAGCGGGTCAGTGTGACGGTGTTGGAGTGAGTGTGACGGGGTCAGTGTGATGGTGATGGAGTGAGTGTGAGGGGTAAGGATGACGGTGATGGAGTGAGTGTGAAGGGGTCAGTGCGACAGTGATGGAGTGAGTGTGACTGGGTCAGGGTGACGGTGATGGAGTGAGTGTTAGGGGGTCAGCGTGACAGTGATGGAGTGAGTGTGAGAGGGTCAGTGTGACGGTGATGGAGTGAGTGTGAGGGGTTCAGGGCTACGGTGATGGAGTGAGTGTGAGGGGATCAGGGTGAGTGTCATGAAGTGCGTCTAAGAGGGTCGGGTTGACGGTGTTGGAATGAGTGTGACGGGTGCAGTGTTACGGTAATGGAGTGAGTGTGAGGGAGTCAGGGTGATGGTGATGGAGTGACTGTGAGGGGTTCAGTGCGATGCTGACGGAGTGAGAGTGAGGGGGTCAGGGTGAGGGTGATGGAGTAAGTCTGAGAAGGTCAGGGTGACGGTGATGGAGTGAGAGTGAGGGGATCAGTGTGACGGTGATGGAGTGAGTGTGAAGGGGTCAGGGGTGAGGGTGATGGAGTGAGTGTGAGTGGTTCAGAGTGACGGTGATGGAGTGAGTGTGAGGGAGTCTGTGTGAGTGTGATGGAGTGAGTGTGATGGGGTCAGGTTGACAGTGATGGAGTGAGTGTGAGGGGGTCAGGGTGAAGGCGAAGGAATGAGTGTGAGTGGGTCAGGGTGACGGCATTGGAATGAGTGTGAGGGGGTCAGTGTGACGGTGATGGAGTGAGTGTGAGGGGATCAGTGTGACGGTGATGGAGTGAGTGTGATGGGGTCAGGGTGAGAGTGATGGAGTGAGTGAGACAGAATCAGGATGACGGTGATGGATTGAGTGTGAGGGGATCATGGTGACGGTGATGGAGTGAGTGTGATGGGGTCAGTGTGATGATGATGGAGTCAGTGTGAGTGCATCAGGGTGTCGGTGATGAAGTGAGCGTGACAGTTTCAGGGTGACGGTGATGGAGTGATTGTGAGGGGATCAAGTTGGCAGTGATGGAGTGAGTGTGAGGGTATCAGGGTGTTGGAGATTGGGCGAGTGTGAGAGGTTCAGGGTGACGGCGATGGAATGAGTGTGAGTGGATCAGGGTGACGGTGATGGAATGAGTGTTGAGGGGGTCAGGGAGACGGTGATAGAGTGGGACTGAGGGGGTCATTGTGACGGAGATGCAGTGGGTGTGCGGGTGTCAGGGTGAGGGTGATGGAGTGAGTGTGAGTGACTCAGCGTGGCGGTGATGAAGTGAGTGTGACATAATCAGGGTGACGGTGATGGAGCGAGGGTGAGAGGTTCAGGGTGACGGTGATGGAGTGAGTGTGAGGGGATCAGGGTGACAGTGATGCAGTGAGTCTGAGTGCGTCAGAGTGACAGTGATGGTGAGTGTGAGGGGGTCAGGGTGACAGTGATGGAGTGTGAGGGGGTCAGTTTGAAAGTGATGGAGTGAGTGTGAGTGCATCAGGGTGTCGATGACGGAGTGTGAGGGGGTCATAGTGACTGTGACTGGATGAGTGTGAGGGGGTCAGGGTGACGGGTTTGAAGTGAGTGTGAGGGGGTCAGTGTGACAGTGATGGTGTAGGAGTGAGGAGGTCAGGGCGTCGGTGATGAAGTGAGTGTGAGGGGGTCAGGATGACAGTGATGGAGTGAGTGTGAGGGGGTCAGGGAGACGGTGGCGGATTGAGTGTGAGGGGGTCAGTGTCTGAGACTGGGTGAGTGTGAGGGGGTCAAGGTGACAGGTTTGGAGACAGTGCGAGGGGGCCAGCGTGGCGGTGATAAAGTGAGTGTGAAGAGGTCAGGGAGACGGTGATGGAGTGATCGTGATGGGGAGATAGTGACTGTGACTGGGTGAGTGTGAGCGGGTCAGGTTGATAGCGAAGGAGTGAGTGTGAGGAGATCAGGGTGAACGTGATGGAGTGAGTGTGAGGGGGTCAGCGTGACAGTGATGGAGTGAGTGTGAGGGGGTCAGGTTGACAGTGATGGAGTGAGTGTGAGGTGGTCAGGGTGAGCGTGATGGAGTGAATGTGAGGGAGTCATGGTGACAGTAATGGAGTGAGTGTGAGGGGGTCAGGGAGACGGTGATAAAGTGAGTGTGAAGAGGTCAGGGAGACGGTTATGGAGTGAGCGTGATGGGGAGTTAGTGAATGTGACTGGGTGAGTGTGAGGGGGTCAGGGTGACAGTGATGGAGTGAGTGTGAGGGTGACAGTGCGACAGTGACGGACTGAGTGTGAGGGTGCTGGGGACAGTGATGGAATGAGTGTGAGGGGGGTCAGGGTGACGGAGACGGAGTGAGTGTGAGGGGGACATGGTTACGGTGATGGAGTGAGTATGAGGGGGTCAGGGTGACGGGTTTGGTGTGAGTGTGAGGGGGTCAGCGTGGTGGTGATGAAGTGAGTGTGAAGAGGTGAGGGAGACATTGATGGAGTGAGCGTGATGGGGACATAGTGACTCTCACTGGTTGAGTGTGAGGGGATCTGGGAGACGGTGATGGAGTGAGTGTGAGGGGCTCAGTGTCTGTGACTGTGTGAGTGTGAGGGGATCAAGGTGAGAGGTTTGGAGTGAGTGTGAGGGGGTCAGCGTGGCGGTGATAAAGTGAGTGTGAAGAGGTCAGGGAGACTGTGATGGAGTGAGCGTGATGGGGAGATAGTGACTGTGACTGGGTGAGTGTGAGCGGGTCAGGTTGACAGCGATGGAGTCAGTGTGAGGGGGTCAGGGTGAGCGTGATGGAGTGAGTGCGAGAGTATTAGGGTGACGGTGCTGGAGTGAGTGTGAGGGCTTCATTGTGACGGAGATGCTGTGGGTATGAGGGGATCATGCTGACGATGATGGAGTGAGTGTGAGTGGAAAATGGTGACGGTAATGGAGTGAGTGTGCGAGGGTTAGGGTGACGTTGATGGGGTGAGTGTGAGGGGGTCATGGTGACGATGATGGAGTGAGTGTGAAGGGGTCAGTTCGACAGTGATGCAGTGCATCTGAGGGGGTCAGTGTGAGGGTCATGGAGTGAGCGTGAGGGGGTCAGGGTGACGGTGATGGAGTGAGGGTGAGGGGGTCAGTTTGAAAGTGATGGAGTGAGTGTGAGTGAGTCACGATGTCGATGATGGCGTGTGAGGGGTTCATAGTGACTGTGACTGGGTGAGTGTGAGGGGATCAGGGTGACGGGTTTGAAGTGAGTGTGAGGGGGTCAGCGTGGCCGTGATAAAGTGAGTGTGAATAGGTCAGGGAGACGGTGATGGAGTGAGCGTGATGGGGACATTGTGACTCTCACTGGGTGAGTGTGAGGGGGTCAGGGTGACGGTGATGGAGTGAGTATGGGGGGTAAGGGTGATAGTGATGGAATGAGTGTGAGGGGGACATGGTGACGGTGATGGAGTGAGTGAGAGTGCGTCAGGGAGAGTGCGATGGAGTGAGTGTGAGGGTGTCAGGGAGACAGTGCTGGAGTGAGTGTGACGGGGTCATTGTGACGAGATGCAGTGGGTATGAGGGTATCATCGTGACGATGATGGTGTGAGTGTGAGGGGATCATAGTGACTGTCACTGGGTGAGTGTGAGGGGGTCAGCGTGGCGTTGATGGAGTGTTTGTGAAGGAGTCAGTACGACGATGATGGAGTGAGTGTGAGAGTGTCAGTATGACGGTGCTGGAGTGAGTGTGAGGGGATCATAGTGACTGTCACTGGGTGAGTGTGAGGGGGTCAGCGTGGCGTTGATGGAGTGTTTGTGAAGGAGTCAGTACGACGATGATGGAGTGAGTGTGAGAGTGTCAGTGTGACGGTGCTGGAGTGAGTGTGAGGGGATCATAGTGACTGTCACTGGGTGAGTGTGAGGGGGTCAGCGTGGCGTTGATGGAGTGTTTGTGAAGGAGTCAGTACGACGATGATGGAGTGAGTGTGAGAGTGTCAGTGTGACGGTGCTGGAGTGAGTGTGAGGGGTTCATATTGACTGTGACTGGGTGAGTGTGAGGGGGTCAGCGTGGCGGTGATGAAGTGAGTGTGAAGAGGTCAGGGTGACGGTGATGGAGTGAGTGTGAGGGGATCATGGTGACGGTGATGGAGTGAGTGTGAGGGTATCATAGTGACTGTGACTGGGTGAGTGTGAGGGGGTCACCGTGGCGGTGATGAAGTGAGTGCGAAGAGGTTAGTGTGATGGAGATTGAGTGAGTGTGAGGGGGTCAGAGTGACGGTGATGAAGTGAGTGTGAGGTGGTCAGGGTGATGGTGATGGAGTGATTGTGAGTGTGTCAGGCTGACAGTGATAGAGTGAGTGAGAGGGGATCAGGGTGACGGAGATGGAATGAGTGTGACAGAATCAGGGTGACGGAGATGGAGTGAGTGTGACAGAAGCAGGGTGACGGTGATGGAGTGAGTGTGAGGAGGTCATGGTGACGGTGACGGAGTGAGTGTGAGGGGGTCAGTGTGGCAGTGATGGCGTAGGTGTGATGAGGTCATGTCGTCGGTGATGAAGTGAGTGAGAGGGGTTCAGGGTGACAGTGATGGAGTGAGTGTGAGGTGGTCAGGGTAACAGTGATGAAGTGAGTGTGAGCCGGTCAGGTTGAAAGCGATGGAGTCAGTGTGAGGGGGTCAGGGTGAGCGTGATGGAGTGAGTGTGAGGGGGTCAGAGTGACAGTAATAGAGTGAGTGTGAGGGGGTCAGGGTGATAGTGATGGAGTGAGTGTGAGGGGGTCTGGGAGACGGTGATGGAGTGAGTGTGAGGGGCTCAGTGTCTGTGACTGGGTGAGTGAGAGGGGCTCAAGGTGACAGGTTTGGAGTGAGTGTGAGGGGTTCAGGGTGACGGTGATGGAGTGAGTGTGAGGAGGTCAGCGTGGCGGTGATAAAGTGAGTGTGAAGAGGTCAGGGAGACGGTGAAGGAGTGAGCGCGATGGGGAGATAGTGACTGTGACTGGGTGAGTGTCAGGGTGACAGTGATGGAATGAGTGTGAGGGGGCAGGGGGACAGTGATGGAATGAGTGTGAAGGGGGTCAGGGTGATGGAGACGGAGTGAGTGTGAGGGGGACATGGCGACGGTGATGGAGTGAGTATGAGGGGGTCAGGGTGACGGGTTTGATGTGAGTGTGAGGGGGTCAGCGTAGTGTGGCGGTGAAGAAGTGAATGTGAAGAGGTCACGGAGACGGTGATGGAGTGAGCGTGATGGGGACATAGTGACTCTCACTGGTTGAGCGTGAGGGGATCAGGGTGACAGTGATGGAGTGAGCATGAGGGGGTCATGGTGACGGTGATGGAGTGAGTGTCAGGGCGTCACTGTGTAGGTGATGCAGTGAGTGTGAGGGGGTCAGTGTGATGGTGATGGAGTGAGTGTGAGCGGGTCAGGTTGACGGTGATGGAGTGTGAGGGGTTTCGGGTGACGGTGATGGAGTGAGGGTGAGGGGAACAGTGTGAGGGTGGTGGAATGAGGGTGAGGGGGTCAGGGTGACAGTGATGGAGTGAGTGTGAGGGGGTCAGGGTAACGGTGATGGAGTGAGTATGTGGGTGTTGGAGATGGGGAGAGTGAGAGAGGTTCAGGGTGACAGTGATTAAATCAGTGTGAAGCGGTCAGGGTGACGGCGATGGAGTGAGTGTGAGGGGGTCAGGGTGATGGGTTTGGAGTGTGTGTGAGGGGGTCAGCATGGCTGTGAAGAAGTGAGTGTGAAGAGGTCAGGGAGACGGTGAAGGAATGAGCGTGAGGGGGACATAGTGACTGTGACAGGGCGAGTGTGAGGGGATCATGGTGATGGTGATGGAGTGAGTGTGAGGGGGTCAGTGTGCCGGTGATGGAGTGAGGGTGAGTGTATCAGTGTGAGGGTGGTGGAGTGAGGGTGAGGGGATCAGGTTAACGTTGATGGAGTGAGTATGAGGTGGTCAGGGTGAGGATGGTGGAGTGAGTGTGATGGGGTCAGTGTGACGGTAATGGGGTAGATGTGAAGGTGTCAGGGTGACGGTGATGGAGCGAGTGTGAGAGGGTCAGGGTGACGGTGATGGAGTGAGTGGTAGGGGGCCAGTGTGATGGTGATGGAGTGAGTGGAAGGGGGTCAGATTGATGGCAATGGAATGAGTGTGAGGGGGTCAAGATGACGGTGATGGAGTGAGTGTGAGGGGGGTCAGGGTGAGGGTGATGAAGTGAGTGTGAGGGTGTTGGAGATGGGGTGAGTGTGAGATGTTCAGGGTGACAGCGAATCAATCAGTGTGAGGTGGTCAGGGTGATGGGTTTGGAGTGTGTGAGAGGGGGTCAGCATGGCGGTGATGAAGTGAGTGTGAAGAGGTCTGGGAGACGGTGAAGGAATGAGCGTGATGGGGACATAGTGACTGTGACAGGGTGAGTGTGAGGTGATCATGGTGATGGTGATGGAGTGTGTGTGAGGGGGTCAGTGTTACGGTGATGAAGTGAGTGTGAGAGGGTCATGGTGACAGTGACTGAGTGAGTGTGATGGGGTCAGTGTGAAGGTGATAGGGTAGGTGTGAGGGGGTCAGGGTGACGGTGATGGAGCGAGTGTGAGACGGTCAGGGTGACGGTGATGGAGTGAGTATGTGGGGATCAGGGTGACGGCGATGGAATGAGTGTGAGGGGGTCAGATTGATGGCGATGGAATGAGTGTGAGGGGGTCAAGATGACGGTATTGGAGTGAGTGTGAGGGGGGTCAGGGTGACGGTGAATGAAGTGAGTGTGAGGGGGTCTGGGAGACGGTGGTGGAGTGAGTGTGAGGGGCTCAGGGTCTGTGACTGGGTGAGTGGGAGCGTGTCAGGGTGAGGGGGATGGAGAGAACGTGAGGGGGGCAGCATGGCGGTGATGGAGTGAGTGTGAGGGCATCAGTGTGAGGGTGATGGAGTGAGTGTGAGCGGGTCAGTGTGACGGTGATGGAGTCAGGGTGACGGCGATGGAATGACTGTGAGGGGACCATGGTGACGGTGATGGAGTGAGTGTGAAGCGGTCAGGGGGAGAGTGATGGAGTGAGTGTGAGGAGGTCAGGGTGACGGTGATGGAGTGAGTGTGACAGAATCAGGGTGACGGTGATGGAGTGAGATGAGGGGGCCGTGCGACGGTCATGGAGTCAGTGAGAGTGCGTCAGGGTGAGCGCGATGGAGTGAGTGCGAGGGGGTCAGTGTGACGGTGATGGACGAGGTGTGAGGGGGTCAGGGCAACTGTGATGGAGTGAGTGAGAGCGGGTCAGGTGATGGAGTGAGTGTGAGTGGGTCAGGGTGATGGTGATGGAGCGAGTGTGAGGGGGTCAAGGTAACTGTGATGGAGTTAATGTGAGGGGGCCAGGGTGACTGTGATGGAGTGAGTGTGAGGGGGTCAGGGTGACTGTGATGGAGTGAGTGTGAGTGGGTCAGGGTGACTGTGATGGAGTGAGTGTGAGAGGTTCAGGGTGACAGTGATGGAGTGAGTGAGAGCGGGTCAGGGTGACGGTGATGGAGTGAGTGAGAGGGATAAGTGTGACGGTGATGGACCAGGTGTGAGGGGGTCAGGGCAACTGTGATGGAGTGAGTGTGAGTGGGTCAGGTGATGGAGTGAGTGTGAGTGCATCAGGGTGAGCGTGATGGAGTGAGTGTGAGTGGGTCAGGGTGATGGTGATGGAGCGAGTGTGAGGGGGTTAAGGTAACGGTGATGGAGTTAATGTGAGGGGGTCAGGGCGACTGTGATGGAGTGAGTGGGAGGGGGCCAGGGTGACTGTGATGGAGTGAGTGTGAGTGGGTCAGGGTGACTGTGATGGAGTGAGTGTGAGTGGGTCAGGGTGACTGTGATGGAGTGAGTGTGAGAGGGTCAGGGTGACTGTGATGGAGTGATTGTCAGAGGATCAAGTTCGCAGGGATGGAGTGATAGTCAGGGTGTCAAGGTGTCAGAGATGGGGTGAGTGTGAGAGGATCAGGGTGACAACGATTTAGTCACTGTGTAGGGGTCTGGGTGACAGCGATGGAATGAGTGTGAGGGGGTCAATGTGACGGTGATGGAGTTAGTGTGAGGGGGTCATAGAGACTGTGACTGGGTGGGTGTGAGTGGTTCAGGGTGACGATGACAGAGTGAGTGTGAGGGGGTCAGTGCGACGGTGATGGAGTGTGTGTGAGGTGGTCATAGAGACTGTGATTCGGTGAGTGGGAGGGGGTAAGTGTGACGGTGATGACGTGAGTGTGAGGGGTTCAGGGTGACGGTGAATGAGCAAGTGTGAGGGGGTCAGGGCAACGGTGATGAAGTGAGTGTGAGTGGGTCAGGTGATGGAGTGAGTATGAGTGCGTCAGGGTGAGCGTGATGGAGTGAGTGTGAGGGGGTCAGGGTGATGGTGATGGAGCGAGCGTGAAGGGGTCACGGTGACGGTGATGGAGTGAGTGTGAGGGTTCAGAGAGAGTGTGATGGAGTGAGTGTGAGTGCGTCAGGGTGAGCGTGATGGAGAGAGTGTGAGTGCGTCAGTGTGACGGTGATGCAGTTAGTGTGAGGGGGTCAGTGTGGCGGTGATGGAGTGAGTGTGAGGTGACCATGGTGACGGTGATGGAGTGAGTGTGAAGTGGTCAGGGTGAGGGTGATGGAGTGAGTGTGAGGGTTCAGAGAGAGTGTGATGGAGTGAGTGTGAGTGCGTCAGGGTGAGCGTGATGGAGAGAGTGTGAGTGCGTCAGTGTGATGGTGATGGAGTTAGTGTGAGGGGGTCAGTGTGGCGAGGATGGAGTGAATATGAGAGGACCATGGTGACGGTGATGGAGTGAGTGTGAAGTGGTGAGGGTGAGGGTGATGGAGTGAGTGTGAGGGGGTCAGGGAGACAGTGATGGAGTGAGTGTGAGGGAATCAAAATGACAGTGATGGAGTGACTGTGAGGCGATCACGTTGGCAGTGATGGAGTGAGTGTGAGGGTGTCAGGGTAACAGCGATGGAATGAGTGTGAGGGGGTCAGTGTGATGGTGACGGAGTGAGTGTGAGGGGTCAGGGTGACGGTGAAGAAGTGAGTGTGAAGGGTCAGGGAGAGTGCGATGGAGTGAGTGTGAGCGGGTCAGTGTGACGGTGATGGAGTGAATGTGAGGGGGTCAGGGTGAGGGTGATGGAATGAGTGTGAGGGGGTCAGTGTGACGGTGATGGAGTGAGTGTGAGGGGGTCAGGGTGAGGGTGATGGAGTGATTGTGAGGCGATCACGTTGGCAGTTATGGAGTGAGTGTGAGTGTGTCAGGGTGTCGGAGATGGTGTGAGTGTGAGGGGGTCCGGGTGACGGTGATGGAGTGAGTGTGAGGATGTCAGGGTGACTGTGATGAAGTGAGTGTGAGGGCATCAATGTGACGGTGATTGCGTGATTGTGAGGCGATCAAGTTGGCAGTGATGGAGTGAGTGTGAGGGGTTCAGGGTGACGTTGGTGCAGTGAGTGCGAGAGGCTCAGTATGACGGTGATGGAGTGAGTGTGAGAGTGTCAGGGTGACGGTGAGGGAGAGAGTGTGAGTGGGTCAGTGTGACGGTGCTGGAGTGATTTTGAGGGAGTCAGTGTGGCGGTGGTGGAGTGAGTGTGAGGGGGTCAGGTTGACAGTGATGGAGTGAGTGTGAGTGTGTCAGGGTGAGCGTGATGGAGTGAGTGTGAGGGGTCAGTGTGACGGGGATGGAGTGAGTGTGAGGGGATAATGGTGACGGTGATGGAGTGAGTGTGAGGGGGCCATAGTGACTGCGACTTGGTGAGTGTGAAGGGTCAGGGTGACGGGTTTGTAGTGAGTGTGAGGGGGTCAGGGAGACGGTGATGGTGTAAGCGTGATGGGGACCTGGTGACTGTCACTGGTTGAGTGTGAGGGGGTCAGGGTGGCAATGCTGGAGTGAGTGCGAGGGGCTCAGGGTGATGGTGATGGTGTGAATGTGAGGGGATAAGTGTATCGGTGATGGGGTGAGTGTGAGGGGATCAGTGTGACGGTGATGGAGTGAGTGAGAGGGGGTTAGTGTGACGGTGATGGGGTGAGTGTGAGGGGATCAGTGTGACGGTGATGGAGTGAGTGTGAAGGGGTCAGGGTGATGATGATGGAGTGAGTGTGAGGGGGTAATGGTGACTGTGATGGAGTGAGTGTCAGGGCGTCAGTGTGACGGTGATGGAGTGTGTGTGAGGGGGTGTAGGTGACGGTAATTGCTTGAGTGACAGAGGGTCATGGTGACGGTGACAGTGTGAATGTGAGGTGGCAGTGGGACAGTGATGGAGTGAGTGTGAGGGGGTCAGGGTGACAGTGACTGGGTGAGTGCAAGGCGGTCAGGGTGACGGAGATACAGTGAGTGTGAGAGGATCAAGGTGACAGTGGTGGTATGAGTGTGAGGATGTCAGGGTGATGTTGAAGGAGTGAGTGTGAGAGTGTCAGGGTGACGGTGATGAAGTGAGTGAGAGAGGGTCAGGGCGACGGTGATAGAGTGAGTATGAGGCGGTCAGGATGATGGTAATGGAATGAGTGTGATGGTATCAAGGTGGCAGTGATAGAGTGAGTGTGAGACTGTCAGGTTGACGGTGATGGAGTGAGTGTGGGGGGGTCAGGGTGACGGCGATGGAGTGAGTGTGAGGGGGTCAGGCTGACGATGATAGAGTGAGTGTGAGGCGGCCAAGGTGACACTGATGGAGTGAGTGTGAGGGGCTCAGGGTGACTGTGATGGAGTGAGTGTGATGGGGTCTGAGTGAGGGGGATGGAGTAAGTGTGAGAGTGTCAGGGTGACGGTGATAGAGTGAGTATGAGATGACCAGGGTGAGGGTGATGGAGGGAGTGTGAGGGGGTCAAGGTGACTGTGATGGAGTGAGTGTGAGACTGTCAGGGTGACGGTGATGGAGTTGGTGTGAATGGGTCAGTGTGACGGTGATAGAGTGAGTGTGAGGTGGTGGAGCGAGTGTGAGAGGGTCAGTGTGACGGTGATGGAGTGAGTGTGAGGGGGTCAGGGTGACGGTGATAGAGTGAGTGTGAGGGTGTAAGTGTGACGGTGATGGAGTGAATGTGAGAGAATCAGGGTGTCGGAGATATGCACACACAGCCTGGGACTGACTCACTCACTCACAGCCCGGGACTCACTCATTCACACAAAGCCTGGGACTCACTCACTCACACGTTCACAGCCTGGAACTGACTCACTCACTCTCACACACACAGCCTGGGACTCTCTCTCTCTCTTTCTCTCTCTGTCTCTCTCTCTCTCTCCCTCTCTCTCTCTCTCTCTCACACACACACACACACAAAGCCTGGGACTCACTCACTAAAACTCACACGAACAGCCCGGGACTCACTCGCTCTCACACACACACACAGCCTGGGACTCACTCGCTCTCACACACACACAGCCTGGGACTATACACACACACACACACAGCCTGGGACTACACACATACACACACACACACACACACAGAGCCTGGGACTGACTCACTCACTCTCACACACACACAGCCTGGGACTCTCACTCACACACACACACAGCCTGGGACTCAGTCACTCACATACACACAGCCTGGAACTCACTCACTCACACACACACACAGCCTGGGACTCAGTCACTCACATACACACAGCCTGGAACGGACTCACTCTCACACACACACACAGCCTGGGACGGACTCACTCTCTCACACACACACACAACCTGGGACTCACTCACTCTCACACACACACACAGCCTGGGACGGACTCACTCTCTCACACACACACAGCCTGGGACTCACTCACTCACTCACACACTTTGGGTTTCCCTGGAACACTCTGGGACATTCTGTGATTCTCTCTTACACTCGGGGATTCCCTTACACACCATAGGACTCTGGGATTCTCTCTCACACACTCTGGGCACACTCACACACTCTGGGACACTGTGATTCTCTCTCACACTCTGGGATTCCGTTACACACTCCGGGACAGTATGAGATCCTCTGACACACTCTGGGATTCTCTCACACAACCTGGGACTCTCTCAGACAACCTGGGACTCTGAGACCTTCTCCCACTCACTGTGGGACCCACTTCCACACACTCTGGGACACTGTTATTCTCTTACACACACTTGGATTATCTCGCACACTCGGGGACACTCTGAGATTCCCTCATTCTGGGACTCCCTCACATACACTCTGGGATTTTCTCTCACACTCTAGGAATCGCTTACACACTTTGGGACACTCTGGGATTCCCTTCCGCAATCTGGGACACTAGGACCCTCGCCCACACACTCTGGGATTCCCTCAAAAACACTCTGGGACTCCCTCACACACACTCTGGGAAACAATGGGATTCTCTCATACATTCTGGGACTCTCTCACTCACTCTGGGACTCTCTCTCTCTCACTGTGGGATTCTGTTACACACTCCGGGATTCTCCCACACACTCTAGGAATCCCTAACACACTCTGGGATTCCCTTACGCAATCTGGGACACTGGGACTCTCTCACACACCCTGGGATTCTCTCGCACACTCTGAGGGTGGGGGGGAACGACATTGCGCGGGGCTGGGGAGACAGGGTTGCACGGGGTTGGGGGGAACGGCGTCGCGCGGGGCTGGGGGAACGGGTTTGCACGGGGTTGGGGGGAACGACGTCGCGCGTGGCTGGGGGGAACGGCGTTGCATGGGGTTGGGGGGAACGGCGTTGCACGGGGTTGGGGGGACGGGGTTAGGGGGACGGCGTTGCGCGTGGTTGGGGGGACGGGGTTAGGGGGACGGCGTTGCGCGTGGTTGGGGGGACGGGGTTGGGGGACGGCGTTGCGCGGCGTTGGGGGAAACGGCGTTGCACGGGGTTGGGGGAACGGCGTTGCACGGGGTTGGGGTAACGGCGTTGCACCGGGTTGGGGGGACGGCGTTGCATGGGGTAGGGGTGACTGCGTTGCACGGGATGGGGGGGACGGCGTTGCACGGGGTGGGGGGGGAGGCGTTGCACGGGATGGGGGGGCGGCGTTGCACGGGGTGGGGGGGGACGGCGTTGCACGGGGTTGGGGGACGGCGTTGCACGGGGTTGGGGGGACGGCGTTGCACGGGGTTGGGGGGCGGCGTTGCACGGGGTTGGGGGCGGTGTTGCACGGGGTTGGGGGGACGGCGTTGCACGGGGTTGGGGGGCGGCGTTGCACGGGGTTGGGGTGAACGGCGTTGCACGGGGTGGGGGGGACGGCGTTGCACGGGGTGGGGGGGACGGCGTTGCAAGGGGGGGGGGGTTACGGCGTTGCACGGGGTGGGGGGGACGGCGTTGCACGGGGTGGGGGGGATGGCGTTGCACGGGGTGGGGGGACGGCGTTGCACGGGGTGGGGGGAAGGCGTTGCACGGGATGGGGGGGACGGCGTTGCACGGGGTGGGGGGGACGGCGTTGCACGGGGTTGGTGGACGGCGTTGCACGGGGTTGGGGGGACGGCGTTGCACGGGGTTGGGGGGCGGCGTTGCACGGGGTTGGGGGGTCGAGGTTGGGGGGACGGCGTTGCATGGGGTTGGTGGGGAACGGCGTTGCACGGGGTTGGGGGAACGGGGTTGGGGGAACGGCGTTGCACGGGGTTGGGGGGATCGGCCTTGCACGGGGTTGGGGGGGCGGCGTTGCACGTGGTGGGGGGGACGGCGTTGCACGGGGTGGGGGGGACGGCGTTGCACGGGGTGGGGGGGACGGCGTTGCACGGGGTTGGGGGGACGGCGTTGCTCGGGGTTGGGGGGGAAACGGCGTTGCACGGGGTTGGGGAAGAATGGTGTCGGTCGGGGTGGGGGGGAACGGTTTCGGATGGGGATGATGGGAGCGAGTTTGGACAGTGTTGGGGGTGGGTGAGGGGACGTGAGCCCCCTGTAAATAGAGGTACATTCCCCCCAGCGCCTCAGAGCCCCCTGTAAACACGGACACATTCCCCCCAACCCTCTCGGAGCCCCCTGTAAACACGGACACATTCCCCCCACCCTCCTCGGAGCCCCCTGTAAACACTGACACATTCCCCCAACACCGCTCAGAGTCCCCTGTAAACACGAACACATTCCCCCCCACCCCACTCGGAGCCCCCTGTAAACACTGACACATTCCCCCCCCACCCCTCTCGGAGCCCCCTGTAAACACTGACACATTCCCCCTGCCCACCCCTCTCGGAGCCCCCTGTAAACACTGACACATTCCCCCTGCCCACCCCTCTCGGAGCCCCCTCTAAATACTGACACATTCCTCTGGTGTATTAATCCGTTCCTGAAAGTTTGTATCATCATCCCCACAACCACGCTAAATCAGCTTCTCTCAAGCTCCCACTCACAATGAAAGCTGTAGGCCCCTCCACATATGGGTGAAATGAACAATCCAAATGATACCCTTCCATTTCCTACATCAAAGCAGTGACTACTCTTCAAGCTGACAATCTGGGCCTCCAGTGAATCTCTCTGTCTTAACAATTAACTGAGTAAATATTAAAGAAATATCCGTTCTGATCCTGACAGACAACTTTTAAGGGACTCCTCCTGACGAAAATGTGAATATTGGGTATCTCCTGGATTGTCCCATCTGTTGGAAGGGTTTCTTCATCAAGATCCTCTGATTCAGAGTCCAGAAGCCGGGATGGAAGGACAGGACTGTGTGAGCTCTGTATACCACATCTGACTGTGTCAGTCACAAAAATAAATCTCTCGGGTTGAGCCCTGTCATGGTCAGTGAAGATCAGTAATGGACGTCTGATTCCCTGTCTGGGGGAAAATCTTCCTGTTTTGCAAGATCAACATTTTAAATTGAATATTCCCATGTATCAGAACTGCCTACAGAGTCAGCGATAAACAACGGACCCTAATTTACACCCAGACATCAATGAGACCCAGAAAGAGTCATTGCTGTTTCAATATCGCAATCACAGTGCCACAGTCAAGCAAATGAGGGGATTGTTTCTCCAAAAAAACTTCAACCACATGGACAGAACGATACCATTTAGCCCCAGGAGTCTGAGCACAGCTAATAACATTCTTTGTTCTGCTTAAAAGTTACATCAAATGCAAAACATTAACTCTGCTTCTCTCTCTCTACAGTTGCGGCCAGTCTGTTTCAAATTTCCAGCAGCCACAGCATTTGTGTTCATTTTAGTAACATCATCGTTAACTTTCCAGAACTCACCCAGTTTCTGCAACATCTTTTGATCCGCTTAGCATCGCAAACATTGCAAATTATTCTCTGGAATGTAGTCAGTGATTCCGTTCTTGAGGTGGAAATGATCACAGATTCCCAGGTGTTTGAGTGAAGTCATTTCTCTTTATCTCGGTCACTCAGGCTACTCTCCAGTCCTGAGACTGTGACCCATTGTAGATTCCTATCAGCAGAGACAGCTGCCAACATCAACCCTGCCAATCTCTTTGGTAATAATATCCAGTTCAATGAAAACACTTCTTATTCACATGCAGTTCTCACCCACTTAGTCCCACTTTGTAAACAACCTCCAGTCCCAGGAATGAGTCAGTGCCCTTTTGTTACAAACACTGAAGACAGCGTGTGCTTCCTTCAGGGAAGAAAACAAATTTGCACCCATCTTGGTCCATCTGTCTGCCTGAGGTTCCACTAAGTGCATTGATGGGAATCACATTGGAAAACCAAACCCCTTTCTAGGTGTTTAAATCACTTCGTGCAGAATTTAGAAACAAAGGAAATCTGCATTATCGGGAGCATAATCTTATTAGTTACAGTCTATTGCGCACAGCAACATGATCCTCTCACAAACACAAGCCATTGTTCTATGTTGAAATTGAAATCTTCCGCCAAAAAGGTCATGTAAACAATCTGCTGCTTGTCACTTTAATAAATGAACATGCTGATAAGGTAATGCTCAAAGTGTTATAAAGTTGAAGGTGTGTACTGTATCTTTAAGAGGGAGAGAACAATCTTCTGAACTGAGAGCTTACAACTACCTGTGTACCGTATATGACTAGCCAGCAAGCCAAAGTGTACTGGGAAAGCAAACAAATGTAACATTTGGCTGTGAAATATAGACCTGAGTTGGTTGCTGTTTTGACAAAATTCAAATTTTACCTATCAGTTTAAATTATACCCCAATATTCTAAAACCCAATCGAGTTTCAATTTATTGTTTTGCCAGCATCAAGCCAATGAGATGATCTAATGGGGGCAATTAAAATGCAGACATTTTAAAAACTGGTCAGAGAGTAACTGCTGTCTGGGAGAGTTAACATCTTCCTCGCCAATAAATTAGGAAAGTCTCTCAATCAAAGGGTACCTTTTCATAGGAAACATACTCAGAGTAAAGGAAGACGACGATGACCCAGGGAGATCCTCCACCAGAAGCAGAAAGACACAAAATTCACGAGTCACTGTGTGGGTTTGAAATTAAATTGATGTAATTTTAACAAGTGTCTGATTGAAATAGCGGATAGTTATAGAGCTGGAGGCAGATAATAAGCAGTGAAGAGAAAGGGAGAGCTTAGATTTATGAATAGTTGTTTAATATTCACTTAAAAATAAATTGATGATATTTTCTTTAAATAGTGGAAGTTGTGAGTTTTCTGTCACTCAGACTTTAACAGATTATGTGGGGAGGTGAACTTTTCTGGGTGTTTAGTTTAATTAACAGAGGGGGTCACCGTCATGTTGTAACAAAAGAAACACAACAAAGAACAGCACAGCACAGGAACGAGCCCTTCAGCCCAGAATGTTGTGCTGAATGTGACACCAAATTCAACTCATCCTTTCTGCCTATCTTTGTTCCATATCCTTGCATATTCACATGCTTACCCAAAAACCCTTTAAACACCCCTCTCATATCTTTCTCCTCCACTATCCCTGGCAGCATGTTCCAGATTCCGACCACTCTCTGTGGAAAACATATTACCCCTCACATCTCCTTTGAGCCCCACCCCCTCACCTTAAATGCACATTCTCTCTTAAAGATATTTCAACTCTGGGTAAAACATTTTGACCGTCAACCCTGTGCATCTCATGGCGCTGCGCTGACTGTCTCTAATTCGGTCATTCTTTACCAAATGCGCATAAATCCTATCCATAAGAAGTCTGTCCAAAGCTTCCCAAACACAGAGGTGAGACTCACCAGGCTATAATTTCCTGGATTGTCCGTATTTCCCTTCTTGAAGAGAGGAAAACCATAAGCTACTGACCAGTCCTTTGCGACCTTTCCAGTGGCTAGTGAGGATTCAAAAATCATGGCCAAGACCCCAAAAATCTCCTGTCTTGCCTTTCTCAATAACCTGGGGTAGCTACCATCGGGTCCTCGGGATTAATCCACTTTAATGCTGTTCAAGAAATCTAACGCTTCTTTCTCGACCTCAAAAATGCCCAAGCACATTAGCATGCTCCACACAAATCTCATTATCCTCTATTTCCTTTTCCTGGGTGAATGCCGATGCAAAGTGATTATTTAGGATCTCGTCCACTTCCACTGACTTCAAGCACAAGTGCCTTCCTTTAGTCTTGACTGGCCCGCCCTCTTTCCGAGTTATGTGGAAGCTGTGGAAAGGGTACAGAGGAGATTTACTGGGATATTGCCTGGTATGAAAGGAAGGTCTTACAAGGAAAGGCTGAGGGAATGGAGGCTGTTTTAGTTGGAAAGAAGAAGGTCGAGAGGTGACTTAATTGCCTGCAACAGTAGTAGAATCGCCGACGCAAAGGGCATTTAAATGGGCATTGGACATACATATGGGTAATATTGGAAGGGTGTAGGTTAGATAGGCGTCAGATTATTTTCACAGGTCGGTGCAACATTGAGGGCCAAAAGGCCTGGACTGCGCTGTAACGATCCATGTTCACATCCTCTTGTGGGTAATTATCTCCAGAACGATTTGGGATTCACTTTAACCCTACTTGCGAAGGGCATGGCCCCTCCTTGCTCTGCTCATTTCCTGTTCAGGTTCCTTCCAGCTTTTGGTTTTTTACATTCCTCACATGCCATGTCCAATTCGAGCTTCTCAAACCTTGCATAGCTTGTTTTTTCCCCTTTTGACTAAATTCCCAGCCTCCCTTGTTATCCTAGGGGCCCTTACATTGGCAGCCATATCCCTCCTCCTTACTGGAACATGCTGGTCGTAAACTCCGATCAGCAAGCCTTGAACTATCTCCCACGTGCCCAATGTGGCATTGTCTGATGACAGCTCCTCCCAATTAACACTCCCTTGCTCCTGCCTAATACTGACATCATTTGCAATCCCACAATTTAGAAACATCACATTTATTCGTAGCTGCCTTAAAAAAATTAAGTTGTGATCACTGTTTCCAAAATGGTGTCCCACTGAAAGGTCAGTCACCTGGCCAGGCTCATTCAGCAATACAAGGTTCACTATGGCCCCTCCCCCTCCTTTACATTACTATTTCAAGAAACCCTCTTGAATACACTTCAACTCTGCACCGTGTTAGCCTCTTGCTCTAAAGTAGTGTCAGCAAATGGTGGGGATGTTAAAGTCACTTTGAGAACTCTTGTTATTGTGTTCTTCCATAATCTGCCGAGATATTTGTACCTCGAGGTATCGTTGGCAGATTGAGTGTCCTATAGTATAATCCCATCAACTGCATTCTTCTTATCCACATTGCCTCAGTGGGCGAGCCCCTCCAGTATGTCCTGAGTGCAGATGTAACATTCACCCGATTGGTAATCCAACTCCTCCACCTCTTTTACCCTCCTGTGCATCTCATCTGAAACAATGAAACCTGGAACATTGAGCAGCCAGTCCTGTCCTTCTCCGAACCAAATCTCTGGAATGGCCACAATATCGGATCTGAGCTTAACTACCTTAGCTATTTTGCACCTTGTTGAAATTAACACAATCAGCCCATTCGAACTATGGTGTTCATTTCTCTGTATTTCCTTTCTGATTGACTCGTATACATCTTCCGAACTTCCTTACCCCCCACGTGCTGCCATGTTGCTGCGATTCCCAGGAACTTGCCATTCTAGGTTAAACCCTTCCCTTGTAGCAGAAGCGAGCCTCCCTGTGAGGATATTGGTTCCCCTCTAGTTCAGGTCACCCCTGCTCCAGAACAGGTCCCAATGATTCAAGATCCTGAAACCCCTGTACCAGCTATTCAGCCATGCATTCATCTCTTTTATCGTTCAATTCCTTGTCTCACAAGCACATGGGACTGGTGGTAACGTAATGATCACTATCCTCAAGGTCCTGCTTTTGAGTCGTTCCCTACTTCCTGTGCATACTCCTCAGGATCTCATCCCTCTTTCTATCCATGTCGTTGGTAGCAATGTGCACCATGACCTCTGGCCTCCTGTTCTCCCAATTCAGAATTTCAAGCAAATGCTCAGAGATGTCCTTGACCCAGGCATCATGGATACAACACCCCATCCTGGCGTCTCGGACGCAGCCACAGTAACACCTGTCTATGCGCCCAACTAGTGCCTCTCCTCCCATTTTCGTTCCCTTGGATTTTGCCTGACCTTGTTCTACAGCAGAGTCAGTGAAAGAGTCAAACAGTCCTACAGCACAGAGAGAGGCCCGAAGGGCCAGACTGATCCCTGGCAACCATAATGTCCATCTATGGCCACCCCATTTCCCTGCCCATTCCCCATATCCTTCTAATCCTTTCCTATCCATGTATTTGTCCAAATGCTTTTTAAATATTGTTAATGTACCTGCCTCAGCCACTTCCACTGACAATTCATTCTGTATAAGAATCAGCATCTGTGTAAAAAAGTTGCTGCGAACGTTCCCTTTTATTCTTTCCCCTCTAACCTTAAACTGATGCCCTCTAGTCCTCAATTGTTCAACCCTGGGAAAAAGACTGAATGCATTCACCCTATTCACGCCTCTCATGATTATATACATTTCTACAAGATCTCCCTTATGTCTCCTGTGCTCTGAAGAAAAATGTCCCAGCTTGTCCAACCTCTCCTGATAACTCAGGCCATTGAGTTGTGGTGCTATAGACCAGGCTACCGCTGTGCTCCTCCCCTGAGAAGCTATCCCCAACAATACACCAGCTCTCTCTCCTTAACCATCCCGCATCCAACCCTATCTCTGTCCCCTGTACGATCCTCACTCTCCTGCTGTTGCTCCAACCCAACAACGCGGACACCCACTACCTGATGGAACCTGGCTGCTTGGACAGGACAAGATCATGGGTGTTTTTAAATGCAATGAATGGAATTCTGAAATTATATTTGGACTGAATATAATATAGAGCAACGTGAAATGCAGGTGGATGACGTACG